>NC_067130.1:7113933-7416963 GCF_021347895.1 Acanthochromis polyacanthus
GTTACAAGTAAGTTTTAGAATTGATTTGAAGATTTTACTGGTTTCTTGGATGATCATGTAACTCTCTATGAGTCTTATCACTGCCTGAGATCCTCCAGCAGGGTTCTATTAACACTTCCAAACTCGTCACTTGGACCAAGGACTACAGATGGAAATTAGCATGATGCTAAATCTGGTGCAGCCATCTTTTTAATGTAACTGCACGCTGTCCTTTTTCAAATAAACAGAAAGAAAGAAAGAAAGAAAGACTAAAGGTGACCAACTCTTTTCTGCACAGGTTCCTCAACTATGGTTAGATATTTCTAGCAGGCAGACTCCTCTCTTAAGTCTTTTCTTAGCATAGCCAAACCATTTTGCAGCACAGAATCGATTATCATTCAGGGAATGGTTAGTATTTCTCTAAATTAATCACAATTATATTAGGCAAAGCTAAGCGAACGATGCAGAGACCCTTCAAAACTGATGATGAGTGAATTGTTTTTGGGGAACATTTGCATGCAGGGAGGCGAGCACTGTCGTTAATATGACTAGTTTACTGGAAAAAACTAGCAGAGCTGCCTTACTGCAAGATCCAAATCCTCGCCAAAACTTGGAGTTTTCAAAGTGGTAGGTGGCTGCGTGGAGGTTGTTGTTGTTGTTGTTGTTGTTGTTGTTGTTGTTGTTGTTGTTTCCTGCCGTGAAGTGGACTTTGATAACATAGATAGTAGAAGAGGAGGAGAAAGTCGTGTGAAATGTTGGCCAATGGCAGACGTCAGAATAGACAGACCAATCTCCTCTTAAAACTCACTTTATTGTATGTTTTTTTTGGAGGTTAGTATTTGTTGTATTTAATTTATTTTATCTTGTCATATTTGATGTTTTGGATCTCTTTTTTGCAATATATGTTTTTGTTGTATAGCTATTTGTTACTATTATTATTATTTTATGTTATGTGCAGTCAATAATAGAATATTTCCAGTTTCACTTTCAAGCAAACACAACCAACATTTTACATGCAGAGGACAATATGGATTAGTTTAACGTTTTACAGCATCTTGTCGTGTCAAGGCCACTAATGGAAAGCAGCACACTGTGGCAGACGGTCAAGCAGACATATGTGAGGTTTGGAAGTTTAGAAACTGCTGATTCACACAAGAACAAAAGAGCTGTCGGGTTTCTGTGATGCTCAAAATCTACACAAGGTCAGCAATCACCTGCAATGTGGACGTCAGTGTCTAGACTGAAGTTCGTCGCAGACTTTTTAGCCATGAGGTGATGTGTGAGCTCAGTTATTTTGGCCCCCGTTGGTTTTCATTGTACTTACACAGGGAACTGCAGTGATTGTGACGGAGCTCGATATGAAGCTGAGGCCGTTATTCATGCTGACGTAGAGAGTGGCAGACCTGCAGGAGTCATAAGAGCAGGGGTGTCAAACTCATCTTAGTTCAGGGACCACATTCAGTTTGATCTGATGTGGGCTGAACCAGTAAACTCACAGCATAATAAGCTATAAATAATGACAACTCCAAATTTTTCCTTTGTATTCGTGCAAAAAAGTACATTCTGAAAATGTTCACATTTAAGGAATTATCTTTTTGCAAAACACTATGAACAACCTGGAATTTCTTCAGAAAAATAAGTTCAATTACAGCAATATTGTGCTTCCGTTTTTCATTTACACATTACAACTTACAGATCACAGAGTGTCTACAGAGGAACACAACATTTAGTCATCCAGAACTGAACTGTATGATCAAAACGACAAAAGTCAGACAAAAAAAGACAAAAATTATACAAAAATATTACAAAAATGACACACAAATGACCAAAAATGAGACAAACAACATGAAACAAAACAAAAAAGAAACAAAAAGTTACAAAGTGACAAAATATGGACATACGACAAAACTCAGACAAAAAAATTACACAAATGAGACAAAAAAATGACAAATGCGAGAAACAAAATAACAAGAAGTAGAGAATAAACACAAGCGAGAAAAAAAGGAAACACAAAATGACCAAACATGAGATGAATGACAAAAGTCAGACAAAAAAACAACAAAAACAGGACAAAGTAATACAAAAATGAGACACTAAATGACAAAAGAACAATGGCCAATATAATATTTTACTTTATGATCAAAGCGACATATCATGGTCAGGAAATTACTTTAAATTTATAATTTACAAATTTGTACTTTTCTGTAATTTTTACACTTTACGAAGTCGTCCTGCGGGCCACGCTGGACCCTCTGGTGGGCCGGTTTTGGCCCACAGGCCACGTGAATAAGAGAGTAAATGTAATGTCTCTCTAACTCTATAAATATGACACAGTAAATCAGCTGACACGTGTTCAGTGTGGTTGTAGATTAAAAATAATCTTTCCTGTTTCCATTTTAAATTTTAAGTGATAAAAATGCAATTTAAAATCCAGTTTGTCATGCAGGAGCTGCTTATAATATCATTAGAAGTGCAATAATGTGCTTTAAAAACTGTGGTGTTGACACAAAAAGTATTCAAAGATGCAACTTATTAGAATGTTTCCGCTGCAGTCTTTTCGGTCTAATATAAACCAGACAGCCTCGTCTGAGAAAAGCTACAGTCATCACTTACATTCCCTCTTTTTCCAGGACTGGAGCTGGACATAAAAGATAGGTGTCTCTCACCACCAAAGGCCTCTTCACTGTGGAGGTAGAATTACCAGAATTCAGAAAGGTAAATTAGAGGGCATTTCAGAGATGAAAGTGTTACAAAGGAAAAGTTTGTTCCACAGTTCTGAAACTTCAGAGGATTCATGCTTTGAAATATATTTTTTTGTTATTAAATTCCTGGACTTCCTCTCCTTATGGAAAACGAAGCAAATGAGGGAGGGTTGTGGTTTATTTACCCTGGCTGAGTGAGTGTCTAGTGTGTGTGCAAAGACAGTACTCGTCCATGATGAGATCCACATTCCTCTGTAGACATCTGAGAAGCGCTGAGCGTTATACCAGCTGATTCCAAGCAGAGCAACATGGCGCTGATGGTTTTCGAGGAGGGTGATGGTTTAAATCATTGTTGCCCACAAAGAGCAGCCGTCCCCCACCCGTCCACGTCCGTACGGCCAAAATAAACTTGGCACGGGGCTGTAAATGTTTGCTGAGAGCAGCTCCACTTTACAATAATGTGG
Source organism: Acanthochromis polyacanthus (assembly GCF_021347895.1). Classification (NCBI taxonomy): domain Eukaryota; kingdom Metazoa; phylum Chordata; class Actinopteri; family Pomacentridae; genus Acanthochromis; species Acanthochromis polyacanthus. Next base: position 7,117,079 of record NC_067130.1, read on the forward strand.
TGGACGGATAACTGTTTGCTCTGCTTTTTCACATATGCATTAACATTCTTCTTGCTTAGTCTGTTCACACTTTGCATTTAAGATGTAATAGCTAAAGAATGACATCATCCAGACTGTAAGATGACTTTAACAGAGTCCTCCTCAGTCTGCACTTTGTCTTTTATTCACCACCAAAACAGCGACATGTTCCACTCCAATAAAACCATTTTACACGTTCCCTTTGAACTGAACTAGGCTAGCTGTTTCCCTCTGCTTACAGTCTTTATGCTAAGCTAAGCTAACTGGCTACTGAATGTACTGTAGCTTCATAATTACAAACATGAGAGTGTTTCATTCTGCAAGAAAGTCCATATGAATTAAGTGAATGTACGCCCTTGCATTCTGTAATTCAAGTTTTTGCAATATCACCGCTCAGCTTTTACATTTCTAAGCTTTTGCACAACTATGCACAAGTCTACAGATGATTTAGAATTAAGTGCTCAAAAATGCATCACTGAGTTTTTGTTGTTGTTGTTTTGCTGTATGGAGGCAGAACTGCACAAAAAGCTGTGTGACATACACTGCTTGACCAAAAAAAGTCACCACCTGGACTTAACTAAGCAAACAGGTAAGATCCTCCCATTGGATAATTACTGCAGTGATGAATACGTTTCAGCTGCAACAACTTCTTTAACCCGAGCTGACCATGACAGAAGACAACCATGTCAGAAGACATGTCCTGTGGTCATGGAGAGGACGTTGATCTGTCTCAGAAGGGTCAAATTATTGGCCTGCATCAAGCAAAGAAAACAACTAAGGAGATGAAACTACTAAAATCAGAGTAAGAACCATCCAACGCTTTATTAAAACCTGAAGGATAGTGATGAACCGTCATCTTAGAGGAACAAATGTGGTCTGATGAGTCCGGATCTACTCTGTTCCAAAGTGATGGGGGCATCAGGGTAAGAAGAGAGGTGGATGAAGTGATGAACTCATCATGGTTAGTGTCGACCAGCCTGTGGGGGTTATGGTTATGATCTGGGGTTGGTCAGGTTCAGCAACGTCATGTTCCCAAAGAATGAGGTCAGCTGATACCTGAACATACTGAACGATCAGGTCTTTACATCAGTGGAGTTTTTCTTCCCTGATGACATGGACATGTTCTGAGATATCAATGCCAGGATTCATGAGCCTCACATTGTGAATGAGAGGATCAGGGGGCACTTTTGGGATGTGCTGGAGAAGACTTTGTGCAGTGGTCTGACTCTCCCATCATCAATATAAGATCTTGGTAGAAAATTAATGTAACTCTGCATATAAATAAATGCTGTGACGCTGCAGAATCTTATCAAAATGATGCCACAGTGAATGAGTGCCATACTCAAAGCTAATGGCCGTCCAACAAGATATTAGGATGTGCAACTTTTTTTTTTTTTTTGCCCAGGCAGTGTATTATAACGTTGAAACTATGACACAGCAAATATATAAGCAAACTGTTTATGCATCCAGCAGGTACAGAAAAAGACTCTGATTCATTTGAAGCCACATGAATGCCAACTTGATGAATGCAAGTCCAATATTTATTCTGTTTTACTCCATTTTTGGTCTCCACCAACTCCTGGGGGAAATGTCAGATTATAGCTGCCAAATACTTCATCATATATCACCGGCTTGTTGCTAGTTTTATCGGATTGCAGCTCTGTGTTTGGCTGAACCACTGCAGTGGTAAAACTGCAGACAGTAAAATCAAAACAATGACTTGAAAGTTGCAGTAAAGCTCTGTAGAACCTGGCGCTTCTGAGCTGGGGTAAAAAAGAAAAAAAAAACAGAAGTTCTTTTGTAGTGTGTCTGCCTGGAAAAAAGATCACAGAAGCAAAGTACTCACTCAAAGTCGTTGTGTCATTGATGCGGAAGCTGCAGAGAACTTTCTGCACATCCCGAGCATGAAGGAAACCGTTTCCCTTGACAACCACCTGGAAGGACTCTGTAGTGGGATTAAAATTCACCATTTATAGTTTTTTCTCAAGGAATATTATACAATATGGAACAGTGTATTTTGGAGGAAAGTCGAGGATATATCCAAACTCAATTATCAAATGTAAATCTCACAGGGATTTGTATACAGCAGGGGTTCCCAAAGTCAATAAATCACTCGATTAATATCCTTTATTTAAAAAGCTTGTGTAAACGCTAAAGTGTTTTGGACTATGGAGACATTATTTATATACATGCTGCCTCTGCTTTCTATATTTTAAGTCCAACTCATTGTCCAGTACAGATCACTGTGTACTTTATGGTCTGGTTTCTTGGCCTTCATTCAGCCACACTGGCATATTTCCATTGACAAAACTACACGAGCTTCCTCTCTGTCTGTCTGTCAATTTCCATCTTCATTGTGTAATTATCTATTATTTATCTACAGCAGTTATTATTCTCATTCATCCAACTGTCTGTTCTGAACTTGGTAGAACTTCCTTCTCCTGTTTTGCTCTCTGGTCCTGGAAAAACTTTCAGAACTAAAATAACTTTTACAATTTTGTCTTTCATGGAGAGATCAGAGTTTTGATCAAAAGATGTGTAGCTGAAAAGTGAAACAACTATTTGTATAGCTTTAGTCTCTTGTTTTTTTAATGTGCTTTTCTTTGGTTCTATTTGACTTTAAAATGTTTTGTAGGTTTATATTAGTGTTCCCTCTTGAATAGGAGTCCATTGAAAGCAAGATTTTGACCTCACAGGACTTCCTAGTTAAGAAAAAGGTTAGATAAATGAAAAAAACATATAAATTATAAGTTGGAGGGTGATCTCTGGGTGGCTATCGCCTAAATTAAATCCAGAATGTATTTGCTGTGCTTCAAACATAGTTCCTAATCATCTTAATTGGTGAGTTTAACATCAAAATGAAAGTAACTAGTAATCATTCCCAAAATGTATGTTTGACATAACCTGTACATCTGCTGCTCCTAAATCCTGTATATTTACTCAGTATCCATGGAGATTAGCTAGGTGTATTCTGCTACTAGCCAATATTAGATTGCAATATGACAAAATTTCATCTGTTCCTCCTGTGTGATTCTGCACAATGGTTGTATGTTTCAACCACCTCCAGAGATTTGTTGGTTGCTAGTCGTCAGCATCCTTATTTTAGGGTCTGGAGGCTGAGAAGTTTGGGAACCTCTGGTTTACAGTGCAGTGTTCTGGGGTTTTAGTCCCTTCTTTACCTCCTTCACAGATGCTGGAGGGTTCCACAGCCAAGATCTCAATGCATGATCTCTTCAGGATCTGACAGAGAAAGTAATAGTGTTATAAGCTGAACTAATTAAATTATGTCCTGAGGGATTTAATGCAATAATTTGGATCTTTTATGAGTGTTAAGCGTACCGAGTCGATGACCCCTTGCAGTGCTTGAAATCCATCGTTCACAGGGAAGACGTGGTCCTTACTGTCAGCTATTGTTGACAACTGTCAATAAAAATGACTGAATGATTAAAGTAGCAGTAAGCAGCAATCTGTAAAATGTAAAAAACAACAACAACAAAAGCCCACATTTGAAAACATACAGCCCTCCTCCTGCAGCTCACTCTCTCTCCTTTTTGGCCTGTAAGTCCCTCCCACCAGACTAGCATGAACTTCAAATGCTCAAAAATAGTCAAGCTAAAAGTCAACATTCATTCATAGCTTCATCCCAGATTCAAACCCAACTCTCCTGATTGAAAGTCCTCCATCAAACCTGTTCTGTTACCACGTCCTGTTTGGTGATGTTTAAGCTGTTTCACCTGATCTATGTGAAAAGACTCATGATTGGCTAAAAATCCCCATCAAATGCCAGAAAATGAAGCCAAGAGGATGTGGTAAGTCTGAGTGTGATGTCTACTAGATAGCTTGAATTACAATATACTGAAAGATTCATGCTGAATTTTTTCCCAATGATGCCCAAATAATACTGCCTATCCCAGCTTTAACTGATTCTTTTGTTCACCCATTCGTTTACTGACTGGTTCACCTGGGTTTCATTGAAGTCTTTCACCCCCACACAGTATACAGTGGCACCCAACTGGCGTGCTCTGCTGGCCTGTTTCAAACGAGACATCAAACACAAACAGATAAAGAAACTACAGCCAAACGATGAGCACTCACACTCACTTAATAACTTGTTTTGGCCACGCCTCCATTAGCGAATGTTGCTGTTAAGCCATTAACAGCTGCTGGAAAACATCTGTGTGACACCAAGGCTGTTGATGGATGTAGTTTCTGAGTTTAAAAAGTAAAGCTAATGTGTTTTACACCTGCATTCTTTCCAGCAGCCATCACTCGTCACTAACTAATGTCAAAACTACATGTTTGAGAGGACGTTAATGTTCTACAAACGCAGTAATTGTGTTTTTATGTCACCTCTCTTTGTGCCAGGTCAAACTGATTTTCTCTCAGTTCACCGTCTGTCAGGGCAATGATGACACTGGCTGTCCGGTAGCCTAAAAGACAGAAAACATAAAGTTATGCCCACTTTATCCGATAGAACAGGGGTGTCAAACTCATCTTAGTTTTGGGGCCACAAGCGCGCTGAAAAAATGCAAAAGAAAGTACATTCTAAAAATTTTCACATTTAATGATTATCTTTTTACAAAACATTATGAACAACCTGACATTTCTGAAGAAAATATGTTTGATTTCAACAATATTATGCCTCAGTTTATCATTTACACATTACATCTTATAGATTACAGTGTTTCTACAGAGGCACAACACATTTAGTCATCTGGAACTGAATTATATAGCATTTTACTTTATGATGAAAATGACAAAAGTCAGACAAAAAAACAAAAACAAGACAAAATATTACAAAAATGAGACGCAAAATGAGACACAAAAGCACCAAAAATGAGACAAATGACACAAAACAAAACAAAAAAGTGACAAAAAAATGGACATACGACAAAAACGAGACACAAAATTACACAAAAGGGACCAAAAATGACAAAAGCGAGAAATAAAACTACAAAAAAGTAGACAAAAAGCACAAGCGAGACTCAAAGGAAACACAAAACGACAAAAAAAAAGTGAGACGAATGACAGAAGTCAGGCAAACAAGAACAAAAACAGGACAAAGTAATACAAACATGAGACACAAAAGGACAAAAGGACAATACAGTATTTTACTTTATGGTCAAAATAACTTATGATCAGGAAATTATTTTGAATTTACAGTTTTAGAAATTCACAATTTGCACTTTTCTGTAACTTTTACACTTTACGAAGCAGGCTGCATGTTTGCTACCCCTGCTATAGAAAGCCATGGAGGCTGGAGCCCATTAAAGTGGACCTTTACATCCTGGACAGATTGGCAATTCATCACAGGGTTAACACAAAGAGATACACAGCTAGTCACACTCACAATTACGGCCAATTTAGAATCACCAATTATCCCACAATGCACGTCTTCAGACTGTGGGAGGAAGCACTTAAGAAACCCACGCTGGCACACTGACAACATGCAAACTTCACGTAGGAACGAGCCAAACCTGCACCACCCACTGAGCCACCCACAGCTAAAACTGGAAACAAATCAGTCTCATCAATCATGAATTGTGTTTCTCTCAATTGGAATTAATATTCATTTGGGGGGGAAAAAACTGATGTAAAGAGCAGCTGTGCCTCTGTTATTGTGTCTTACAGTATGAGATGAATCTACCATATGCTTGAATTATGAAGAATTTGAGTTTTAATGATGGGGCAAAGGCTCCACCGTGATTAAGTGTGAAAAAGCAGAAATGTTCTACTCACCATCTCCAGTCCCGTAATATATTTGCTCGCTGGCCTAAGAGAGAGCAGTTTGGAGGCGTCAGTGGCTATAAATTTAAATAGGCCTCATTTAAAGGGTTAGATGCCATACTGGTGTTTAGGGTCACTTATCCATCGACTTAGCAGATGACTTACTCTTTGAAATCCTCTGTGCATGAAGGTGTCTCCGCCCGGCTGCACCATGCTCAGCTCCTCCAGCCCGGCTCGAATCTGCTCTCTGATCATCGACAACAGGAGATGAAATATTGATCACAGTGGAACGACACATGACCGGAGATTCAGAGTAAATCCTATAGATGTGTGTCTGTGCCACCTGTCTTCTGTTAGCGCCATGAGAGTCCGTCCTTCTGTCGAGAACACGATAAAAGACATCCGCAGCTGAGGGCTGGAGGACAAAAAAGAGCACAAGAGAGGATTGTGATGTTTTATAGCTCATTATCCTCTATTCTTGTCTTCACTCTGGTTCTGTGTGGTCGTACCTGATGAACTTGTGAGCCAGATGGTCAACAAAGTAGTAGATCTCATTCCAGTAATGCTGCACACTGCCAGACCTGGGGGGCAGATAAAGAGTTTCTGTGTCAAGCAGTAACTTTAGTTCAAATCACTGGATGGAGACGCTTGAACACAACAACAAACCAGAACTAGAGCGCACAAGCTGCCCCTGAATAAGACACTGAGCTCTGCTGTAAATACTGGCTTTACTTGCACTTTCATGCAGGAGACAGATTTTTAAAATGATCAGAATTGATGTAGAAGAAATGCAGAATTAATAGAGGTTTTACAGACGTTAAACTGATCATGCATGAAAAAAAAAGTTGGAATGTCCTTTGGTTTTTTTGACTGTAGTGGGATCTGACGAGAAATTGCGCAATCCCAGCTCTGGATTTATCTGATAACTTATTACACGACTAGTTAATGGGCTAATTCTTTCAAAGCGTACAGCTTCAGTTCTGCACAAATGACTGTTTTTTAGCATCATTCTGCTGAAACGTTGGTGTATAAGCATTTTAAAAAGAACAGAAATGTCTATTTAACGTTCTTTTTGTGCTGTTTTTAACAAAGTGCAGTGATTTTGTGTGTTTTTGACACCCAAAAAAAACACAAAATTACATTTTTGTGTTTGTGGAATCATTTTGTGACTTTGTCGTCAACCTTTATGCTTTTTAAGGGTCATTTTCTTGCTATTGTGGACTCTTTTGTGCCTGTTTTGGGTTCTTTTATGCCTCTGTGGGCGAATTTTATGCCTTGAGGGACATTTTAATCATTTGTAGGGTCATTCTCTGTCACTTCATAATAATTCTGTGTCTTTTTTGGCTCATTCTGTGCTGTTTGGAAGATGTTTTGTGCCTTTGGTGGGGTTGTTTTGTGCCTTCGTTGACTATGCTTATTTGATCTGAATCATACCCTCAAATTTTAAGTTTAATGTAACAGAGGATAAGAAAAAACAGGAACTCTTTACACTTCAGAGGCTCCAACCTACAATTTATTTGCTTTTTTCACTTGAAAAATTACAAATAAATGGTGAACAATCATAATTTGAACTGTTATATTACTGCTCGTCAACTAATTTGGCAACCAACTAACAGTTTTAGCTCTGATAAGACACAACAAAAGCTTATGTGAGGATAACAGGCATTTACAAATTACGTCAGTGAACTCTTGAGATATTCTTTTGTCACCAATGTATACGTAAATTGTATACAAACTGATAGCTTTTCATTATTTGTACTGATATTTTTGTGTTTGTGGAATGATTTCGTGACTTTGTGGTCAACTTTTATGCTTTTTGAGGGTCATTTTATGCTGGTGTGGAGTCTTTTTGTGCCTCCGTGGGCAAATTTTATACCTTGAGGACACACTTGAGTGTCATTTTGTGATAATTTTGTGTCTTTTTGGCTCATTTTGTGCTGCTTTGGAGTTGGTTGTATCTTCTAGAAGAAAGTGGGTGGCTTTCAGTGTTTGAGTTGCACTTTTTTAATCCTCATTTCTAGATGTTCTTGCTTCCTTTCCAGTCCTGATATTGCAGCAGGTGCAGATTCAGCAATCTGCAAAATAACGCTGATTTTTAAGTGAAGGCCACTAATTAAAGAGAGTCGTGAAGCAAATATGCGGCGTAACCTCCAGCACCTCCTCTACACACGGCTCTGCTGCCGCTCTCCTCCTCCCCTCCCTTCTGTTTTCATTTATTGTGTGATGTGAGTCCCAGTGCCGAGACGGCCAAGAACCCGGGATCTTTGGAACATCTGGCTCTAATGGAGAAAGGGTTCTACAGACCGGAGCGCAGAGAGAGCCGAGGACTTGGATGGTTGGAGCTGCCACTGTCAGAGGAGTGAGGCTGCAGTTTGACAACAGGAATCCCTGCGGTGCACTTTATCATAGCTGAATACATAAACACGTTGCAGAAGAAGATGTCAGGCTGTAAACACACTTTCTGTCAAGTCTCGCAACTTTTAAGTGGTTCGTAGTGTTTTTGGTGAACATTTTTTAGTCATGTATACTTGGCTCTTTGAGGAGAAGGTTCATGAAGCAACACACTGACTGGACACGACCTGTTCAGGAGCTTCATGTTAGCTTCATGACAGTTTAATGGAGAGCGGAATTCAAAACTAGCACAGCATTCAAGTCCTGAGAGATCTGCTCCCGTGTTTATTCAAGAAATTGACACAGTCTTGCAGCAGAGCTTTAAAAATTACTAGACTGACGGGAAAGCATTCGGGAATTTGATAACCAACAATCATTTAAGACTTTTTAAGGCAGCTGCTGTTCTATAAAACTGAATATTTTAGGGTTTCAAACTGTAGCTTGGAAAAAATAATAGATCAGAAAACATCATGTTAAACTCTGGAGACTCTCAGACTCTGAATACTTTTTAATTATGCTAGAACATTAGCCGATAAATAAAACAATTGCTGGGCTTTATAGTGCTCTAGTTGATGTGGATCACAGTTAATTTGATTCTGACTAATGCAACATTATTTATTTGTTTACTCCCACATTTAAAAGAGCAGGAATGGATGGAGCTTTGAAATAGCTGTGACAGTTATATACCACAAGAAATCATCGATAAATGAACAAATCTGATGACTGAAAGAGTGCGTAAAAGTCACTTTTTTAAAAAATTCCCCTTCAGAAAACCTCTCTAACATGCAGCTTTAAGCAGGGAGAGTTCAACAGGTGACCTCATAATAAACAAACACATGTGCCAGCTGCTTTTATGAGGTCTGAGCTCACTTTTGGTAGTCCAGCTCACCTTCATGTCACACAAAACCTGCAATATTCTTTATGTAGACTCTGATATTTACAGCAGTGCAGATTTTTGAAGTGAGCAGTGGTTCATTAATGCCTCTGGAATGCAGCCTGCACCTGTGTCTTCACAACAAACCCCCATGAGTCATGCACAGAACTTTAAAACGCTTCCTCTGTGATCTAGTAGAAGTACTCACTTGTCCAAAACAAAGTAGAGGTCAAATCCTCCGTAGCAGGACGAGCCAGCCTGCCTCCTCTCAGTAAACTGTGCAGCAGCGCCGGCGGCCAGAACCGCCACCAGCAGCTCCACACCGAGCAGGACCTGCCTGCACCAGCGCTGGGACATCACCCCAGATTTAAGAGAACGCTCAGCCTCAGGAGAAGGTAAATATATCTCCAGTTGGAGCTTTTCCTTTGTGACTTCTTCCTCACAGTGCTCTGGTCCAGTCGGCCATGCTGCGAGGACTGATCTCCAAAGCTCAAAGTGCTCTTCTCGGGTTCAGTGTCCCATCTCCTCAGCAGCAGATGTGTGCTGGCAGAGGAGGAGTGAAGCTGGTGGGACTGAGTGCTCGGCTCCCTCTCTCTCCACACTCAATCATCTTAACACCCGGTGCCACGAGTTTGCACATCAAAGCAGATCACACACACATGCACCGGTGTGTGACTTACTGCTTCGTACGGCTGTTTGTCTGAATGACCCTCAGCAGCTTTTAGCAGATGTTTGTTCCAACTCAAGCTTTTCTTTTGTTTGTTTCTTTCACTTGTGTTGAAGGTTTACTTGACTCCACACCTTATGCATCAGTGCCACTTAGTGGTAAACACATGCACCATACAAAACAGTGCACTTCAACATCAAACATGCATTCGATATTTAAATGGCGTGCCACATTAAGAATGCTGTTGCTGCAAAAATTGCAATCACTGCCTTTAAGTTATTGTTGTAAAACTTTTAATATGAATCAGGGTGTGACCCCTCTTTGAGTCATAACAAAAAAATGCTTTGCAGGGTTTTTGTGTAAATGTTGGAGTGACGGATGTTTAAAGAAATCATTAAATTGTGAGCTTCTGTGTAATCTTAGGCTGACTCCTGACTGCACACAGAACTTCTCCAGAACAGGAAAATGAGGCTTTTCATGATGGAGATCAGATACTGAGAGGTGAGGAGCGCTACAGATGGCCAAACACTGCTAAAACTCTCATTTTTCAGTCAACTCAGTTCAACTCAATTTCATTTTTATGACACTAATTCTTAAAGTAAGTCATTATTTAACACATATAATATTTACATAGACAGTTACAAATTTTCAACATTTCTGTTTTTGCACAAATTCAACAGATGATCATTTAGGCGTGCTGTTTGGTGCATTTTGTTACATTTGAACCAAACAGACTTGATGTTTCTCCCAACTATTTTGTCTTTACGCTAAGCTAAGCTAAGCTAAGCTAAGCTACACTGTTAAAAAAAGAAGGAAATCTGTAATTTTACAGAACTTTTCAACTGAATTGCAAAAAACACCATATATTTTTGTGAATAAGCATAAAATTTTATTTTGTGTCAAGACAACTATTTTTTTAATGAAACTTTTTATGAAATGAAGACTTTTTATTCATAAATCTAAAGTTAGTTAGGCTAGCTATGTTCTTTTCCTGGTAATACTCTCTTTGAGTGATACAGATTCTCAGCTGACAGAATGTGTTATATCTGTAAACCTAATGGTGTTAGTGATGCCACTAAATGAAGCCATGCTGTTACAAATTGCATGTATGGTGTTGCAGGAAAGTTATCTGGAGCCATTTCAAAGCAGACATCGACCCCAAAATCATCTGTAAACACTTGTTTGTAAGTGTGAAGTGCATGGCACATTTGTGTCACCTGCTGCTGAGAGATAATTGGTCAGGAAGGTCAACAGTTAATCAAGAATCACCAAAAAGCAGGTCTGCAATGGATTAGAAGCTGCTGGAACACACACAGTGTCAGCATCTACAATCAAGTGTGTTTTATGTCACCATGAGCTGAGAAGACACCATTCCAGATGCCCCTCTCCTGAACCGCCTTAAAGCTCGACAGAAGTTTGCTGTTGATCACGTGGACAAAGAAAAGACCTTCTGGAGGAAAGTTCTGAAGTCAGATGTAGCAAAAATTGAGCTATTTGGCCACAAACATGTTTGGAGGAGACAATGTGAGGCCTTTGACCCCAAGAACAACAAACCTACAGCCAAGCATGGTGGTGGTATTATTATGCTCTGTGGTTGTTTTGGTGCCAGTGAAACTTTTTTTTTTTACACAAAGTGAATGGAATAATAAAGAAGGAGGACTATCTCCTTGTTGTTGGGAAAACCCCAAATCATTTGCCAAATAGTTTGGGTTTTGGATGCAGTTAAATGTTCCAACAAGACAATGAGCCCAAACACACATCAAAAGTGGTGAAGAAATGACTGAATCAGACTACAGTCGAGGCTTTAGACTCGTTTCCCATAAGTTTTGATTTAAGCCTCAATGAGAATCTGTGGACTGTGATGAACACACAAGTCTGTGTCAGAAAGCCAACAAATTTAGTTGAACTGCACCAATTCTGTGAAGAGGAGTGGTCAAAAATACAACCAGAAGCTTATGGATTTCTACCAAAAGCATCTAGTTGAGGTGTATCATTTGCAGTTACGGTGCTTTAAGTTGAAATAATTTTTTTTGTTTTCTTCGTAGGTCTTCATTGTAACAGCCTTGACTGGAGAAGGCAGCTCATGGTTCACTTTGTGAAGGAGAAACAAATAACGCTTCAAACACCCTGTCTGAGGTAAGCCTTAACAAAGAAAGTTGAGTTAAGTTTTTTCTGACTGGCCTTTTTGGTTTTATTGAGCCAACTAATGTGAAAAAACGTCTATGGCTGAACTTGCTTTGTGGTACAACCATCACGACTCTGTCCAAAGACAGTCGCTGTAGCTGACTAAGAAATGGTCAAAACCACCAGTAAAAGCACAATTTGACAGTTTTGTTTTGCACAAATTAAACAAGATGTGACATGTTAACTGGCCTTCTCTGTTGGATTTTGTTACTAACAGGATCAGTTTAGCCGACTGTTTCTAGTCTATATGATGTTAAAGCTAGTGTCTCCTTTCTGTTACTTCATGTTTGACACGACTCTGGCAATCATGTTCTAAGCAATAAAATAAGCAAATTTTCCAAAAGTCAAACTATTTCTTTCAAACTTTGTCAGACTTTTGATGGCTCTGTTAGAAACTCCTCAAAGCGACAGGCCCTGCTGTGACAGAGGGATCCTGTGACACTGAACCAGCTCCACTGTGGTGACAGCAGCTCAGTCCAAATAAATGATGGCAGCGGCTTGCTGCGTTCTGTGCCAGGGTAAAAAAGCAGTTCATAGAGGAGGATGAATCTTCTCCTCTTCTCGTGCCAGGAGCAAGTTGAGTCTGCACAGCATGACACTGTGTGTGGCAGCAAACTATCTGATCTGAAGAACAGAAAACAGGATTTATCTCTTGCAAAGGGGTGACGCTTTTGCCTAATTAGAGTTGGCAAACTACAAGCAGCAGTTTACTCTAAATGTGGCAGCTTTAGAGATGGATGGTCTGTGGGGGCAGCTGAGGATGTTACTCAGTAAGTGGGTCCTTTGTTTTTTATGGGAACCCTGTTCTTTAATCATGTGTCAGACCCTGCACTAACTGATGAGTCAGTGTTTCCATAGATTACAGCAGGATGTGTGTGTGTGGAGCCTGCAGGTGGTAAACATGGTCAAAAATCAACACCTATTGATCCTGTCTCCAAAGCACTTCAGGGTATTTATTTGAAATAATGACCTCTCTAATAATTAAAGTTGATAGAAATTTAAAATGTAGGATTTTGTCAATAAACTGTTTCAATGTGGAGGTAAAAAAAAAAAAAACGTTTCAGGAGCTAAAAGTTTCACTTTTCTTTGTATATTATTAACAAATGTGCTCCATGATCCTCTGGTCTAAAATGTACGTTAATGTGCTAAAACAGGGAGTTTTTAAAATGAAAACGTGATTTTTACCACTCGGCCACACTTCATGTAAATGCACAGCAGCCATCTGTCTGCAGGTGAAGTACCTCAGTGGCTCCAAACGCATGGATGTGCGCTCTGCTGTGCGCCGTGTGAGCTCTGCTCTCCGTCCTCTACTGTATGTCAGCGGATCTCTGCAGCAGCATGGAGAAAACAGCGTTGTGTTTATGAAATCCCACCGCCCGCCGCTGTCGAGGAACTTTTTGATTCTCAGCTCTCCTTTCTCCTCCACCGACCAACAACTTTACCTCGTCCACACATTTGATCAGAAGTCATGGGAGTCGCGGTTTTGTTCCTCCTGTGCGTTCTGCGCGTTTCCGTGGCGGATGATTGGGAGCTTGTGGACTCTGCTGTGAATAACCTCGGAGATGCAATCGACTACAAGGATCCCTGTAAAGCTGGTACTGTACATTTAAGCTCCTGTAGATGTAGAGTTTTATTTGTGTTTGCTGTTTGTGAGTGAATGATGCGTTTTGGACGATATCCAAAACCATTTAGGCCTTTATTATGATGAGCTGGACAAGAAAAAACCTTTAAAAGTTAAATGTAGCTGAGAATAGTGCAGATGAGAAGAAAGTGGGGGATTCTAACATTAAATGTAGGCTCGTAATTTTATGCAATATTTATAGATTCTTATTATTAATTCACAGTTAATTAAATAGAAGTGTAATGAAGTGTATTTATTGTAAATCATGATCTATTGGTGATGTTGTACTTAAATAAAATATAAAAACACTTCATTACACTTAAGTCTCAGGTAATTCTATGTTTTAATGCAAAAACTGTGAACTAATTTTACAAAAAAGTGCAATATTTGCCTCAAAAACACATTAAAGTGTAAAATATACTGTACCTAAGTACAGGCAGGTACAGGAAAACAGAAGAAGAGCAGTACCAACCTGGAGGCACTGTAAATGTGGACAATGTAAATGTCCCTCTGAGGACAGTGATCACTGAGAGAAATAGATGAGGCTGATGAAGAGCAGATCTACTTTTCATCTCCTCATGACATGATGTGGACATGATGGACTGCAGGGAGCATCTGCACGAGATGTTTCTGCAGAATCACTTTCAAAATCACGATTACCGTATCTGTCGGACATGTGTGGGCTGCTTGGTCTTTCTTAGTGGATCTGTTTTATCGGGTTTAAAATGAAATGATGCAGCCTTGAGTCACCTTAATTCAGCTGCTCTGATGAGAACCAGTGGTGAAGAAGCGACGATACAGGATAAAAACAACACTCTATTGCACATGAAAGTCCTTCTTAAGCAGAAAATCACAGAATGACTCCTGTATTGTGTCGTATTGTGTTATTTTCTTGCATAGAGACACATAGTGCTGCTCTTCTAATGCTTAAGTTGAGGCTGACTTATCCTAAAGCGTTGGTATAATACATCACATTATATGAGCTGTTCATGTTTTGATCATTTAAGTAAAAAAATCTGTTAAAATAAATATAGTGGATAAAAATGTGTAATATTTATGTGTAAAGTAGCTCAAACTGGATACACAGAAGAAAGTAGAAGAACCTCAAAATTGCGCTGAACTAAACTGATGTTCTTTAAATGAATCGTTCATCATGTTTAACCTGAGGAGAGAAATGATCTGCTTAAATAGGAAGCAATAAATCATGCTGTGTTGATGCATATTAAATTGTGCATTATGAGCACAAAGTTGAATCTAAAATCACTGTAATGAAGCTGCCAGAATGCGTGTGACTGCGTGGTCCTGGTGAAGACACATTTTTTTCCCATCATCTGACATGACAAACAGTTTTTTGGTCATTAGGGGGCCTCCAGCAGGTCGGGGTTCCTTCTCCACTTGTGACTTCTGAAACTCTGAAAACACACCACTCTTCCCCTCCGAGGCAGTTGCCTGGAGACTAAAGGTCATTGAGGCCGTGCCAGCTCAGTCCTCGGCTGGACGCCGGTGAAATCCCTCTGGCTTTGGGGCATGGAGTGCACACTACAGGGGTGACAGTCATTTACAGTCACCCTTTGCATGAGTGAATTTACTTCAAAGGCCGACACAGCGACCCGCTACGTCCTTTCATTTGTACTTTCAAAGGTTGTTACATCACACAGCTGAATGAGGTATTTAAAGGGAAAGACTCTGCTGTTGTTCTGCTCAAACAACATGATGGTTAAACTGGAAGCTAAGTCCCTTACAGAGGATAAACACGGATGTCTGTGTGGATTCTCAGCCATCCCGGTTCCCATAATCTGAAGTGATTTAGTAGAAGGCAACTTGACGTCATGCTTCACTTTTTGTCTCAGAGGTTTCCTCATTTCTACCTGACTGTTGGGGAGTCCAGAGTGTTTGTTCTCAACCCAAACTGTAGGTTCAAGGCTCATAATGACCTCTAGGTGTGGATAGTAGTAAAGTAAGGATCTCAGGACTGCATTATAAGTACCTGATAAGTGGTGTCATAGACCTCTTTATCGTTTAAAAGATACCTCTTCTGCTTTAACATAGATGGCTTCCTTAATTTTACTCTCTAACCGTCTACTATATCTCTCCTCAGGCACTTCAACCACTCTTTGCACCTTTAGTCTTGTGGTCATTATTTAGTCTTGAGCCATGTGAGTTGGGTTTGATAAGGAATGCCTGAGACTCTGCATCAGTCACATAGAAAATAATGAGAAAATCTGTCATATGAAAATGGAAAGAATAAAAATGAAGCCCAATTTCCTTCTAATAAAACACTTAAGCTCTAGTATATGTATTGTATCACCTGTAAGTTTTGACCTGGATTTGTGCTTTTTACTTGAAACCAGAAAACCCTAACTATGTCACAAGGTTGAAGACTATGTTTGTAAAACAGAAGCATGTATTGTGACTAAATCCAGAAGTTGAGGGTTTTCCCATTCACTTCAACATGCTGTGTTAAAACCAGCAGACAAACCTTGGCCCAGTTTCACATTACGGACAATCAGCTCTGCTTTTGACCTGTTTTTCTAACAACTCTCAGATATTCATCAATGTTCAGAGGCTGTTAAAGAACTTACTTTGCAACTCCTCAAGAGTTTTGTCTTCCACTTTCTGGGCTGCACTGTGAGAAACCCTGCAGTGATGCAACTTTCATTTGGAAAAGTAACACAGCAAAGCAGTGATAAGTGAGAATAACAATGGTTGTGGGTGACTATTGTTTGAAAAGTCCACATCAGGGACAGTTTTTTATTCTGTGTATTATATTGTTGGTCTTCACTCAGTCCATGATTCTGCTTTCGTGGTTCTCTATACATAAAAACTACACTTCACAATTTATGATGCTGTAGAGAAATGATGCAAAAAATTTGAGCTTTTGTGCCCCATGATAAAGGAAGAAAAGCCCTCAGTAAGCGCAGTACTCCGCCAATGTTGTTCATTCCCCCATATGGCATTATCAGAAAGGAATCATATTTTTGTAGAAATGCAGCACTTTGTTAGTAGTTATTGATAATCAGAAATCACAGCAACATAGATTGTGTCCATTTAATATAGATGTACCCACAAACAAAATGACCTTACGCTGAGCACAGGTGTGTGTTATGAATGTAATGTAGGGATACCGAATCACATGACCTAAATATGTAGCAGGCGGCGGGAATTGATGAGACTTGGAAACACCCCCACAGTTTAATGAATTGTTCATTGTATAATTTGTGATGGATAAGTCCCCATAAGTCTGCAGCGGTGGATTTGTAGCAATCAAGTGCTCATTAGCAGGCAGCTGACGTAGCGTTCACTTGTTGTCATGGTTACAGTGACGCCTTGCCGGCCAATGGGAGATCTTTAACACTTCAGTGGATACAAGCCGCATCACTGCCAAAATCTAATACTTGGTCATTGTGTCATTTCGGAACTTCCCTGAGAATTTCATCCAAATTCGTTTCGTCCATTTTTGAGTAATGCTCAAAAATGCACAGACGGATTCACCGACGCTGATCGTCACATAACTCCACCACGTTCCTGTCTGGTCATCTCCGTGGCGCTAACAACAAACAAAGTCCTCCAGAATTACATGGTCAGTGATTCTGGGGGGAATTTTAGGGGACAATAAGTTTCTTCTTATGTCTATAAATACAGTTTGTTAACTAACATGCATTTATTCACCCTATTGCTCATTTGAAAGTCTAAGCAGATGAATGTTCAAAAACAAGTTGCTGCAGAAACTAAATAAAAGAAACTGCAATTTCAGAAAGTTTCTCTAGGACATCTAATGACTTAAAAGACACACACTGTCAGACTAACATGAGTGCTAATCCTTTTTTTTTTTAAATGTCTAGTTTGTATTTTATATAAACATATTGTGGCCTGCGTTTTAGTCACTACAACATACTGTAGTTCTGCAAATTTGGCAAGATGCAACCCTGTAGAGGTCATCAACGACAGTTTGGCATGAATGTGAACTGATTTAAAAACTGTTTTGTGCTGCAGGTTGATGTATCAGTAGGTATTCAGAGGCACCGTAAAAATAAATCACAGTGTGTTCATCTCACTGCTCCATCCTTTAAAATGACACAGCGGTTTGCTGATGTGTTTCAATGTGTGTGTCTGTAAATCTGTATTCACGAGGTGTGTTTGCTCCTCAGATAAACACTGTAAATTCTGCTACATGTCCTTTATTTGCTGGAAACTTATCATCATCATTCATCTGTGCCAGTCCAGTGAAGCATCCTGCTTCCAAGAAAAATACAGCATTTACTCGACTTATAAATCATGTAACAATATTTGCAGGCATTCCTGTGTAAAGCTGGAGTTTGAATGTTGTTTTTGGCTGTTAGTAGTTCAGTTTCTAGGTTGGATTTAGCTTTGTATGTTTGCTTTATTTTCCACAGTGAGCTAATGAGCTAGGAAGTGTAATTTTAGCTTTGTTTGTGCAGGGTTTGATGAATACTTTAGCAGATTTTTTTAAAGATTTTTTTATTATTCTAAGATTGTTTTGTTAGAAAATGCTCCGTTATAATCATGATCACTTGAAAATACCCATGATAGTGTCATAATACTGTGTGACATATACCTGTGGAGCAGATAGCAGCACATACTCTGGATTTTTGTGTTTTATCTGCTGTCTAACTGTGTGTTTAACTGTCTGAACAGCTGCCTTTCTGGGAGACATCGCTCTGGATGAGGACGACCTTCGTATGTTCAGAGAGTCGCATCACTCCGTCCGGACTAACCACACCAATTCAGGTGTCAAAGCAGGAAAAGAAATGTCTAGAAGTGTAGACTCTTAGTCATCCAGGTCATGGAGTTTCTGTAGAAAGCAGCTGGACTTCTCTTCTCCTCTCTAAGTTAGAACTGAAGTGTGCACTAAAAGAGAAGTCCAGTTGCTTTTTCTTGAAGCTCCCAGGATCAGGAAAAGAAATTTACCCTTCTATGATTAAGTGAAGTAAGTGCAAATAAAATGATGGTATTTAAGGCAAATTCTCCTTCATTTAACATCTTTACAGCCAACAGCTCCACTTCCAATGAGAGCATCAGGAGTAGAAGATCTGCAGGCAGACCGAGTCTCCATCGTCGCAGGAGAGCAGCCACCTCCAGACCTGAGCGCGTGTGGCCGGACGGCATCATTCCTTACGTGATCAGCGGGAACTTCAGTGGTGAGCTCAGGAGGGAAACAATAAATCTCTCATCAGCTGGTTTAATTTTTACTGAGAGCTTGTCTGCTGCACTGTACGGCAGCATGTGCGCTTTGCCATCTGCAGCTTGGACATCCTGAAAGTGTCTAATTCAGAGTTTCCTTTCAGGCAGTCAGCGAGCCATTTTCCGTCAGGCGATGCGTCACTGGGAGAAGCACACTTGTGTAACTTTCACCGAGAGGACGACTGAAGAAAGCTACATTGTTTTCACCTACAGACCTTGTGGGTGAGTTAAAAGAAGTTAATGCGTTTATCAGAAGTGCACATCTCGGCCTTTAGGTTGGAAAGATGTAACACAGAACAATGACTTCAACCTAAACTAAAATTAAGTGTTGGGTTTTTTTTTGTTTTGGCATATTTACTGTTTGAGAAATCTGAGTTTTTCTCTTAATGTGAATATCGGTTAGAAGCCTCTACAGTCAGTTGGTTTTTTCACAGCAAATGTGGGAAAAATTGCATGCGAGTGATGTTTTATGAGTTTATGCAGAACAGATTTTCATGCAAATTTGTGCTTACGGGTACAGATACAGTCACAGATACAGAAAAAGCTGCAATGAACTCTCACTTTATTGGGTACACATGAAGCACAATGCAGCCAGACAAGACAAGATTTATTCATTCTTTTGCCAAATCTGTTCTTCAGAAAACAAATAAATAACATAACATAAGAAATGCAGTGCCTAGTAGAAAAAACAGTAAGATACTAAGCTAAAATGATACTACAATAAAACCTAAAAACTAATTTGTGAGGTTCAGCACTCCAACGTTTCTGCTGATGTTGTTAAGTTGTCCTTTGTATTTATTATTGAGGTCATAGTGGGTGGTTCTGGTGCACTGGACAAAAATTTGGACTGGAAAATTTCTGAGTTTTCTGAAAGTAATAAAAGTCCATGACAGAGCTGGCAGATTAAACAGGTGTAGGTAATGAAGTGGCTGGTGAGTGCATCGGTGGGTTTGTAAAGGTGTCATTCGAGGTGATGAACCCACAGAAACTACACTTCAGCTCTACTCGGCTGTGCTGAGCATTTTATCGTCTCTCGGCTCGCTGGTTTGTTTTTGCAGCCCTCAGCTTCATTCACTAATTTATTCACCATCGCTGCTCTCATCAAACAGAATTTCATTCACAGCAGGCAGCAGCTACACGTTCGACAAACGTTTGGCAAAGTTAGCGATGAGCTGATGAGCGCTGAGCCACATTTAGCAGGAAAAGAGGAAAATATTTTACCTGTAAGTTGGTGGAGAGTGACAAAGCCGAAGTGCAGTGATAGCATCTGTCTTAGCTTTGCACAGGGATGATATGTCAGTTTTTTATTTGCAAAATGTTTTAAGAAGTCAGTGCAAACTTCACGGGTCAATTTATAATTGCAGGACTTTTTGTAGCATAGTTGAAATTTTTGCTGTTTTCAGGCATAAAATCAACATGGCCGCCTATAACCAAACACCACATGACATTTGTACACAAAAATTCTTCCAAATATTATAAATACAACTGAGTGAAATTTAAATTGAAAGATATTGTAGTAAAACTGCTGACATGCCATAAATCCACACTTGACTCACACACTACTTTATATTAAATAACTGAGAAAGCCTTGGAGTCTTGCCAGTCTTTTCTTCAGGAGGAAATGACATCATGTGGAGCAGGTCATGTGATCTGGAATTAACACACTTCCTTCAGAGGTGTTTTTGTAACGGGTAACTTAGTTGAAAGTGATTTCTGGGACACAGATACAGTTCGTTATTTTCCATGGTGTTGTTACCTGGCAGGTGTTGCTCCTACGTGGGGAGGAGAGGCGGCGGCCCTCAGGCCATCTCCATCGGAAAGAACTGTGATAAGTTTGGCATTGTGGTGCACGAGCTCGGCCACGTCATCGGCTTCTGGCACGAACACACTCGTCCGGACCGTGACGAGCATGTAAGCATCATCAGAGACAACATCCAACCAGGTACTGTTACTACGTGTGCTCTGCACAGGTGACACAAAACAGAGTGAATGTGTGAATCTAGTGACGCTCCAGATGTTTTTTCAATGTATTTAGTCCACCGACTGTGTGTATATCAAAAGGACAGGAGTATAACTTCCTGAAGATGGAGCCAGGCGAGGTTGA
Organism: Acanthochromis polyacanthus; assembly: GCF_021347895.1. Classification (NCBI taxonomy): domain Eukaryota; kingdom Metazoa; phylum Chordata; class Actinopteri; family Pomacentridae; genus Acanthochromis; species Acanthochromis polyacanthus. The sequence continues at coordinate 7,137,867 of NC_067130.1, forward strand.
CTCACTGGGGGAGGTGTACGACTTTGGAAGCATCATGCATTATGCAAGAAATACATTTTCCAGGTTGGCAAGTGATGCTTTTTCTGCTTCGCTTTCTTCTTAATCTCCTAAAGTTAGTATTATGCTAATGGGACTGCAAGGATTTGTTTCTCACTTTTGTGGGTTTGTTTTCATCTCCAGACTGCAGACATTAATAGACAATTAAAGAGCTCCACTGGGGCAGTTATTGGTTAGATTTACATTTAGAGTTGGGAACCAGTTTTCCACTAGTGGTCCAATATCTAACCCTCCTGTTGTCTTCATTTTGGGCACCAAAAGATATTGTTTCCTTGTCTGAAAGAAATCCAAAAATTCAGCAAAAAAATTCCCAAAATTTCTGAAAAATTACAAAACCTTCAGGAGGAAAATTCTAAAAAAAAAAAAAATTCTGAAAAGTTTCCCTTAAAAGTCTTATTTTTTTTTAAAAAAATCCCCCAAATTTGGGATGAGAATTCTTGTAAATATTTTCCAAAAATGAGTAAAAATCTTTAAAAAAAATCCTAAAACTATCTAAAGTGATTACATATATATCAGTAAAACTTCTAATATTTTCTTTAAGAACATTCACACAAAATCCAGGGAATTTCGCTGGATTTTGTGAATGTTCTTAAGAAACTTTTTTTTAACATTTCTTTTTTCCATCAAAAAAATCTAAAATTTCCCCAAAATGTTGAAAATATGGAAACCAGAAGTTTCACCAGGAAAAGGTATATTTTTTTCCACATTTTCAAACTATAAAACGGGTCAGTGTGACCTGCAGGACGATACGAGGGTTAATGTGACACTAAGTTCAGCTGCATCAATGGGGAAAAAATCTGCCACTGATATGGTTCTGCTTCAGCAGCAGAGCTCCTCACTGACCATTACGCTGAACATGATTCATGAAAACCCTCTGAGGATTTGGTCCTTTATTGTCACAGAAATGTTTTCTTTTTTATTTCTATCTCGTGCATGTTGTTGCCCCATTGCTTTCCTCTTTGCTTTGTTGTTTTTTTTGTTTTTTTTTTACCTTCATAACCACTATGCAGCTCCGGGTCATGGAGGCAAGCCAAGCTAAATAAAGGCCTGGCAGTTCAGGCTTTGTTGAACAATTTGGGCTGGAGTGGCCTTTTTCTCTGGCATTCAGGAGCGGGCTCCACTGAGCCGGCTGGCACCAGCGAAAGGCCCCATTCAGAGCGGCTCTGTTTGCACATGCCTGTCATTCATGGGTGCATCACCATGGGAACTGTGTGAGAGTGGGAGCTCCAAACCCAGCTAGAGATTATCAGAATCAATAAAGTATCAAGGTGTCGAACAGGAGTGCTCTAATCACTCTTTCTGTTTGAACTCTTGGAAATCAGATTCTCCTGTGCTTCAGTATCATTAGAAGATAGAAGATGTTCTTTCTCATCAGGCTTCTTAGTGGATTTTAGAATCCTTTAACGAATAAAATGCTCGTATTTGTGATTTGTGTGAAACAGAGGCGTCTTCTTAGACACAATCCTGCCCCGATATGATGTCAATGGAGTCAGACCTTCTATTGGACAGAGGACGAGGCTCAGCAAAGGGGACATCGCACAAGCACGCAAACTCTACAAATGTGCAAGTAGGAAGCATTCGATGTGACTCCTCCACTTAATTATCGACAAACACCTCGAACTTCAGGCTTTGATCATTTTCAAAGCCAGCTGTCTGAAAGTTCTCTAACTAAATCTAAAACTTCTTTATGTCAAACGGACATTAAAAAGTAAAGTTTAAGGCTGCTTCTGCTCTTCATTCTGGGACTTTAATGCTGTTTTGTTGTCTGATCTCTGCTGTGTGGTTCTACAGGGTGTGGGGAGAGCCTCCAGGACAGCGCTGGAAACTTCTCCTCACCTGATTTCCCCAACGGATACTCAGCGTACGCTCACTGTGTCTGGAGGATTTCTGTCACTCCTGGAGAAAAGGTGAGTCTTCTCATCGCTCACTCTTATGTGGAAGCATTAACTCTATAGTCCACCGATGGAACTCATTGTCCACTTGTGTAAGTTTTTTAGTAGATACACAAGCAATATGCCTTATCTTGGTGAGTAAAATGAAAACATGAAACAACCAGTTGTCCAGAGTCCACTCTAGACTCTTTAGATAACTACAGACTGAACAACACGTCATGCACAGATGTGAGAAAAAAAAAAGATTGAAGCTTTATCACTATCTAGTCCTGGTAAACAGATTAACTTAAAGTAATTCAATTCCTTCCTGAGATTTAAACGGTTTGTTAGTTCATTCAGATAGATATCAACAGTGATGTTTTAACCGTCTGAGGTCTGAATCCTTTTTTGCTCGTCTCACATTTTTACTCACTGTCGGCTCATTTCTCACTGCAATTATAAATCCTGCACCTCTATGGAAACAGCACAACCGTGGATAAAAGTGCAGAGAAGTCAAAAATGCATTAATTGTAATTTATAATATGTTAGATTGCCAAAAAGAGTAATAAATGAAAAAAATAAAGTTGAATTTGTTGAATTTTTATTAAATACCAAATTTGAAAATTTTACTATTTACATTTTTATTTTGTTTCTATATTTGCCTCCTATTTGTTCGGTGTAAACACTTCCTGCAGTTCAACCCGGTTTAGTCAAAAGTTCCCTGAATTTTTGTCGTGAGGCTGTTGGTCACAGCTGAGTCACTTGCCACTGATGGTAGTAAGGATTGTTGAATGTGTTGTTTTTTTACAGAAGCAGTTTATTTTTGACACTTTTTAAATGAGGCATGTAATGATTTGGATGAAAAAAAATCACAATTCTGAGCTTAATTTTAGTTCGTTTTCCAGAGCGAACTGCACATCACACATGATTCATACAAGGACCGCTGAAAACCCAATGAGTCTTTCTGTTTTTACGGTTTCTGGCTCTGATAATTTGGGGATTTTTCAAAAACTAAAACATGCCTTTCAAACTTGGGGATTTTTCCGGTCGTTTGATGGTGCTGTCAGTACACTGTTGGCTTCGTATCAGCTGAAAAACAGCACTGTTGTGGTCGCTGGCTCCTAGAAATCTGGATAGATGTTGTCTCCTCTGTGTCTTAGATTGTTCTGAATTTTACTTCCATGGACCTCTTCAGGAGCCACTTGTGCTGGTACGACCATGTGGAGGTCCGAGACGGGTTCTGGAGAAAAGCTCCGTTAAAAGGTCTGTTTTCAACCTGAGCTGTGAACTCTCCTCGAGGCTCTGTGAAGCACTCTCTGACAGGCAGGGCTGTTGTTTCCTAATGTACTTTGGCAGGCCGGTTCTGTGGAGATACACTTCCAGATCCAATTATCTCAACTGACAGTCGACTGTGGATTGAATTCAGAAGCAGCAGCAGCTGGGTGGGCAAAGGCTTCTCTGCTGTTTACGAAGGTACAACTCAGACTGTTTTAACGAACACTCGCTGTACCTGATGCGTTATTCTCATTTGTTTCTTTTCACTGTAGCTGTGTAATGCCGACAGCTGAAAGTAGAAACGCAGAAAGCAGGTCTGTGAATGAAATAAACCGCCATTAATCTCACTTCTCACCTCCTGTGCAGCCATCTGTGGGGGAGACGTGGAGCGGGAAAGCGGCCAGATTCAGTCCCCCAATTATCCTGATGACTACCAGTCCAACAAAGTGTGTGTGTGGAAAATCACAGTGGCAGAAGGTTTTGATGTCGGCCTCTCCTTTCAGTCGTTCGAGGTAAAATCAACCATACTTTTAATAGTTACACGGTGAGCACAACAAGTTGTTCCAACACTGAATGCTGCATTTGATTGCTGCGTACTTGCTCAGACGGACCGAGGAAAATAGGCACCAGTGAATGAACAATCTGTGCAAATCTGTAGGAAGTGTTTAATTTTACTGGTGGATTACATTGTGAAAGCACATTGATTTAACTGTAATGTTTAACCCTCATGTTGTCCTGCGGGTCAAAATTGACCCGTTTTAAAGTTTGAAAATGTGGAGAAACAAATGTATTTTCACAGTGAAACTTCTGATGTCCACATTTTCAACATTTCTGGCAAATTTTTGAATATTTTTTGGTGGGAAAAAAAAAAGAAATCTTGAAAATGTTTCTTCAGAACATTCACAAAAAAAAATCAGTTTTGCTGGATTTTGGCTGATTTTTATGTGAATGTTCTTAAGAGAATATCAGAAGTTTTACTGATATGTATATAATCACTTTAGGCATTTTTAGGATTTTTTGGGAAGATTTTTACTAATTTTTTGGAAAATATGTACAAGAATTTTCTTGCCAAATTTTTTCAAGACTTTTTAGGGGAAATTTTAAGGAATTATTGGAATTTTCTTCCTGAAGGTTTTGCAAATTTTCTGGAATTTGTGGAATTTTTTTGCTGAATGTTTGGATTTTTTTCAGACGAGGAAACAATATTTTTGGTTCCTGTAAGTGAAGACAACAGGAGGGTTAAACACGCAATAAAATATTTTTTTTTAGGTTGAAGTTGGTCCATTTATCTAAATAACTGCCTGCTGTAGCTGTGTCTAAACCCTTGTTATCCTTTAGCTTTATGTAATCTGAGGAAACTAGAATAGAAACCAAAAAATAAATGCTGAAACTACATCGGTCTAGATCCAGATGTCTTCTGAACATTTATTTCCCCTCTTGTCAGCAGACAACATGACAAAAAATAAAGGACGCACAACAAACATTCAGCTGTTTTTAAAGTGTTTTCAAGAAAATGTCTATAACTAGATGGACTCAAACAAGAAGCCTCAAGCTAGTTCCAGTTGATAGACAGGTCCAAATGCATGCATGAAACCATCCATATAAAGGCACAAATATGGAACAAATAAACAGAATTGTTCTTGATGGTTTTCTTCTGTATCAGTGTGGCCTTTTTCTTTTGCAGCTGACCCATAACCCCACAGCTGTGCCCCTTAACTAACCTGTAGTTATGTGAACAGTTACATGTTTCATCAAGATAAAAATACATTTTTTTAACTAAACATCAATTTTTAGATCATATATTTTCAAAGTTATCTTTTTAATACCTTATTTATTGCACTTTTAATCAGTTTTAATGAGCCTATCAATTCAAACATTGATGAAATTCTGACATAATGACATAAAAACTAACTTGCAGTCGCATAAAAAGCTAATAAGAACAATGAGTAGTGTAGTGGAAGGAACTAGGAGACTTGTTAGCACGTCACAGACTGATCAGACTTCACCAGCATCTGCCGTCTGTCTGATCTATGAGCAAACCTCTGTCTTTGCTTTGACGGCAGATTGAGAGACATGACAGCTGTGCCTACGACTACGTAGAGGTGAGGGACGGCGGTTCAGAAAGCAGCCCGCTGCTCGGTCGCTTCTGCGGCTACGACAAACCAGACGACATCAAAAGCAGCTCCAACCAGCTCTGGCTCAAGTTCGCATCTGATGGATCGGTCAACAAAGCCGGGTTTTCCGCCAACTTTTTCAAAGGTCAGAAAGTCATTCCAAACTACCAGAAATGATTTATTTTGTGCTTTTTGGTTGTTGAAAGTGATGCATTTGTCTGGCACAGAAAAGCAGTAATTCGGATCTGCCTTTTGTTAGAGATGGACGAGTGCTCCAGGCCTGATAATGGTCATTGCGAGCAGCGCTGTCTGAACACGCTGGGCAGCTACAGATGTGCCTGCGACCCTGGATATGAGCTGGCAGCCGACAGACGCAGCTGTGAGAGTGAGTGTAGAGCCTCGTACGAACTCAACGTTAGAGTGCTTTAGAATGTGAAGTGAAGCCTGTAATATTGTTTCAACTGGAGTCTGCCGCTACACTCATGTGGTGTTCTCTTCTCACTGCAGCATAGACAGTTTCTGAAAAAGGTATTCACTCCCCTTAAAGGTTTTCTCTTTTATTTGCTTTGTAGCATTGAATAATGGTCAATTTTAGTTGTGTTTTTGTGTCATTGAGACTCATTTCATGTCAAAGTATTGTGGGAGAGAGTTGTAAAAACGTCTTTCAATCTCAACTACAGTTCACCAGAAGGCACATGAGACTCTAAACTCATCTGGAAGAAGTTGTATTATGTTCATTTAGTTGTTTCTCACTTTAGAATAGTGTTACTTTTAAACCGACAACTAAGTAAGGAAAGTATGGTTCACAAACCAAACTTTCCTGACATAGTTGTCAGTTTAAAAGTAACGCTATCCATCTGGAAGAAGATTCTTTGGCGTGATGAGACCAAAACTGAACATTTTGACCATCAGACTGAATGCGATGTTTCACACCAAACACTGCACATCCCCACAATAAAGCATGGTGGTGGCAGTATCATGATGTGAAGCTCCTTCTCAGCAGCAGGCTTGTGGAAATAGGGGATAAAACAAATGCAGCAAAGTACAATTAAATCCTGGAGCATAACCTGATGCAGTCTGCAAGAAAAGTGCGACTTGGGAGAAGATTTGTTTGCCAGCGAGACAATAACCAAATGATATAACCCAAACTTCACAGAAATGGTTTAAAGACAACAGGGTGAATGTTCTGGAGAGTAAAAATCAGAACTAAATACTGTATCAAGGGAGGTAAACACTTATGCACTTAATTATTTTACATTTTATGTCTATATTCTATAAATAATTCACATTATTTTAGTCTGTTTTCATTTTAATTTGAAAGAGTCTTTTTGTAAACTCTTGTCAAAGAAGCCCAAATAGATCGATCATGATTCAGTGTTGAAAAGCAATAAAAGTAGAAAACTTTCAAGGGGAGTGAGCAATTTTTACTGTATCTAATACACTATTTTTCATTATGGTAGGGTGTTTTAAGTTGTCACTGTTTTTAAATGTTTTTTTCTTGGAGCAATTCGGAGTCGAAGGAATGATTCTATGTTTTACCACAAGAGGGCAGTGCTCTCCTGCTGTAACTTCTCAGTGAGGAGAGCCGCACCAAGTTGAAAAGTAGAATTTGGTGCATTATCTGATTTTGTTTATTGATTCGTACAATTCCAGTACTAGTTTCATCTCACAACAAGCGTCACTTTATTTCTTAAGAGATCTTTTTCCACAGATTTCACAGATTTACATGCAGGTCGTGTAATTTTGGCTACACAAGTGTTTTTCTTTCTCGCTTTTCTCACTAAAATCAGCGTTTTCTCCCACCAGCAGCTGCCTGTGGCGGATTCATCACTTACTTGAACGGCTCCCTCACCACCCCCGGCTGGCCCAAAGAATATCCGCCCAACAAGAACTGTGTGTGGCAGCTGGTAGCTCCGATTCAGTATCGCATCACCCTGGTGTTCGACGTGTTCGAAACCGAAGGGAATGATGTAAGTTTTAATGCATACACACTACTGTTCAAAAGTTTGGGGTCACTCAGACAATTTAACCCTTTTATCCGTGTACTAACATAATTGCTCAAGGGTTTTCTAATCATCAATGAGCCTTTCAACACCATTAGCTAACACAATGTAGCATTAGAACACATGAGTGATGGTTGCTGGAAATGTTCCTCTGTACCCCTATGGAGATATTACATTAAAAATCAGCCGTTTCCAGCTAGAATAGTCATTTACTACATTAACAATGTCTAGAGTGGATTTCTGATTCATTTAATATTATCTTCATTGAACAAACAATGATCTATGTACCGCTCAAAAGTTGGGGGTCCCTTAGAAATGTTCTTAGTTTTGAAAGAAAAACATTTATGTCCGCAGATTCTTTGCTAAAATCATCATTTCTTCTGCACGTTTCCATTCAGGTGTGTAAGTACGATTATGTGGAGGTTCGCAGTGGACTAAGTTCAGACTCAAAGCTTCATGGGAAGTTCTGTGGAGCAGAGAAACCCGAGGTCATCACCTCCCAGGAGAACAACATGAGGATTGAGTTCAAGTCGGACAACACCGTCTCCAAGAGGGGCTTCAAGGCCCACTTCTTCTCTGGTAAGTGAATGAGGTAATTAGCAAATACTGATAAAGGAACATCTGAGGAAGTATGATGTAATGGTAATGGCTCAGAGAGAAGAGAAAAACCATCCCAGTAGGACAATGCAAGCAGCTGTTTTCACTTCCTGCTACCAGAACGAGACCAGTCTTTTCCTTTTAGTTATTTATAATCTTTAATTCATTATATCTTTTTTCTCATGGTTTTTATACCAACTCCAGTGTTTGTATTTTTTAATTAAATGAGCAGAACTACCTTAAATGTGTACTCTGCCTAATTACGTCACAAATAAATATACTCAAGTGCATTTCTAATCCAGTGAAAGTATTTGTTTACTTAGTTTTTCATTCGTTTTTTCTTCATCTACATTAAAACGCTGATGTGTAGTTGTCGTCTTTTTCACTCCACTTCGTTATTATGTAGCCGTTTGTACATGTTAAAGGTCTGTTCATTTACAAAGCCCAAAGTCTAATCCCAAGGGACTTTCTCCAACAGAAAACACTGTTGCATATCTGCATAAAAAGACATCCAGTTTAAAGTCCAGGTGTTTGTACAGTTACTTATTTCCATTACCATGTAACACATTTACCTCACACTTGCCAGCATGACGTTTCTGCTCGCGTTACATCTGTACTCATAGATCTGGGATTTGACAAAGATGATTTCATTTTTGGGACGGAGGCTTTAAAGTGACAGGAGCTAAAATAAAGTGTTTCAGGAGGAGGTAAAGAGAAAATGCTATTATAGTAGACCACTGTGCTCAAAATATGAACCTGGTCTTTAAACTCAAAATGTGAAATTATGATTAATTTTTTTCTCAGCCTTTTTAAACCCTATGTTTCAAGCAATATGACAAACAATACATGTCTGTTGTTTTGCCTTCACTTTTTTTTTTTGAAAATTTTCTGTTAAAAGTAGAGCATTTTAATTCCTTTTCACTCACTGTATTGAGGCTGAGGCAGAGGTCAGTTAATGTGGACTAAGAAACCCCCAAACTATCTGTATGGTGAAGCTTTTACTAGGTATCTATCATATGGCATCAGGCCAAAGTTTAATTTGGAAGTCAAACATCTGGACAACAGGCCTGTTTTCACATGAGATACTTTGTGGTCTCACATCAGTAAAAGTAGCAGTGCAAACAGAAAATAAATGAAGTAGGTACTTCTATTTCAGGGTCTCGATGTTCCACAGTAGTAACACATGATTTTGCCACTCTGACCTCATACTTGTCTTAAATTCAGTTTATTCATCTGACAATTCATTTATAACATTAAACAACTGCACAACAGGTCTGGGCTTAAAACATTAACTCAATAGGATGTGCGAGTTTTCTGCAGCCCATTGTGACAAACAGTGTTACTATGTGCAGAAGAATTTGAATTAAAACTCCTGAAACATCTCGACAGATATAGACGAGTGCTCCAAAGGTAACGGCGGCTGCCAGCATGAATGTGTGAACACCTTCGGAAGCTACAGCTGTCAGTGCCGCAGCGGCTTCATGCTGCACGACAACAGACACGACTGCAAGGAAGGTACAGTACGTCTGCTGCCGTCGTCTCATCAGTGGGAGTTAACCCTCCTGTTGTCCTCATTTACAGGCACCAAAAAATATTGTTTCCTTGTCTGAAAAAAGCCCAAAAATTCAGCAAACAAATCCCCAAATTTCAGAAAATTTGCAAATCCTTCAGGAAGAAAATTACAATAATTCCTTAAAAGTTTCCCTTAAAGGTTTTATTTTTAAAAAATCCCCCAAATTTGGTAAGAAAATTCTTATAAATATTTTCCAAAAATGAGTAAAAGTCTTCCCAAAAAATCCTAAAAATATCTAAAGTGATTACATATGTCAGTAAAACTTCTAATATTTTCTTTGAGAAAATTCACAAAAAAAATCTACCAAAATCCAGCAAAATTCGCTGGAATTTGGTATTTTTTTTGTGAGTTTTCTTAAGAAACATTTTTTAACATTTCCTGTTTTCCACCAAAAAATGTTAAATTTCCCAAAAATGTTGAAAATGTGGACATCAGAAGTTTCACTGTGAAAATGTGTTTTTCCCACATTGTCAAACTTTAAAACGGGTCATTTTGACCCGCGGGACGACACGAGGGTTAATGAAGTGAATTTGAGAGTCAGACTGTGTTTTAATTATTTTAAGATCAGACATTTCTGCATCTACTGGTACTTTCCACAGAAGGAATAACTTCATGAAAACCGTGTTCTTAAACGCTCCTGTGCTGTGTGTGTGAAACCCAAACAATGGCCTGTTACCTGTTTATTAATAACCTCTGTGAGAAAGACTGTTGCATGTGGAAAGATTAACTTTTGCTTTTGTTTGCTTTGCCTTTGATGAATGCCTATTCAATTAAAAAACACACCCGAGGAAACCTGCGTTTAGAAGGAGGAAGTGATGTGAGCCTTCAGTGATGCAGCTTTCATTGTTTTCCTCTGATTTGCTGTTTTTCCTCAGCGGGCTGCGATCACGTTGTCAGCAGCGTCTCAGGCACCATCAGCAGCCCTAACTGGCCCGACAAATATCCCAGCAAGAAGGCCTGCACCTGGTTTCTGTCCACGACCCCGGGGCATCGAATCAAACTCGTACGTCCTGACCCAAATTTAAAGCTCTGAAAAGCTATTTCTTGCAGTTTGTGTCTCGTTAAATTCACTCTAAATGACTTGCAGGTATTTAATGAGGTCGACATGGAGGCTCATCTGGAGTGCGCTTATGACCATCTTGAGATCTACGATGGGAAAGACCTTCGTGCACCAACTCTGGGGCGATTTTGTGGCACCAAAAAGCCTTCTCCTGTCATCTCCAGTGGCAACAAAATGTTCCTGCGTTTTTTCTCGGACAACTCGGTGCAGAAACGAGGCTTTGAGGCTTCATACAGAGCAGGTTGGCAAAGAAAGAAAGTTGGTCAGCTGCTACCAAAAAAACAGGAGCATAGAAATAGAATAAATTTTTGTTTTGAAGGAAGAATAGAATACCAAAAATGTGACATTTCCAGAATGGGGTTTGTTTTGTGTTGTGTTTATAAAGCTGCATTCTTTCCTCACTTTTACGAGCTCCTCCTTTTGACCCTCTAATTTTGTGGTTGTAAATTCCCAGAATGCGGAGGAAGCCTTAAAGCCGAGGTCAAGACAAAAGATCTGTACTCTCATGCACAGTTTGGAGATAACAACTACCCTGGAGGCTCCGACTGCACGTGGGTGGTCACTGCTGAGAAGGGCTACGGAGTCGAGATCATCTTCCAAGTGTTTGAGATCGAGGAGGAGGCCGACTGCGGGTACGACTATGTGGAGCTGTATGACGGCGCTGACGTCAAGTCTCCGAGGCTGGGACGCTTTTGTGGATCTGGGGTAGGTCTTGTGCGGCAGACGTTGCTTTAACTGAATTATTCTTGCAGGAAAACGATACGTTTTTGTCTGTATCATCTTCTCCTCAGGCTCCAGAGGAGGTTTACTCAGCTGGAGACGCCATTGTGTTGAAGTTTCACTCGGATGACAGCATCAATAAAAAAGGCTTTCATGTGCGCTACACGAGCACGAAGTTCCAGGACACGTTGCACGCAAGCAAGTGACTCTCCAAATCTTCCCCCAAAACCTAAATGGAGACTTCACCCCTACTATTTGGTCGGTCACACCCATCTCCAGGCGAGGAGTGAATGCATGGCTCCACACCGCAAACACCAACCCACATACTTTACATTGAAGTCTGTGAGACGGAGTGAAGCCGTGCAGACAAATCCCATCGTTTCTCCTCATCATTATGTAGCCGTTTAGATAAAAAAGGACTAGTTCCAGTATCTTCAGTCACGCCGCCTGTAATGAGCGGACTTCATCATAGCACTGAGTTATAAATGTATATATTGTGATATAGTTTGCCTTGTTTTTTTAATCATAATATCCACTGTGTCACTTTTCGCTGTCTGAGGTTGAAAGTGTGATCACTTCTAATGAATGTAATGCAGTTTGATGTATTATATCGCTTAATAAACGCACATAATAATTGTGAACAACAACATTTAGCAGCATCTTATTGTTCCTGAAGTCATAGCAGGTGTGTTATTTATCATTTGAAGATGGTCAAACAGAGCTTTTGAGGCTCATTGCAGAGTTTCGTCAATTACACCGATCAGCCTCAACATTTAAACCACCTGCTAAGTATTGTTTGCGTCCAACTTTTGCCGTCAAATGGACACAAACATGAGGCTTCTGGGGGTCTTGTGTTGTGTCTGGCACTAATAGCAGATCCTGTGGCTTACAGGTTGGGACCCCCATGGATTGGGTTTGTGAGTTTGCTAACCAGGTAAATGCATTCGGCTCTTGGTCGTGTTCCTCGAGTGTAGCCTCTGCTTTCAGTTGGCGCTTTTTGCAAATGAAAGGGTGTGCTGGGTCTGCAACAATATTTAACCCTCGTGTCGTCCTGCGAGTCAAATTGACTCATTTTAAAGTTTGAAAATGTGGAGAAAAAAACAATATTTTCACAGGAAAACTTCAGATGTCCACATTTTCAACATTTTTGGGAAATCTTTGAACATTTTTTTGGTGGGAAAAAAAGTGTTAAATTTTTTTTCTTCTTAAGAACATTCACAAAAAATTTCGCTGGATTTTGGTTTGTGAATGTTCTTAAAGAAAATATCAGAAGTTTCACTAACGTGTATAATCACTTTAGATATTTTTAGGATTTTTTGAAATCCATCCATCCATCCTCTATACACCGCTTTATCCTCATTAGGGTCGCGGGGGGAGCTGGAGCCTATCCCAGCTGACTCGGGCGAAGGCAGGGGACACCCAGGACAGGTCGCCAGTCTGTCGCAGGGCTACATACACAGACGAACACTCACATTCACACCTACGGGCAATTTAGAGTACTCAATTAACCTCAGCATATTTTTGGACTGTGGGAGGAAGCCGGAGTACCCGGAGAAAACCCACGCATGCTCAGGGAGAACATGCAAACTCCATGCAGAAAGATCCCAGGCCCACCCCGGGATTCGAACCAGGGATCTTCTTGCTGCAAGGCGAAAGTGCTAACCACTACGCCACTGAGCAGCCCTATTTTTTGAAATATTTTTACTAATTTTTTAAAAATATTCACAAGAATTTTCTTGCCAAATTTGGGGAATTTTTTAAAATAAAACTTTTAAGGAATTATTGGAATTTTCTTCCTGAAGGTTTTGCAAATTTTCAGAAATTTGGGGAATTTTTTTGCTGAAATATGGGATTTTTTTCAGACAAGGAAACAATAGTTTTTGGTGCCTGTAGATGAGGACAACAGGAGGTGAAGAAGCATCTCCATGAATGTCAGGATCCAAAGTTTGCCTCCAGGACACTGTAGTTTAACATCATGACTGATGTTGTTCACTAACGTGTCAGTGGTTTGATGTTTTGGCTGATTGGTGGATCAACCAGTTAGCTTTCCCCACATGTAGGTCCACGCTGCACATTGTTGAGATGTTTCCCTTTTCTCTGTGACCAGCAGCTGCTCAAAACATTCGTCTCTATGTGGGTTCGATGTTTACGTGTCTTTCAGAAGCACCATTTCAGCTTCGTTCAGTGAAAGTCACACAGCACATCTTTTGAAGGCTGAGCTTGCCTCCTGCCTCTTTTGTCACATTGTTATGTTTCTACCAACAGTCAGTACATGAAACAGGAAGCAGGAATGCGAATGTCGGTTACTTGCTTGCTCTTGATACAACCAAAACACTTGTAAAAACATTGCTCTACAGCGCTACTAGTGGTTAAGAAAATCCCCAGGGCATCTTAAAGTTACGCTCCAAAAAATGACAAATAATAACAATCTCATAGTGGAGATAAATGATTTCATGCTGGAAAAAGCAGATTTTGGAAAGTAAATTTGAAGATATGCTTTTACTAAAGTGTTAATTGTACAATTACGTGTGATAATGGAGGTCAACTTGATTCAACTCTCGCAACAAGTACAAAGAAGATAATCATTTTATGCATATTATAAAAACTGCTAAGCTTGGGTTTATTTTAAATTTTGTGTCATTGCCTTTTGCTAGTAGGTAGGAACAACATTTTCCTAATGTCCCTGAATGCAACACTTCATTTAAACACCTTTTTGGAGTGTACAAAACACACTATAAAGATATTTTATTGACTGTATTAGTGAGTCATGCACAAGAAGGATTATTAAAACAGTAAACTGCAGTAATCTCAGTCAGGTAACCAGACAGTTTCACATTCTTCACTGAAGCACAGCTCCTCTGACATGAAATGTGTGGCAGTAGATCCAGTCTACAAACTACGAAACGCTACTGAACATACACGTGTTCCTATCAGATACATAATATTCAACGTGAGCTACTCATTGTTGTGTTTGGTTCTGTACAATAGAGTATAAATGCCTTTTGGTCATGTTTCATTTCATGCTAACTTTTGGTAACTTGTCAACCATGTGTTCTCTTTTTTTCACAGCTTTTAAATCTTTGGTAAGAAAACTTTGAGAGGCTCATTTTCATGCACTTTATCCAGGAAGCCCAGGTTGAAATAAGGGTACAGCGTCTCGGTGAAGGTCTCCCTGAAGGTGTAGAGGTGCGTCATGCTCTCCGCGTTGTAGAAGGACACCAGGCCCCTCTTGTAGTCCAGGTACACGCCGATCCTGGCCAGCGGCTCCTCCAGCGACAGGACGGTCGGAGGGGAAGTTCCAGCCATGTACTGAATCCCATAAGACAGGGAGAGGGTCCAGAAGCCGTTAGCTGGGAGGGCTTTGATGACTCCCTTTCTGGGCACCGACTCCCGGGCCACCCCCACGGTCCACACGGTGCTGCTGTAGACTTCAATCTCCCAGTAGTGGCGCCCGTGGGTGAAGCCTTGGCTCCCGAGCAGCGATAGGGCAGCATTGAACCTGTAGGGGTTGTCCTCCACGGTGTGGTTGAAGGTCTGGTAACGAACGCAGGTGAGGGAGGAGGTGAGGCTGAGCCAAGGGTTGGCCGTGCTGGAGTTAAAGGTGATGGCTGCTGGAACTAAAAAAAAAGAGAGAAGTATAAGACTAGAGATTTAACCCTCGTGTCGTCCTGTGGGTCAAAATTGACCTGGTTTAAAGTTTGAAAATGTGGAAAAAATATGTTTTTACAGTGAAACTTCTGATGTCCACATTTTCAACATTTTTGGGAAATTTTTAAACACTTTTTGGTGGAAAAAAATGCTAATTTCGCTGGATTTTGGTTGATTTTTTGTAAATGTTCTTAAAGAAAATATTAGAAGTTTTACTGATATATATGTAATCACTTTAGATATTTTTAGGGTTTTTTTTTGAAGACTTTTAATCATTTTTTGAAAATATTTACAAGAATTTTCTTGCCAAATTTGGTGGATTTTTAAATAAAACTTTTAAGAGAAAATTTTAAGGAATTGTTGGAATTTTCTTTCTGACGGTTTTGCAAATTTTCAGAAATTTGGGGGATTTTTTTGCTGAATTTTTGAAATTTTTTTTGGACAAGGAAACAATATTTTTTGGTGCCCGTAAATGAGGAGAACAGGAGGGTTAAACATGTACTTCAGTGATTCGGGTGTATAAGAGCCTCATACTGCACCTGGATAAATGCTTCCTCTCATGGATTTCCACACTCTGTACTGCAGGGGCCCTGCAAAGCGACCCTCGCACAGACTTGGCGGTGTAAATAGAGGTTTCTCAAACTTCAGCGAAGGCCTGCCAACAAAAGCAAAGTCCATCAGTGAAGAGAGAGAACAAAAACAGCAAGAATAAACAGTCCGACTTCTCCCACACTCACCTCTGGAGCAGCACTTTGATGCTCTGAAGAGAGACACGAGAATAAACACAGGAAAAGAGACAGAGATGGGTAATTAGTTTTGCTGCATCTGAAAGAAGAGGCAGCTTTTTCCACATGACATCAATGTCTGAGCTCACGCTATCCCGCCCTGTGGGATCTCCCTGTGGCCGGGGGAAAGTCCCGCCAGCCGAGGCCAGAGCGTGGCCTCGTGCCTGGGCTAAACTCCTTATTCTCCAGATCAGCGGGTGAGATCACTGGCCTACATCCTGTCTGAGCTCGCTGACAGGAAAAGTCTTTTGTTAGCAGAAAATTAGCAGCATTACTACCAACATGTCAGTCCTTACTCTCGACCTACATGCACGCTGACATGATCAACATGTTTCTTCCTCTAAGAACTGTGTGTAAACTGAGCAGGAAAGCCAGAGGCGGTCACACCCTGCTCAGTTAAAGCTTAAATGTGGATTTTGGAGCCTGTTAACATGTTGGCAGAAAAATCCATGTCTGCTACATGAATGAGTGGGAAAAAAAACTAATCTTGGTCCAGAATTTTGCCTTTTTCTTTGGAAGCAAATAGGTTTGAAATGAAGAGCTCAGCATTTCTTTCCTCAATCATCCCCAGAGCTGACTCATCAGGCTGCTAATGCCTTCCAGATGAACCGAATCGAAGTTCACATGAGCTGGACTCACTCGGAGCAGAGTAAATGGGTCCTGCTCCTTCAGTTTGTCCTCGATCTCGTGGACGGCCCTCTGCAGACGGGAGATCTCCACACACAGCAGGGCCTTGTGCTCGTCCAGACGAATCAGCTCCCGTCTCTCCTCCGTCTTCAGCTTCACCTGCAGCAGCTTCTCCTCCTGGTACAGGAACTGGTGCAGGTCGCTGAACTGGGCCTCGATGCGCTGCTTCAGGTCAGCAGTGTGCTCCTGAGAGGGTGGGAGATGATGGAAGTTACAGGAGTAGCTGTCTTTACATTTAACAAGCTTGACAGTGTGTGCACAGACAGACAAAAGCATGAATCCATGAGCAGATGACGCAAATCACACCTTCTGCTCCTTCTTTATAGGCCATTAAACTGGTCAGACTGGACATTTATAGTGGTGCAAATGTAGGTTCAGCGTGTTTCATCTCACCTTCAGCTTTTTGACCTCGTCTTCGGCCTCCCTGTCGTACTGCAGCGCTGTGTTGAGCTCAGCTTTCAAGGAATCCATTGAGCTGTTCAGAGACGCCTGTCAGGACAAAAACACATCATCACTGCACTTTAAATACAACGTTACACCTGATTTTATTAGTTGATGTGGTTCAAAAACAATAAATAGACACAGATAAACGATCTTAATCTTTGTGTTGTCCTGTGGGTCAAAATTGACCCATTTTAAAGTTTGAAATGTGGAAAAAGAAATATATTTTCACAGTGAAAGTTCTGATGTTCAAATTTTCTACATTTTTGAGAAATATTTGAACATTTTCGGGTAAGATAAAAAGAAGTGTTAAAAATGTTTCTCAAGAACATTCACATAAAAATCAACTAAAATCCAGCAAAATCCGCTGGATTTTAGTTGATTTTTTTGTGAATGTTCTTAAAGAAAACATTCAAAGTTTTACTGATATATAATGTTTGTAGGATTTCTATGGAAGATTTTTACTCATTTTTTGAAAAATATTTACAAGAATTTTCTTGCCAAATTTGGAGGATTTTATTTAAAAAAATAAAACTTTTAAGGGAAACTTTTATGGAATTATTGGAACTTTCAGACCAAAGCAATATTTTTGGTGCCTGTTAATGAGGACAACAGGAGGGTTAAACATGAAAAACACAGACATGGACCACTTCACTTTGGTAATCAGGGATGCAGAGCAGTAATTATCAACACAAATATGTTCTATTTTTGAAACTCAGTCAAAGCCTGGAGAAGAAAAATGTTTTCTGGACAATCACAGGCGGTGGTCTCGTGCACAATTTAGAGACGATGTTGCAAAAGCCAGGCAGAATTCCTGTAAAATGTGGATACCTGATTCCTGAGATGCCGACTTTCTTTGTTTTTTATTATTTTGACATCCTGCAGAGCCTTTCACGTCACACAGGCACCTCATCAGATCTAAACTCACCCTGTACTTCTGTTCAGCCTCCTGGACACACACCATGGTGTGATTTCTGTGCTCCTGTGACAGACCACACACCAGACACACCAGCTCCTGGTCCTCCTCACAGTACAGCTTCAGCTCCTCCCTGTGTCGGCTGCAGCGAGGCACCGGCGCTGGAACCCTCTCAGTCACCCCAACATCTGGCAGACAAGCCGCCGGCCCGCTCTCCTCCAGGCCCTGACAGTAACTCTCCACTATGTTGGCAACGATACGGTTGGGCCTGTAGCTCTGTCCGGGGTAAACCTTCCTGCACTGGGGGCAGGAGCCGGTGCCTCCCTGTCCGGGGCCCCTGGGTCCTGCCCAGTAGCCCTCGATGCAGCCCTGGCAGAAGGTGTGATCGCAGGGCAGCGACACCGGCTGCTTGAAGAGGTCCAGGCAGATGGAACAGGTCAGATCTCTGCTGATTCTGTGAGCAGAGCTTTTGGCCACTTGTCCTGCTATGGGAGGCTGTCGCAGCTTTTCCATTGCTGTCTGCACAGCAAAGTCTCCTTCTTTGGGTTTCCAACTTTTCTTCTCTGGCTTTATCCCCTGGTTCAGTTTCTCCAGGTTCTGCAGATAAACCGTCTGGATTTTCTTCACTTCTTTCTGATTCTTGCTCATTCCTTTGCCTTTGTTGTTCCCCTTTGTTCTGGCTGTACAGCTGGACCTCGGTGTCCTTCCTCTCCTGCAGAGCGTGGCCGCTGTCTTTGGCCTCCAGTCTTCCTGTTGACTGTGGGGGAATTAAGTGGGTGGTGCAGACGGAGCCTCAGCCTCTCACATCCACATCAGATAGTGAGGGGATCTCAGCGCCCCCCTTTTTCCCCTCAGCCTGACGTCACACAGTCAGGAAACCGAGGCGGACCGTGGATATTCTTTTCTTGGCATGTTTGTTCAGTGAAGTCTGAAAGTCCTGCTTCTCTGAACTCTTAATCTGCAGCAGAGTAGCTACAGAAAAATGTAAATCCATTTTATGTGACTGTGAGTGTGTTTAAGGCAGAGAAAGCAACGAGGAACTCTCCAAGTGGCAACACACAAAAGATTTCCTGCTTCTTTTTATGACACGGCTCTCTGCTCTGTGAGTAATCATAGTAGCTGAGGGGTAAACAAGATCATTAAGAGATTTACACGAAGAAAAACGAGGAAAGCTCCAAATACAAACACCTCAAGCATCCTTCATGCTGCTTTTTCCCTGTGTAGTTATGAAAACAGTTTGTTCCCTCAGGACTTAAACATCTGTTCAGTGCAGCCGATTTCTCCTCAGTGAATTGTAACATGATAAAAAAAAGAATCGAGCTCAGCAGCAACTTATGAACAGATTGGATGTTGCAGGATGTTACATCAGGCTAATCACACAGTAGACTAAACACAGACACGCTGTGATTATTTACTGGAACATAATCACAGGTCGGGGGAGTAAAACCACAGCTGGATTAAGTTAATTTGAAAATTGAGTGAGAGAGCACTTTTATGATCCTCTCTGGTGTCGAGTTCATCATGACGGTCTGAGCTTATTGAGAAGATTGTCAAACCCTCTGAATGTCTTCAAAACAGCAACTCTGTTCTGGGTTTAGTAAATATATATTGCCTCTGTTTTACACATGCAGAGTGTTTTTTCTGGTAGATCTGTTATTGATCATACTAGAGACATACTTGTCTGGTTTATTTCAAGTCTGCTTCAATCAGTCTTGTACATGAAAGGCTAAAGATCTAGTCTCTGTAGTATGTTAGACACAATAGTGACCTCTGGTGTCCAAACTAAACATTAAACCAAGAGAAATAATCTATAATTCTGCAGTAACATTGAGAGAAGTTTTGCGAAAAATGATCGAAACTCGTGCTCATGATACTAGTTTTTGTAATTTTTCAAGCAAATAAAAATTTTCAAGAGACTACTAAGTGGAAGGTCGCAGGTTCAAGACCCACCACTGGCATTTTTCTTTCTTTGTCAGGATTTTTGATAAAATTTAAGAAGGGTCTGATCCTGAACCAGCAACCTGCAGCTCCATAGGTAAATCCTTAACTCACTGAGCTACAGATCAGACAATAAGAAATAAATTCGTCGTCCCTTTGTCTATGGAGTAATAGGCGTGCCAAATCAAAATATATATAAATAAATAAATAAATAAATAAATAAATGTGGAAATATAAAGAGAAATAAATAAATAAATGTGGAAATATAAAGAGAAATAAATAAATAAATAAATAAAAAGGAAAATTTTGTCTTTGCTTTTACCTTTTCAGTTTTTTCCTTTTTATTTTTTTATTTATTTATTTCTCTTTATATTACCACATTTATTTATTCATTTATTTATTTATTTATTTATTTATATTTTGATTTGGCACTCCTATTACTCCATATTTGTCATCGTAGTTTGTGTTCCTGATAAAGTGACCACATGGGTGGAGTCAGAGTGGAGCTCCAACAAAACCTGTCCAGGTAAAAGGCCACTTTGACAAACAGGAGGAACTCTTTAGTAAAATGCAGCTTTCCTAGCTCTGTAAGAAGAAATTATATTTTAAAGGATTTTAGAAAAGAAAAAATTGAAAAAATTAGATGTCGATATCTGGCTTTCCCTATTCCATTCAAAATGAAAGAAGTCCACTTCAAAATTTTGAACAAAATATACCCAACTAATGAATTTTTAAAAAACAAATTCAAAATAGAAACTGGAAATTGTTCCTTCTGTGATACAGAAGATGAAAACCTTGAACATCTCTTCTTTAATTGTAGAATAGTACAGATGTTCTGGCAGGATTTTGAAAGTTGGATGCAATCAAAGGGAATTTGTGGAATTACACTGACTGATAAAAACATCAAATTTGGGATAGATATTAATAACAACAAAATAGACTATGGTGTGAACAATTTATTAATACTCTGCAAACATTTTATACATAAATGCAGATTTATGAAAATTAAACCAACTCTAACCCACTGGAGGAATGACTTTAAGCTCTTTGCTAAATCCTTAAATCTGATATTGCATAAGAATGCTGGTCTTCTTGAAACTTTTTGTAGCGAATTTAACTTGACTAACTGATTCCATTTATAACATGATTTATTGTTTGTATTTTCTTTCAACTGCCCCCTTGCTCTTTGTTGTATCTGTTTTGTTTTTGTTGTATGTTGTTAATCTATATTTCAGATGATAGAATTTGGTGGTACCTAATTAATGTATCCTGTTCAAAATTTAAATAAAAACCTTAATAATAAAAAAAAAAAAAAAAAAAAAAAAAAACTTTGACAAACAGGAAGTGGAAGATTCCAAGCAGATTCATAGAAGGGGGAACCGGACTGTACTAAGTGTGGTCCAGTATAGAGGGGTGTTTTGGGGATTTGAAGGCTGATAATGATTATTGGTGAGACATTTGGAGGTGATATTCATTTGCAGTAAATGAAAGTATTTAAAATCTTGGCGTTAAACTTAGAAGAACACAAACTCTAACAGAAAACTTTGTTGATATGTTTTTGTTTTGTTTACAGATGTTAAGTTAAAGGAGTTTTATTCATGACGTGTAACCAATCAAATCACTCCAGAAGACAGAGCAACCACAGCTAGATAAAGGTTCAGAGCCAAAGTAGCGCCATTTATAAATGGATTTATTACCGGAAATCAGTAAAAAATAAAATACTGATAATCAGTAAATCAGTCAGCCCACAATTACTAAAATGTATGTCTCTTTCCTTTGACTTGTTATTTGTACAATATACAATGTATATGATGGCATTTTTTGAACCAAAGGCGACTCTATGATGTTTTCTCAGAGACATACTATGCTGCTCTGTTTGTTCTGGGCTGCTGCACTCTGTTGTTTTCTGGATTGTACTCAGCTGCAGAAAAACTCTCAATACTTTGGGAAATTTTTAGAAGTAAGAAACTGTTTTCAACCAATAAAAGAACTGTTCTGAAAAATTCAATATCGCCAAAGATACACGATGTAATGAGACAGCTCAAGTATTTGATGCATTCTTTGGAAAACAGAAGCTTCACCGGTGGTTCTGTGGCTTCTTCATTTTGTCCTACACAGACAAATATGCATATGTATTTAAATAAACATGACATTCTGTGCACTACATCGACATACGAAGAGAAAATCCTGCAAAAAAGCAGGTCGCATATGGTGTATGTGCTGCATTAGTTATGATGTGCAGCGAGTGCAAAGAGAAGAAAAGACAGAATGATATGAAACTTTTATCTGCTGAATTCTACATTCTCTGAGGCTTTGGGGGAAATAAGTAAAACGAACAGCACACGGTGTAATTAACCTGTAACCTTCAGCGGTCGCTAATAAAAATGACCATGACAGCATCTTGAGAGCTGCTTGTATTTAATTAACACGGGGGAGGGATTAGGATTGGAGAGTTAATTAAAATGATGGAAGGCCTGCCAGCCTCATGGGTTAAACATCTGAGTCGGGTACGACACATGGTCACGTAAGTGGCTGTATTCTGCTGCTTTATAGTCAGTTTTAAAAATAAAGGTAAAATCATTTTAGATTTCAAAGCTGGAAGCTGTCAGGTTGTAAGTAGTGTTAAGTTTTCTAGTTTCTGCGAAAAGACTGCAACAGTTTGGACTTTGTGCTCATATCTGAGTCAAAGTGCTAAAGATAAATTGATAGCAGCAGTAAAAAGAAGAGGCTGAAGGGAAGAAGATGCCCTGGAACTTGTATATTCGAAGAAATGTTTATCCTGATGCTTAAAAGACACAATATGGCCTCCAACACGGACAAGAGCCTGTGAGCAAAAAGACGAAAAATTGTTAACATACACTTTCAAAAAAAAAAAAGACATTTTAGCACTTTTTAGGTCTAATTTATGAACATCTTACTGTAATTTTCCATTTTGTCAAATCACAGATAAAAAGTATAAATTTACATGCCAACTGTAAAAAATATAAAAACAGGCTAAAACTTCCATTGAAAAACAAATAAACAAAAAAGAGCAAAAAAACAAGGAATTCATTCTTTGGCAAGGTTTTAACACATTTTTTGCTGTGTTTTTGTGCATTTAAATCAGTGAGAAAAACATTATTTTACAGATATTTGCTACCATTTAAAAATATTATATAAAAAAATCTAATTATTATTTGACTTCTACTGGTTATTTATTGGCTATTATTTGAAAAAATATTGTTACATTAAAAAAATCTGATTGCTAATTTACTTCTAATTGTTATTTGCTATTATTAAAAGTATATATATATAAATATCTAATTGTTATTTTTACAGATTTTTCCTATTTTGTTAAATGACAGATAAATGACAATAACATGAAAAATCTGTGCTTTTATAAATGGTAAAACCTCATTTTGCAACATTTGACTGTAAAACTTATATCATGTTTTACTGCGGTTGTTTTTTCCGACCACATTTGTTCCTGGAAGATGACGGTTCTCCACTATCCTTCAGGTTTTAATGAAGCGTTGGACGGCTCTTACCCTGATTTTAGTAGTTTCAGAAACCTCCTTAGTTGTTTTCTTTGATGCAGGCCAATAATTTGACCCTTCTTACACAGATTAACGTCCTTTCCATGACTACAGGATATGTCTTCCTACATGGTGAAAAGAGAAGCTCCTCGCTGCATCAGCTAGGGTTAAATAAGTTGTTGCAGCTGAAACGTATTCATCACTGCAGTAATTATCCAATGGGAGGCTCTTAACTATTTGCTTTTGTTTGTTTTTTTTTGCCCAGGCAGTGTGTCCAGAATTACAAAAGTAACTTTGTGCAAAAAAATTCAAAGTAAAATGCATCTTAAAGGAGCATTTCCTATTTCAGTGACAGAAGTATTGTGCAAATATTGACCAAACTGTCAAAAATGAACCCTGTTCAAGGAGGTTATCCTCCCTTTGGGATTTCATCGATACCCCAAATTCTTCCTCGTCAGACCCACAGAAAACCTACCCAGGAACTAGTCTGATTCTTAGACATTGTGAGCGTTTACAGCCCCATCTTCATTCCAAATCTGGACCAGATACAGCATCTACCCTTTGTTCCAAACCTGCACTGTTTAAAGCCTGTGGATTAACTTATTATACAAGAACACAAAAACACAGCATTCCACTCTTTTTAACAGATTTTTTTCTGGCACCTTTGCTGCCATAGTTTCACAGCTTTTGTAACTTTTTTCCAGTGTGTGGTTTCACAGCTGAAAGCCTTTTTTTGATGATGATGCATCACCTCTAAAAACAATCCAATGCAATACTTTAGAAAACATCCCACAGCGCTTTTGTTGTACTGGAGATTTTAATTTAGTCTCTCCTATATTTCTATTCTATTGAGGCTTCGGGCGATGAACTGTAAAGTGTAAACAACAAGAAACCTTTAATGTCCTCTTCGATATGAGGCTGTGAGACCTCATTTAGCTGCAAATCTGAACACGCAGCTGCTGTAAATTATGCATATGTTAATAATATTATGGCGGCTAGGTTTGTTTGTGTGTCTCTTATGATACAAAGGGGTGTAGAGCAGCAGATATTTGTGGCACAGCTGGAGACAGAGTGTGAATATGCTCGTGAATGTGTGCAGCCATGCGTGTGAGCGTTTGTGGCAAAGTCGTGAGGGGAAAAAATACAACATTTATGCGGAAAGAGAGGAAATAAAAGTATTTCCTTTGCACACACACACACACACACTATAAACACATCTGCACTGCACCCTCAATTAAACCCGATGCTCATGTGAAAGGCACCGGGGAAACTGGAGGCTCTCTGGATCTTGTGAGGCTAAAAATAACTTCAGTGTCTGCAGGAGTGAGACGAACCTGTCGGAGGATAAGAGCCACAAGGACGGAGTGTATGAAATTACACCAGTTTTCTGTTCATGGAGTGCAGCTGTAAAGATATTATTGTCAATAAATACAGCAAACAGAAGCAGCAAATATGCTGCTGCTTGTGATAGGTTCCATTTTTAGCCTTGCTTTGCTGAATTTATTGTGGACATTCCTCATACTTTGGTTTAAAAATGAATATTGATCCCATTATGCTTACAGTTAGGTCCATCTATATTTGGACAGTGACTAGGATTTTTTTTTTACTTGTTTAATGAAAAATATTCCAGTTATAGTTATATAATGGACATAAAGTGCAGCCTCTCAGCTTTCATTTGAGGGTTTCCACATTCAAACTGGATGAAGGTTTTGACTTTCAGCTCCTTAACATGTTTCATCCTATTCTAAAAGGGACAAAAAGTAATTGGACAGTTGGCTCAAAGGCCATTTCATGAGTAGGTGTGGAAAATTCCTTCATTATGTCATAACCAATAAAACAAATAAAAGGCCTGGAGTTGATTTGAGGGGAGGTGCTTGCATTTGGGAGATATTGCAGTGAAGACAACAGGAGATCTCTGTGCAGGTGAAACAAGCCATCCTTAAGCTGTGAAAACAGAAAAGGAGTGGCAAAATCTACAGTTTGGTACATCCTGAGAGAGAGAGAGAAAGAAAGAAAGAAAGAAAGAAAGAAAGAAAGAAAGAAAGAAAGAAAGAAAGAAAGAAATCACTGGTGAACTCGACAAAAAGACCTGGACGTCCACAGAAGACAACAGTGGTGGATGATTAGAGAATCATTTCCATGGTGAAGAGAAACCCCTTCACAGCCAGCCAAGTTAGAAACACTCTCCAGGAGGTTCAAGTTTACCATAAAGAGGAGACTGCATGAGAGTAAATACAGAAGGTTCACTCATAACCCTCAAGAATAGACAGGCTGGACTGGGCTTTGCTAAAAAAAAACATCTCTGGACAGATGAAACCAAGATCAACCTCTACCAGAATGATGACAAAAAACATATGGAGAAGGCATGATCCAGAGGATACCACATCATCTGTAAAGCATGGTGGAGGGGGTGTGATGGGTCTCTGGTGTTTATTGATGATGTGACTCTGGACAGAACCAGCCGTTTGTTCAGAGACAAACTGTTGGCTCAATTCCAACCAAATGCAACCAAATTGATTTGGTGGCGTTTCATAATACAGATGGACAACGACCCAAAACATACAGCCAAAGCAACCCAGGACTTTATTAAAGCAAGAAGAGGAATATTCTTGAATGGCCGAGTCAGTCACCTGATCTCAACCCAACTGAGTATTTCACCTGTCAAAGACTAAACTTCAGAAAGAAAGGCCCACAAACAAACAGGAAAGGAAAACCGCTGCAGTAAAGCCTAGCAGAGCATTAAAAAGGAGGAAACCCAGCGTTCAAGACTTCAGGCAATTAAAGGGTTTTCATACAAAGTATTAAAAATGAACATTTTATTATCAGTTTTTTATACTTTTGATCCCCCGTGGATTGTGTTTAAAAAAAAACATTTAGTTCCTGACATTTTCATGCAATCTTTTTGATCAGCCCACTAAATTAAAGCTGAAAGTCTGAACTTCAACCACTTCTGAATTGTTTCATTAAAAAAATCACTGTGGTACTGTGGAGAACCAAAATTAGAAAAATTTTGTCTCTGTCAAAATATTTATGGATCTAACTGTAGTTGTTCGCGCTCATTGCTAATTTGGAAGCGTGCTACTGCACTAAAGTATCATGAAAGTAGAGCGTTGGGCTGGTAAACATCATTATGCAAACATATTATCATGCAGATGTTAGCATTCAGCTGTGCACATAAACACAGCCTCAGTGAACAGAGCAGAGCTGCAGAAACACTGTTAAAGAGCACTGATATCTGCACTTAGTTTGAGAATATTTTTAAAAACAACATCTCAAATCACCAGAAAATGCTTCTAGCTTGTATAATAATATGGGATTTACAGAAACGGAACTAAAACAGGGATTAATAGAGTTTCTGCTTTATCTGCTCTTCTGTTTTCACTTTTCATGTCTCTTATCAGACTGGTTGAGATAAAGTTTGACCTTCATTCTCTTTATTCCCAAACACTGATGGACACAATCTCCTGCAGTGAGACACAGTTAGGAGAAAGTATCAAACATTTTTTTAATCCTGTAATCTCCTCATATGACTAAAAGGAGCAACAATAATCAACAATGCATTCACAAACAAACATAAGAACACATCATCCAACATCTCCCTCTCCCTCCATGTTGGTCTCCATCCCTGCTTCTTCTTCTTTTTTTAATCTGACGTCCCCAGACAATAAAACCTCCCACCTCCTCATGACTTTCATAGGATTTAAGAGGAGGCACTTTAACAGACTCAGATGTCAGAGCGTATTTTGGGAAGCTTCCTGCGCTCCTATTCGTTTACCTTTCAAGTTCAAGTGAAACGGTCGGGGAGAATCAGATGCTCGGTACAATGTGTGCCCTGACAGGGCTGTAATTTCACATTTCAAAGTCAGAATGAAGAAACATGGCCGGGTGGAGCCTCTACAGCACGGTGGTTTCTGCACATTTACAGTCCTGCATGTTGTTTAGTGTTTAAGGTTTGGTTTTTATGGCTCGGTAAGAACAAATCATGGAATAAGTAGCACTACCAGACATGAATAATGTGATATTTTTAATTTTTATGCACTAGAATGATCAAAATGGTCACAAAATGCTAAATTTATGATAAATAATGGAGTGTTTTCTCTGAATAGTGAATAAAAGATATTAAACAATCAAAAGTAGCAAAAATTACTTAGATTTCCTGTTTATCTGACAAATTACGATGGAAATTTAACCACTTGGAAGCCTTAAATACCAAATAGAAGATATTAAAGAACCAAAAGCAACAGAAATGCATTATATTTCTTGTTTATTTGAATAATTATGATGAAACTTTAACCATTTGGAAGCCTTAAATACCAAATAGAAGATATTAAAGAAACAAAAGTGACAGAAACTAGCTATATTTCTTGTTTATTAGAATAATTACAATGGAAATTTAACCACTTGTAAGTCATAAATACCATGTAGATGATTTTAAACAACCAAAATTAACAGGAATTTGTTAGATTTCCTGTTTATCTGAACAATTATGACAAAAAATGAGCCAACTGTGTGCTTTAGTGGAAGACAAGGTAAGTTAAATGCAAAAATTTGCAACCTTACCATAGCAGAAATTAGGTCAAGGGCATTCTTTCTCTGACCTTCTGCTTTATTTTATCCATTTTATGATGGAAATGTGACAGCAGAGAGCTCTGGATCACCACACAGATGATGCTTAAAAATCTAAAATAACAGAAATTTGTTAGATTTCTTTTTTTATCTGAATAATTGGGACCAAACTTCTGCCACTTGTGAAAAAAATAAATTGCATTTTTGTCATTTTGAACCTGCAAATGGCTCCATAGCTTCTGATAAAGCAGAAGAAAAGTGACACAAAACAAACTGTGTTTAAATCCTCTCCACTCAGCTGATAGGGGACAGTAAATGTAATTCTCTTTTTATTATTAATAATATTATATCTGAGCAGGATCATACAGGCGACAAAGCAATCCTGCTTTAATTTCCTCAGAGATGCTTAGTCTGAGTTTGGACTCACACACCTTCTTCCCTACAGGTTCTAATAAGTCTGGAGCTTCTAATAACTGCTGTCGCGATGGAAACACCTCCCATCCTCACCTCCTCCTCACCACGTATAAACTCACTTGTTGAGATTCACTTTCTGTTTGCGCTCAAAGATCACGACTCTCCCGCACGTCGCAGCTCGTTTCCGCTTCATTTTTTCATCGTAGTTGTCGTACATGAGCTGATTGTTTTCCGTGGAGGAGCTTTTAACAGCTTCTGTCCCTCCGACTCTCTCACGGCTGCGTTCAAATCACGTTTGTGGATCGAGACCGAAGCGTTGCAGCGTTTTTATTTTCTTCTTCCAAACAGCGACTGAAATCCAGACGCAATGCAGGTACAGCGAGTGTTTTTATCACTTTGAGCTTTAGTTTACTCGTTGCTGTGTAAGATCCAGACGGATTAAACCTGTGGCACTTTACAAGTCTCACAATTTAAATGAAAATGACACAAAATAGATTTTAGTGACGGATGCACTATGTTAGTTAATGAGGAGGACTCTTTACAGGTAGTAGTACAGCTGCAGGTCAAGTAGAACCAGAAAATAGATTAATATGACCCCTTTTAAACCGGCATATTGTGTATCATATTATTGGGATATTGTTATTGATTATTGATGGACTCATATAGAAGCTTTTTGATATATTCTGGTGTGTTCATATATTTTTAAAATGCTGATCATCTGTCTCTTGTATCCAAAATCTGCACCCCCAAAGAAACCAAAGTAAACAAAAAGTACTGAAATGTAAATTTACTTCAGTAAAGTACAATTAACTGAAGACCAGATGTTCAAAAATGTTCAGCTGGGCGACAAATTAAAGGAAAAGCCGACATAAAGTGAAGCTTAAATGCACTTTGGCATTGATTCTTCACTTCTCTGGGACTCTACAGGAGGTTCAGAGCATCATTCTACTAAAAAAATGATCCCTGATTTGGTGTTTTGATGACACTGGTGGAGAGTATCCTACAGATGTTAAACTGAGCTGAGATCTGGTGACTTTAAAGGTGATAGCGTATGATCCGCGTCATGTTTCGTCATAAAGAATCAAAGGAGTTCACTGAACAACGTTCAACAACTTGATTTGCACCGACTGTTTCCTATAAGAAGCTAAAAATTCCCCCAACAGAATAACAGAGCCACAGGATCCGGTCACTGTAGCGGTCAAGGATTCAGGGTTTTCCTTTAATTTGTCACCCATCTTTGCTGTTAATTACAGTAGAGCATGTGGACCATATGTGCCATGCTGACTTTAGGGCAAATACTAAAGCAGCATGGTTTGTTTTCTTTTATGAATGTGATGTTTTTGGAGCTGAATTACTGACTTAACCATATGGCAAACGGAAATAAAAGCAGGTTTGGCAACATGAGTAAAAGCCAGGATAGGAGCACATGACACGACTCTGTGTGTTTGTGTGTTTGACGTGTGTTTGTGTGTGTTTGATGTACGTGTGCAGGGAGGTAACATATGTGAGGATTAGTGGAGATCGATCGGTTGCCCACAGTGTTCATGATAACTTCTCTGATCACAGGCAGCATCTGACCCGCTGCTCAGCACACATGGCTTCTTTCCTTTTAATAATGCAGCGCTCCGGTTGTTAAGACCCCAAATCACCTCCTTCTCCCCTGATCCTGCATAACCACAGTCTCTTAACACGTGGTTGCAGAGAATTTCACAGGTTACCAGATGATTTTATCTCACCGATGTTTCATAATTTGCTGTTGAAGCCAATAAACTTTAATCGCTGAATAAATGGTCAGAAAATGTTGAGCCTGTTTCAGACAATCCAGAAGAGTCTGTGCTGCATATGTGTATGAGACTGTTCTTTGTTCTCGAATGTGTGCTCATGCATTTTTAAATGTGATTGCCTGACTAGCCGACGTGGATGCACACAACAGTTTAGTGTAAATGTGACTGTATATTTTTGGATTACAGCGTCAGTCTTGGTGTTTTCCTCCTCGTCATCATTCGCCACACCGCTGCAGCCATCTCTGATCTTTTATTGATGCCGTTTTAAGGAGTGTGAATTATTGAGCGACGTTCTGGATGCCGCGTATGCTTTGGCATCCTTCCGTATTCAAATAGGGTGCCGAGGGGACCGAGGAGCTCCCCAGGTGGCGGTTCTGTCCATGTTCACTAAAAACTCTTTACATCAGCTGCTCTATAGCCTCCAACACTGAGCTGTTTTATTCATACACCGTTTATTATAACAAGTAAATGAGTGCAGAGGCTGTGTGCAGAGACTAAGAAACAGGGGGGAAGAGAATTTAAAAAAGGACAAAAAAAAAGTCAAACTGCTACCAAATAATCAAAAAACAAAAGGAAAGAAAATCTAAATCTACTAAAACACACAATCCGACAATAAAATGGTGCTAGAAGTATATTTATATTATTTTACAGAATATCATTTGTGCTGTTTAAGCTCTAACACTGAAAAAAATTGAGATTATCACAGAAGTATGAATCTAAATATAGAAACGCTGAGTGTAAGTCGAGAAGATGTCCTGTGGTGGTGAAAATAACCAGAAACAAGAGAACTCACATGTCCTTGTTCCCAGAAGTGCTGCTGTAACACGAATAAAAGAAGGTTTTTCAGTTTTGTCTGTAGTTTTCCTACAAATGAGCATGTTTGTGCAAAACTTCTTAACCTCCTTGATACACTAAAACAAAAGAAAAGCAGAAAACGAAGTAAACTGATCCACTCATGCCTGCTAAACTGAAACATTTTCGATATAAATGCACATTTTAGGTGCAAAGAGCATCAAAAATGAGAGTATTTACCCTCTTCAAATGGTGTTCATACCAAGCATGCATTTGAGGATCAAAGCATTGATTGCAAACATATTGATCCATTTATCCAAGTAGCTACAATTCTTATAATTCTTCATGATATACACTATTTTATCTGTGGTTGACATGCTTTTGTTTTGCAGTGCAGTGTATATTTTCTTTGCTTTTGTGTGTCAAAGTCTGTTTCCTCTCACTTTAACCAGAAGGTGACCTCAGCTCTGACCCCAATTTGTCATCTCTGTCCTGCTCCAACCACAGGGGGTAGTTTCATAGAAAATGTAGTTTAGATGGAAAGAGCTGCGGGTTCAGGCTCTGCTGAAGCAAATAAAATCATTAAACCTGCATCAAGCAATATTAGAATTCGTTTGTGTCCATCTGATGAGTCCAGTAAGTCGTCTTCTTTTAAATCTGCTTCGGGCAATCAGCAGTTCTTCAGGGAAATATCTGCTTCGTTAGCTGCTAATGATTCCTCATTTTGTATACGTGCAGCTAAGAATGATGCAGGTGAAAAGGAATCAAAACAGGCTGAGAGATGCTAAACGTTCTGCAGAGATGATTCTACAACTCAACTGTCAGCGAGGAAGATAAAAAAAAACATGTTTGTGTTCTAGTAAAGCAATCTGTTTAATGACAGAAGTAATTAAGAAAAGGTGATTAGAAGAAAACAGAGCAGGTGTGTGTTGCTAAATTAACCACATGGAGGCTAGCAGAGCTGCAAAAATTCATTCAAATAATTAAACAAAACTAAACTCCCTATTCAAATAAACAGTAATTAACCAATTAGTGCAAACGACTGCCTCAGAACACACATCACAGAAAGCACAAGACACCAGTAGTTTCTAACATATCTGAACAGCTGTTAACAGAAGCTACATTTCTACAGTTAAATCACATCCACCCTGACTGTGAGTTGGCTGCAGATTTAAACCTCAGGTGTGACAACTGCTGCAGATTGATTGGTGGAAATAACTGGGTGGCGTCCAATCAGAGACGGCAGTAGGCAGAGAGAGGAACCAGGAAGCTCCAGGACAGTCATCTGTGATTGGAGACAGGTGGAGTCTGGAGCTGCTCTTAACCCTACTGCAGGTCAAAATGACCCGTTTTAAAGTTTAATAACGTGGGGAAAAAAATATTTTCAGAGTGAAACTTCTAACGTCCAAATTTTCAACATTTTTTGGTGGAAAAGGGGAATGCTAAAAAAAATGTTTCTTAAGGACATTCACCAAAAAATCTATCAAAATCCACCGCTGGATTTTGGTTGATTTTTTATGTGAATGTTCTTAAAGAAAATAGAAGTTTTACTGATATATATATATGTAATCACTTTAGATATTTGTCGGATTTTCTGGAAGATTTTTGCTCATTTTTTGAAAATATTTACAAGAATTTTCTTGCCAAATTTGGGGGATTTTTTGTAATAAAACTTTTAAGGAAATATTAGAATTTTCTTCCTGAAGGTTTTACAAATGTTCAGAAATTTGAGGATTTTTTTTTTTTTTTTTTACAGAATTTTTGGATTTTTTCAGACAAGGAAATAATATTTTCTGGTGCCTTTAAATTAGGACAACAGGGGGGTTAAGCCAGGTATATTCAAAATACTAGTGATGGGAAGTTCGGCTCTTTTCACAGAGCTGGCTCTTTTGGCTCCCAAACAGCTCCTAATTTAGTATTACTTGTAGCCTCATATTATATTTTTCTAACCTGTCACATTTGTGTATTGATAAACGTCTTTGCATTCAGTGTTTTTATGAGAAACCTCATAATTTCCTCATTTAGTGCATTTGTTCTCTTCCAAAAGCAGGCATTCTTACTGTTGTTTAATATTTTAATCAAACTTTTTTTGCACAAAAAGAAATGAACAAAACACTGCACACAAACCCACAGAACAGAAACAAACCAAACTCAGTATTCAAATTGTATAAATGTCCTCAGTGCAGGTGAGATGCCTGAGCTTGGACGGGCTGATAGGATTTTTTCTTTAAGTGAGTATCTGCCCTGTTTTTGAGAAGATTCGCTCAGATGGAAGAGAAGTTGCCACAACACAGTCTCTCCTCCATCATCTTCTTCAGGTGGGGCAGACTGAGGCCTTGGCCTGCCTCCAGCTCAGTGGGTCATCTACTGGTTGGATGAGGGGCTCCTCAAGATAAGACCTCACTTCCATTACAGCATCAGTTGTAGGATTTCTCCTGTAGTTCTCTCATCAAAGAGCCTCCACACAGCAGAAGTCTGTGGTTCCTCCTCCGCTAATGGTGGAGGTGGCTGGGTGTTTATTCTCTAAAGTGCCTCATCAACAGCTCTATTGTCACTGAAGGCATGCTTCTTAAACCCAGGATCCAGTAACGTGGTTTCTGCGAGGACAGTGTTAAACTCCATACTCCCATTAAAAAGTTGGGAGTCGACTCTCACTTGATGGGATCACCAAGGATCCACCACAAAAAGGAAAGTACACTCCAAGCAGATGTGCTTCAAGTCTACAAGCTGCTTTTACATTTCAGCAGTCATGTGAGCCACGTGAAAATACTTAACTAGCAGTAGTGAAGTTTAAATTCTCCTCTGATGTATGCTTTGAGATTCAGCGCTTTCTTTTTGCTTAGACTATAATCCTTGTCTGAATGTCAGTTTTGTGGCATTCAGAGAAGGATTTTCATTGTTACTGGTTTGTCTGCGTAGAAAATGTCACCAAGGTAGGAGTTTTAAAACTCTGGTACACTGAGATTTACCTGGTGCTGGTGAAAGTCAAGTTTTCTTTTTACTCACCACTATTCAACAACATGGAGTCAGGCTTCTGGGGTTTCATACATGAACAACCTAAAGATCCAGTCACCTCTCGCCGTATCAATATTCCTCTCAAAAATTGGTTTCCGGTTCAAACGTGTGGTAAAATTTCTCCATATTAAAACTTGCCATTTTGTAGCATCTCACATTCTAGAAGAGGCAATGATGTAGAGTTACATTTAGACCATTTAAAGGTCCCATGTGGTAAAAATCCATTTTTATTGTGTTTTGTGGTTGTTCAAAAACTGCTGACATAAAATAAAACATTTTAACAGATAAAGACATTTACTTCTACCATTCCTCAAGGGCTCCTACAAATAGTCACCCTTCCAGCTTTACAAGTGAGCAAGAATTAGACTTATGTGGTGTGGCTTTCAATCACAGATGCAAAGAGAGTTTTCTTCCTGAAGGGGGCGTGAACAGCAGCAACTTATTGGTTTTCAGAGCCAACAGCCGGTTTAGGGCAGCCCGAAAGGCAGGTGTTGCACAATCGAGGCGAAGTGAACCATCTTTGCAGTATTTTGAGGTGAAAAACTGAAAGACAACCTGTTGGGGCATACAAGCTTTAATTAATTTGCTGAAAATAGGAACAATATGGAACCTTTAAAGTTAAGAAGGGATTATTTTCAATGGAAAAATACTCTAAATATGTGACTTTGCTACTCAGAGTTGAATTTTTATCAATGTTTTGAGAAGTACTTTCTCAGGAAAAGACTTCAGAAGGGTGAAAAGAATTTTGACTCTGGTGACTACAACATGGTCGAGGCAAAAATGAAGAATAAACAGGTACCATCAGCCCCAACGGCGAAGACTAAGATCACAGTGGACCACATCCCAACACTTCGGGACCTGCCTCAAAGAAAGACTTCCATTGTGGCCAGCAAACTGCCTGGTTGATGGTTCAACGTTTTGCGATCATCCCAGCACCCACTTCATTTCTACCTACTGTTTACATTTAGTTTACTTTTCTCCATTGTATGTATTCTCTGAGAACAAGTTATATACGAAGCCAAATACTTGAGAACAACTGCTGACTGTCAGGCACATAACTGTCAAACATTGTGTGAATTTGTTTCACAAGGCCTTGGACGTACAGCCAACACAACCTCTATCTTTCTCCAAAATCAAATATGTTGCAGAATTGACTTAATCAATTGTCAGACAGTTATCTTTAGGTTTGGAAGAGACACACAAATCATAGCTAAGTATCAAAAGAGGAAAAAAAAAGAGATGTCCATTTCCATTCTCCTAATCTGAGGTTTGGTCCGTTTTAAGCATTAAAAAAATCCTCTTTTCTCTTTTAAAAGGCTTTTTTCTGTCTCCCTCAGGCAGATGAGAAGGCAGTGGATGGCGGTTTGCTGCCTGACGCCAATGGGAAAGATCCAAACCAGGGCGGGCAGACCGATGGCTCCAAGTGGCAGAAACCACGGCTGTCGCGTAAATCACTCATGAAGTGCTGTCTTGTCAAGTGGATCATCGCCAGCACCACACAACAAGGGCCAGGTAGAAGCACAACAAAGGACACACCACTGGGCTAAGAACAATACTGAATATCTGCATGATTGTGTGCAACAACAGCAGTGGTGAGAACGACTAGTATAGCAGGAGTGTGCTACAGAATACATGAATTTTAAAGCACCTGTCCCGTCTACGGTATAGATCGACATTTAAAATGCTATGTTCTCGCCCTTCTTCCTTTTCTTTCAGTGTCTACAGCGCAAAACTCTCTCCTCACTCAATGCCACGTTATTTCAGCAGTTAATCAGTCAATGAATGGACCCCTGAGGCTTTCGCTGTCGAGTCTCAAATATATTTTTACCTCCTTTTCGATTTTCTATCACACACAAACAAACAGCAGCTGTCATCCTCTCTGACTGCC
Source organism: Acanthochromis polyacanthus (assembly GCF_021347895.1). NCBI lineage: Eukaryota > Metazoa > Chordata > Actinopteri > Pomacentridae > Acanthochromis > Acanthochromis polyacanthus. Next base: position 7,173,526 of record NC_067130.1, read on the forward strand.
TCACCTCTGAGATTTTATTTCCTTGCAATATTTAAAGAACAGCACAGAACATAGTGGAAAACTGTGCAATATAGGAGAAGTGACAGTTTTTAGAGGAAGATCAGACTGTCCTCCTCTTGCTTCCTCTACATGCCCCCATTTTCTTGGTTTATCTAAATTATTGACATTGCCCTTCTGTGCAGGCTTCCAGGTCAGACATTTCTCACTCTGTTCCACCACTATCACATTTTGTCTCGCTTTCTTAATGTGCAAACAATCCCTTTGGATTCACTGTCCCACTTTTATCTGAAAAACACAAAGAGAAGCTGAGAGAATTTGACTCTGGCTTCTAGAAACAACCTCCTGTTGTCATCCTTTTACTGCAGACTGATGGTCATGTGCCTTGGACAGGAAAACAGGGACAGAACAAAAGCTCTAATGCCCCACAAACCATCACATAAAACCATTTTACCTGTTTAACTGGAGCATTATATAATTCTATACATGCCTGAATCGGACATCAGCAAGGGAATGGTTTATTTATGAGTGTGTCTGCAGTGAAACGACAAAATAATGACACTAAAATCTACTCAGTGCTGCATTTTATGAACTCAAACACAGCATCATTTCTCGATTATAGTATTTTTGTCTATGAGGACTGTGGAAATGGAAATATTTCTTAAGGTTTGACCACATTTCCAGCATTTTACTGAAACTTCATCCCCATCTACTGGTGTGTGGACTTTATAGCAGCTGAATGTCTCCTGCACCGCCCTCCGTCTACGGCAGATGGTGGTCTGCACTCGTACCACACAAATAATAACAGGATTAGCTCATAGAGTTCCAAGAGATGTACTTACTACAGATGTGATTTAATACAGCTAAATCAGACACAAAGCATCCATGAAGTGTGGAGCTAAAAGAGGGTTGATACCAGTCTTCACCATCCAGACATGTAAAATCTAAATTTTCAAGACCAGCTCTGGTGAAAGTCAAGTTTTGAGCATTTCCACCTTTAAGTTGTAGTAAAAACACAGATTGTTGGATTTCATTGCTAACAAACCCAAAGAATCAGTCATGTCCACATCACTATAACTCTTCAGAACCCTTTTGAATACATATGGCTGAATTACTCCAATAATACTACTTGCCATAGAATAGATTTAGACTGGTGTGCTTGAGCTGCAGTGAGAGAGGAAGAGTGCATTGACACGGAGGTGGGGACTTTATAGATCCTTTAAATTTAAGGCCTTTTTAATGCAGGACAGGGTTACTTTCTGGAAAAAGCTTCTTAAAATGCACCTCTGACACACAGAGATTATTTTTTCAGAGTTGAATCAGCAACAGTTTAAACAAAGACTGTTTAAATAAAAATCTTTAACTTTTCAACTTTGATGTTAACATTGTGAAGGAAAGAAATACTCTCTTTTCCCTTTTTGAGGTATTTCCTTGCAGGTTACATCTGTCAACTAGTCACCTTACATCAAGTTGTAGAACCTCTAGATCACCTCAAATGATCCTACAGGTTATCACCTCTAATTTCTCTTCCTATTTGCTTCTTCCAAGCTGAGGCTTTGAGCATATTCAGGCCCTCGGCGTCCCTAATATGACCCTGAGAAAGGCAGATGCTGCAAAAAAAGATTCATGGGAGAGGGACAATTGACGTTACAGAGTAGACAAGTTGTCTCCTGATGAAGGAATTACCAGACCTTTTGCTGAGCTCCTTACCATCACGTGTCACTCCATTTCCCATGGTTATCTACAATTCGTTTATCTTTTATGTGCTACAATATTCCAGATCCCCCTCTTACCTTTTTGTTGTCACACCTTTGCTATTTACAAGTAGACAATGCTTAGACCTAAAGTATAAAGTCAATGGGACTATTTGATCAGCTTAATTTTTTTCTAAGTTTAAGAAACTTGTATGTGCAAATGACTAATATTTCTCAGCTTGCCTAGCCCAAGACTTTAATATAGCCAGGTTACAGATGTTTAAATTTTAACAAGCTTTTGCATTTATCATGTGACATTTGGTAGAAGGATTGTTACCTTTGGATACAGCCAAGCTACCCATTTTTGATGATCTTGATGATGATCTTGTTGATGATGTTGACGATGATGATAATGATCATATTGACGATGATAATTTATATGGACAACGATGATGATGATGATGGTGATGCCATCATAAGTACACAATTGTTACAATGTTTACTTTTATCCTTGCTGACCGAATAAACTACTACTACTACTACTACTACTACAACAATTGTTTAGCAGACTCCTTGACTCAATTATCCTTTACTTCTGTTGTCTAACCCTCAGTCACTGATTAGCAACCATTTGCAAATTAACCACTATTTACCTTGGCAGTTACATGCAGCTCCCTCCCTACCATTTGATCCGTCCCCTGACACTCCCATAAAATACCCTGAAAATGCTCCGGGCCGACTTACCTTTGCAGACCCATACTCTGTGTCGGTAAATCAACCGTATTACCGGAAATACCAATGAAACACACCACTACAGAAAACTCTGAAGGACGAGGAGTGAAATTTCTTCAACACTTCACATTGGGCCGTAGTCTAAATATGGCATTCCTTACAACTCAATATATACCCAAGGTTGAAGAGAATCATCAGAGTTGATGCTGCCAGTGCTCACATCACTGGTTGTATCACTCCTCCTGATACCAGTAAACGTTTTTCTCAACATAAGCCATCCAAGTCTCCAGAGTGTCCACAAATCTGCCTCCCCTCATCTCTCAACCTCGCAGAATTCCTTAACAAACATGAAGGATGATATTCTGAGCTTGTATATAATTTGATGTTAGTTAAAAAAAAAAAAAAAAACAGACATTTTTCTCTGCATTTGAGGTGAACTGCTGACTGGAGAAGGTTGTTCAGATTGTGTTCGATTGGCTTACTCCTAATGGAAATACTGAAAATGAAATGGCGTTTACAATAATTGTCATAGCATTTTAGCTTGTATTTTCTTAGGTAATAGGTTCTCAGTTTCCAGAGGTGTACATCTAGATTTTTTTCCTTTTTTTTTGATTTGCAATTTAACATCTGATAGAAGCTGGACAAAACTTCTTGGTAGATGAAGTCGTCTTGCATCCTTTTCACTCTGCCTTGTATGTATATGCTGTTTGAGGCCTCTTTTGAAAGACAATTTCTTGCCCCAAAAAAAAGAGCTATGAGCACAAAGAAAAAACTTTCAGCGATGGGAAAGTTGCCTGAGTGACGAGCAGCGACAGTTTGTGATTGATGGTGTGGGTCTGTGAGCTGTAATGCTGCTCTCACTGCAGTCATTAAAGCCTGATGGTGAGACTGATGGCTGCACTGTCTGCATGCTTAAGCCACCTTTACTCTTGTCTGTATTTAATAGAAGAACTGGGATAGATCAGCACTTAGGGCGCATTAAACAGCATAGTGTTGCATTATTTTTATGACGGGTGAGTTCCCATGTGAGCTCGTACATCTGGCGTGTTTGGTTGAGTAGAGTTGACCCTCGCATCGACAGAATTGCAAAAATCCACATTTGCGCGGATGAAGTAACTAGTTCCTGTCCCGTTGACGCATAAAAGCTATATGATATTAGAAGGATAGAGTGTAAAATGTAGGATGGTGGCATTCAAAAAGCACAAAAAATTTCCCACATTTTAGCTAAGTGTCACATTTTTCTGTTAGCATACAACTTTAGCATTGAGTTCTTCCGCAGCTCTCGGACTGAGATTTCTGTGTATTTTTGGAATAGCATTGCGCTGTTTCAGAAGCTGTTTGACTGCTTGACATTAAGGAAAAATCCATTTGAAGTCTTTAACTTACATAAAGCCTCCCCGGCCATCGAAATGCATATCTGGCCCACTTTCTCAGCCCGTTCACAGACCAATGTTTTACCTCTCAACAATTGATTTGCTCCCCGCCCCCCTTTCCTACTTAAACTGAGTCCATTACATTGGTGCAGACTCATCAGTATGTGAACTCATATTCTTCTTTACTCTCATTATCCTCCAACACAGCATAATCATGCAGCGACTCAGCAGCAGTAGGACTCGTGGAAAAAGTATTCGACGCATGCATGTGAGCTGCCGAGGCCGCCGGCAGCAGCATGTACCTCTGAGGCGTGCAGTGCACCTCTGCAACACGGATATTCACTTTAGCTTTATTACGATGCCATAAACGAAGCACTGTTTTTACAGTCGCGCTTGTTCTCGTTGTTTTTTCCAGCTCTGAGTGGAGCCCATCTCAGTTATTGAGTGTTCGCATCGCCCAAAACAAACCCAGTAGACACGAGCAGCGCCACACAGGGCAGGGCTGGCTCCTTCACTCTAAGTGCTGTTCATATCCCAGCCATCAGCAGATGCGGATCAATGCTTGGTTTTACAGTTTTGCATCCTTGAAATGACTGCGCAAATAAAGACCGCTTAGACTGTCAATCAGAGACTATTAGTAAAGAAATTCCTTCAGTAACAGCCCACCCACACCACCGACCTCAAACACACATGTAACACTAACACAGCCCAGGACGGAGCAGACGGAGTGAAGGGGAGCCCAGAGTTGATGGTGTTGTTGGTCCTAAAATGAACCAGGATGTGAAATATTGCTGAGTATCAACCGAGATGGATCAAGTGGAGGCAACTTTGGATGATTTGGGGCAACTGAGAACCTCTGATTTTATATTTTGCTCTTGATGGACGGTGGACCTGTTCACTTAACGAAGCAATCCCTCTGTTTGCTTTTGTCCTAATTGGTCAGCGGTTCAAGTCTGGCAATAACTGCTGATGCTTGTACAACTGCACTGATTTAAAAAATAAAAGGAGGCGACTGGAAGAAGGAGATGGTCGGCAGCAGGTGATGTCTGCAGATGAAAGCTGCTCAGTTTTGAATCAGAGGAAGGTTTGCTAGAATCAAGGATTTTTTTTTTTGGAAGAAGGTTTTGCAGAGGTGACATCTAATGCAAGGCAACAATGGGTTTGGATGGCATGGAAGTAATTGCCATTATTGTTGTTATTGGACTATTTATTGTGGTGCTCAAACAGTTTGGGATTTGGGAGCCGTTGTCGCTGGAAGGTAAGACACAAAGAAATAGAGAAATTAAACTTGCTAAAAACTTCTGTATTTGCAGCACAATAATATTATTGGTATTTAACTTAGTTGACATCACAATCATAAGTAACTGAAGTTACACTGGCTGTAAACTGTTAAAGAATAGGTTCACACAGTGTTTTTGGTCAGTGTAAAAGTTCTTTTTGTTCGTTTGTATAAGACTTATCAGTACAGAATTCCTTTTTGTGTTTCCTTGGACACTTTCTGTCTGAGCGGAAGTGTACGGGACAAAAAGGAAAACTGAAAAGACTAACTTTGAAAGCTGTCTTAATGGACAAAAGCTTTCAAGGTTGTTTTGAAGACAGATCTGAAAATGCATGAGCCTATTCTTTAACAGTGCATTCACCGTGTTCATGACATTTGGATTAAGCCAAATATTTTTCTACACTCTTCTCACTTTCTCCTTTGTCTTTTCCAACCCTCTATTTGTGTGACTTTCTTGTAAAGATGGTGAGTACAGCACGGGTGTATTCCTCCATACATTATTATTATATTACTTAATTTATTCCTAGCTGTCTTTTCAATAGGCTCCCTGCTAATTCTGTATTCAACCGTAAGTTTTGTTTGCTTTTTTCCCCCTTAAGCCGAAACCTTTTCTCATAGTGAACATGCTTATTCGTCTAGCACAGGTTTGAGTAAATACTTCATTTTAAGTGGAAGCTGGACATACTGGCTCTCTGCTTTTAGTTCAGGAGAAACGCATCTTAGATCACCTCTTGCATGCTCCTTTCTATTTGACTTTGAACGATTAAAGCTCCTTTCCAGTCATTAATTACAACCTAAAAAACTCAAAACTGCCTATCAAAGTTACATATTTAAACAAAACTATCCCTTCATGTTCTTTACACTTTTACCTCTCTGCACCTCTTCACCACCCGCTGCAGCTTGAGCACACCAGCTCACTGCTGTTCAGACACTGAGAAACTATTCTACGGTGTACAGTGACAAATTAGTTCTAGTAGTGGAGTAATTCAGCCGTACATGTTAGAACCAGGTAACAATTCTGACAAAGAATGATCAAATCCTATCCTGCAAGCTTGTGTGGAAAGGCTCCAGTATGGTGTTATCTGCTTTTTCCTGCTCATAATGCGTCTTCTGGCACAGAAAAAAAAACACAATATGCAGATTATAACAAAGGAAAAACATCTTGCTTTAAAATTTTAAAAATGAAGCTACATATAATTGCATATATTTCAAGTAGCACAACCACTCCAAGCAAGAAGTTATTAGGGATGTTGCAGTATACCGGATATTGACAAAACCGTATTTCTTAAAATGTAATAGTGATATAATACACACGAGTAATCCGGCATAGGAACCACATACAGTACAGCTATGGTTTGTCTTCTATGCCCTTTACTATGTTGAGTGTATTTCATTTAGACAAAGAGACAAAATTCACAATAAACCTCAGAGACAAACATGAATTTGATTGATCACACTGTTTTTTTTAAGATATATTTTCTAAGGACCTCAGATAATGGCTTTTTTGACAAAAACCGATATGCCAATATTGTCCAACTCTCAATTTCCGATTCCAATATCAACTGATACCGATATATGTGGGCTATTTAGCTAATTTTAGGTAGCATCGCATGACTCCTGTCGTGGAATTAACACATCATGCCTGATTTTATTGTGATCCCCCATCGCTTGCATTCTCAAATGATCGATAACGATATTGATCAATATAAAATTTTTATGTCAGCATTGAGCCAATAATATCTGTGGGCCGATATTTTTGGACAGCCCTAATATTTTCCATATATTTTGAGATAATATTGCTAACACTAACACCAATATTCGTGAATGCTTTTGGACATGAGAATCTAAAACTCTGAAATTATGATAATTAATTTTTCTCATGCATTTAGCACCAAATCCACCTATGCCACTGATTTTTACACAATGCTGAATGATTCAAAACTAGTGAGTATTGTAGGAAATGATGAATTTGAGAATGACTGCTATTTCTAACAATGTGACAGCAAAATGTCCACACTGAAGAAGGTTTCTAATTCCTATCAAACTGCTCTGATGCACTAAATCTGCTTTTTTCCTCCTCTAATCGCTCCAGTTTCCTTGCCACAAGTTCCTTGAGTTTGTTTTACCACTTTTCTATCTTTCCTTCAGACTCATTTTCTTGTTTTAGTCTGATGCTGTACATTCTTCTCATGCCATTGTATCTCCCACCTTTTTCCTTCTCCCACCTTTCCTTCTTCAACCCCTCCACTTTTGCTTTTAAATTTTACATTTCTTTAAAGATGGTGAGCATTTTGAGTTATTTGACATCATTTCCATTTATTTATCTTCTTGATTTTCCACTATTTTCAACTCCTCCACTGGCCTCCATTTCCTTTTTCTTTCTTTCTTGCCTTACCACTATATCCGCCCTCTTTTCCTCCTCCTGCCCTCCGCCTCTCCCTCTTTTCTCTGTTTCCGTGCGACAGACAGCTGTGACAGCGATCTTGAGCTCTCGATGGTGCGTCACCAGCCTGAAGGCCTCGAGCAGCTCCAAGCCCAGACCCAGTTCACCAGGAAGGAGCTGCAGTCGCTTTACAGAGGCTTCAAGAACGTATGAAAACAAACAGTTAGCACAGTCAGGGCCAAGCTCCTCATCAGAACTCAGTGGTTTTGGTTTTAAAAGGACAAGATTTTGCAAAGATTTTTATGTAGCTTCCCTCGGTCTGTTGCTTTGAAAATGGTATTAACATGTTACAAGTGTTCAAATTGTTTAATTATGGAGTTAAGAAAGGAAATTTCTGATGAAATTTAGAATTCCTTCAGCTAAATATACACTTAAATGGTTAAAAAGTAAATAGACACTCAAAAATGTATATTCTGTATGTAGCTGTTCAATCATCTCATTTTAAATTCATTCTTGTGCTGCTCCAGAAACCTCGTCTCTCCCGGAAGCCGTCCACAAGGTTTTTGTAACCGACTTCAGGGATTCACTTCGTATTGGCCACAAGAGCATTAGTGAGGTCCGGTAGTTCAGGGCGGTCAGGGCTCAGACAGCATCTCAACTTAAGGACCAAAATCTTTACTTTGTCATGTCTTGATTCATGGCAGCAGTACACCAATGTTTTGAAAAGCAGGTGACTTTGTTGTTAAATGTTTAAGGTTAAGCAGCTCGAGTTGAAGCGATATATATATTTTAGCCTTCAGCAGGCGTTGGTGAAACACAAAAACAGTTAATGGCTGTCATGTGCCATTGAAAGAAGCAAAGCTCCATCATGGTTCTCACCAGGATTTTTTTACAGTGTAACGGCAGGTCCTCCCACACGCGCACGCACGCGCTCGCGCACGTGCAATAGCCTCCATTAAATCTCGCGAGTGGCCGGCCCAGATGTCAGCCAATGAGCGTCATGCAGATGCTCCATATGCTCGTGATTTAGGTCACTATTCACCATACATGGCATCACGGAAACAACCGAGACATGCTAATTGTAACCCTGAGATTGGAAGCGACTCTTAATTTTAGACGGGAACGGGTCAATCGACAGGAAAGTACGGCTGAGGTGGGGAGACATAAATTAACCTAGATAGGCACCAGTCGATAAAAACAAACGCACATGGCGTTATCTGTCAAAATAACAGCGTAGCGGCCCTAATCACAGCGTAATCTTTTAAACTGACAATGTAACGGCCCATTACGACAGTGTAATGGCCCGTTACGCTCCGTTACGCTGAAATGCGCTGGCGAGAACCCTGTCCATTAAATAACTCAGAAAGCCTTGGAGTCTTGCCAGTCTTTTCTTTCAAGGTGAAACAACTAAAACAAGAACAGCTGGAGGTAAAATAAGATGAACTCAAAAACTTGAATTGCCCTAAGAATAAAGGAGAGTCAAGCCCTAGACGGTTGTGCATGCTATTTGAGGTTTCTGGTGAGAAACTGAATTCCCCAAGTTTAGTAAAAACAGCCAGTATCTAGAAACTAATCCAGACATTTGAGCATGTTCAACATGAGCCGATACAAAACTACAGCAGCAGAGCTATGTAGGGAAGTAAAAAAATACAGTAAGGGCCTTATAAATAAATGAAAGGATGTGTCTGTGATGTCTTAGACAAAGGGGGAGCCACCCAACCTGAAAACAAACATGAGGATTATAATTCTCACCAAGTGCTAAGTAGTTGAGTCATGTATGGATAAAATGTCAACATAAACCAAGAGTTGCCTCAAAAAGTCCTGTACAAGAAACCTTTTTTTTTTTATCCCAACTTGTTCATCAGTTTGGTCAGGTTATATTTAAATGTAATCCAACTCTCAAGATACTTGTACTTGTCAATAAATGTACCATACCTGGTGAGTTTAAATGACGTTTTGGTTTTCATAATCTCATGTTTCTTAGTTTGCTTTTCACGTGTTGTTATTGTCCTGTTAAAGAAAACTGTTAAAGCAAAAAAATTTCTCTTGCATCTAAATCAAATGTTGGGCATTTTCTCAACTGCTTACACACATTTCTAATTCCATTCGTCGCTGTGTTTTCTCTGCATAGATAATAAGCTCGTAAGTGCTTAAACATGCTCTTCTCAGCTGAGTATTTCATTTCCAGCTCTTCTCTCCCTCTGGTGACCACAACTGTGCACTGTAGTCGCTGTACAACTGTTTCTGCTCAGCTTGATGCTGATAAATAGTTTTTACAAGCTTCTGCAAAGCCACCAATGCCTTGTTAAGTCATTCTTTATCTAATAAATTAAAGATTTCAAGTTATGATCCTAGCCTTTTCATGGAAGCACTAATGGTTGTGTTGATATACTAATATAATCCTGGATTTTATTTTGGAATGTTCTATATGATTCACAAATGCCAAATTTCTGCGTCTGTTCATTATTGAGGCAAATAATTAGAATCTAAACTATACTGTTGTGGTCACAGAGCATAATCTGCAGTGCTAGATGTTTGCTGTGGTAATTTTTTATTTTTTTTAAATTGTTGACTTTTCTTCTACTTTTCAACAGGAATGTCCCAGTGGACTCGTGGATGAAGAAACATTCAAGACCATTTACTCACAGTTCTTCCCTCAAGGAGGTAAAGCATGTTACTGGATAATGTAAACCACCACAGAAATGAAATATTGATATCGTATTAATAAATCACACGTGATAATATAAATAATCCAGCACTAAAAGTAGTTATGTGGTTGATATAGGAACAACATACAGTACAGTTATGGTGACAGACTGTTTCTTTTTCATCAAATTTTCTGCTTTTATATTGTTGTTGTGAATTATTTTGGCCACAGTAATCTAAATGTGTGACATAAAAAAACAGAAACAATAATCTGGTATGTTAAAGGTGCAGTACGTATTTTCCAGATACTACTTCTTAGTAATCGTGCAACTTTGACATAAAATTAGGCAAATTTCACAAACCAGGTAATTTATCTAACTCCAAATCTCAAGACAACCAAAGTTAGTAAAACACTGGGATTACCAAAGGTGATTCCTTGTTAAATTTTCATCCTGTATTTCCATTATTTTCTCTCAGATGCGACCACATATGCACATTTCTTGTTCAACGCGTTCGACATGGACAGAAATGGTTCCATCCGGTTTGAGGTGAGAACACCAGAGGCTGTGTGTTTATTTATGTTATTTTAAAATCAATTATTTTTCTTCATAAGACACTTAAATATTTGAAATTGCCTTTGCAGGACTTTGTGATAGGACTGTCTGTGTTGCTTAGAGGCTCTGTCACGGAGAAACTCCGATGGGCTTTTAATCTGTATGACATCAACAAGGACGGCTACATTACCAAAGAGGTGCAGTCAGTTTTCATGAGAACAAAAAATCCAAATGTGTTGCAGTGTAGTGATTTCTGCAGATGTGCTGAATGTCTGTTTTGTGTCTTTACTCCTGCAGGAAATGTTGGCAATAATGACGTCCATCTATGATATGATGGGCAGGTACACTTTACCCAGTGTCAGGGACGATTCCCCCTTTGAGCACGTGGAGAAATTCTTCCAGGTTTGTTAAATCTCAGTCTAATACTAGGCATGTAAATATAAACCAACTGTCAAACCTAATTCAATAATGTACAACAGCTCTGTCATAGATTCTACTTTGATGAAGTTTATACAGATTTTGGACACCAAAAATGTGATAATTCTACTTTTTGTTTATTTTAGCATCAAAGTGTCCCAAATATTTTGCCCTACTCATGTATGATAATGAAGTGAACCGAACTCTGTGTAGTTTAATACAATCCAGAGCATCACAAACACTATGGTGCCCATAATAAACATAAAGTAGAATCCTGATCTTTTTCACATCGGCCACATCTGAAAATGCAGACGTTTTGTGAACGTAGAATATAAGGCAGGGCTCTTCTATTGGATCATGTTGTGTGCTGAGTGGATATTATTACATTTAGATATTGTAGTGTTTTTGACCCATTAGCTATTATCTTTGTCATGTGAAAAAAAAAATAGACTTTTGACAATCAAATGGAACTTTAACAGACGAATGATGCCAATTTAATGCACAAAGCCAAAAAAATTGCCTTAACAGGATGTTATGCAACTGTAGCACACTGTTAGCTTAGCTTCTAAAATATTCTAATCTGTTGTATCAAACCAGAGCAGGATGGATGTTGATCTACTTCCACTCCACTGCAGTTCAGAGGCAAATATTACAAATTTTGCTTCACTACATTGATTTGATTATATAAATTACTGGTTAATGTGCAGATTAAGCTAAATAATACAAAATATAATCAATAATAAAATCATTACAATGAGATCAAGATAGACATTATTGATCTAGAGAGTAAATTCATAAGCAGATAAACTATATAAAGTCAATAAATCACCTTAACCAGCTCCAACATTAAAGTGATGAACACATTAAAACATCAACAATTATAATCTAATAAGCCACTCTTGGCATTGGATTAGATTTGTTTGAGTGCTTCTACTTTTATTTCCTTCAGTGTATTTTGATGCTAATATTGTTGGACTTTTACTGAAGTTTAAATGGATGACTCTGACTTTAACAGATATTTCTGCTGTGTGGTATTGATACTTGACTAATGCACAAACTATTGCACTCACTTATCGATTAAAGCTGAAAAGTTTCTCCTTTACATGTCAGAAAATGGATCGTAACAGAGACGGAGTGGTGACTATAGATGAATTCATAGAAACCTGCCAAAAGGTAAATCAATCCTCAAACTTTAAAGTTAAACCACGTAGTGACTGACTGAGTTCATGCAGCAGCCGAACATTTTCTCTTGTACCTCTGTTGTTTTCTCAACAGGATGAAAACATAATGGCTTCCATGCAGCTCTTTGAGAACGTCATCTAGTTTGTGCAGAATAACTGGAGAGCAGTAACGCTCATAGTGCTTCCAGCTGCAGCCTCCTGAATAATTCCATTCATCCTGAAGAGGAAAAACTGAGTCATGCAACACATTCAACACCAACTTTCCAGTCAAACTGTTCAGTGCAGAGAAAAGTCACCAAATCACCTGAAGAAGAAATGTTTCTTTGCATGACAGTTTTATTTTGTGTTTGAAGGAAACCAAGAACATGTCATCAGAACCAGATGAGCACGAGTTTATGCCTGACCTTAAAAAAAGCATGTGATGCAACACACTCTGAACACAAACAAGGGGGATTATTTCTCAGCACTTTGAAACAAATGAGGAACTTTGTTACTGTATTGTAAAAATAAAAGTTTGCTTCTGGTTTTTAGATTTTCACATGAACATGATGCCCAGTCCTTCTTTTGTTGACCTAAAACCTGCTCAAATCAACCTTTACTTGCTGGTAATCCTGTTGAACCTCCTCTATTTTATGTTCTAGTTTCAGAAAAGCATCTGGTTTGTGCTCAGACTTTTCCACATTTTTATCTTCTTTCAGCTTCTGGGGCAACACATGATCTGTGAAAGCAGTGGGATGATCACTTCCAAATGAAATGCGTGATAAATTGCATTATTCACCCTGTATGGATTTTAATATCTAGCAAGTGATTACATCAGATTCGCTGCATTGTATTTGATGTTGTGTAACTGTAAAGCTGCAAAAAAAAAAGCAATAAATTAAAGTTTGAAGCAACTTTTTGCATGGATGCATCACTGTTCTCAGTTAGAGGAAAAGTTAAAGTGAACAAAGCTCCAGCTGTGTAAAATGGACCCGCAGGAGGATTCTGTAAACACATGACAGAGAGCACAGCTTCAAAACCACTTTCCCATTTCTTAGCCTTTTGAACAGTCTCATCTTCTGGAACAATCGTCTCTCTTGTTCTGCATCCTTTGACTTCTCTAGTCTCTCTGCATCATCGTCTTGGTATTTCACACAAAACAAGTTATTAAAGGTTCTGACTCCATAAAACATCCTCCACATCCCCATTAATGTAAAGTCTAATCCCAGTTGTTAGATTTCTGGTTGTAACAGTAGTTTGTGTTAACAATGAAGCTGAAATTCAGTCACCTTTAAATGTCATCGTGAAATTTCCCCAGTTGATTGTTTACACTGAGAAATGAGGAATTACCTATCTAAATATGCATTAAGTTGCATAAATTTCCAAAACAGAAATTTGAATATTAGATGAAACCAGCTTCAAAATCATGATTTTATTCTGTTGGAATATTAGAGTCAGTGGTTTTAACAGACAGGATTCTGGATATCTCTTTTAAGTACTGTCAATAGCCAGAATAAGTCGTTTTTTTCCAAGTTTTTAGGAATAAAATATTGTAGTTATGGATAGTATTTGAACACACCACTGTTTTACACCCTGGAGGAATAAAAAAGTGGAACATTTTGCATAGAGCCACTGAAATGGAGATTTCTGGCTCAGAATGTGAGAAAAATAAATACATTGAGAAAGTGCCTTTAAAGTTATGTACCACATCCTCTCTATATAAAATCTGCAGATGCAAATGCCCAATTATGTAGTTCAGTTTGAATGTATTCTTTCCACTAGTCTGAATAAGCACGCTGTATGGAAGCAAAATTGGCCAAAATGTCAAAACTGACCAGTGCAAAGACCTTGGAGCATCCAGAACAGCCACATTTGAGGCTCAATGGTGGCAAACTGGTTCACATGGAGACAATATTTCTGCTACACAGTGCAGAAATATTACAAAGGGACCAGTAAAACTTAAAATCAATTCTAAAATAAACAGGATGCCAGCGGAGAGAATCCTGGATTGGGGTGACGCTAAAACTGCTAAAACCATAGAGGCTGATCTGGAAAAGAGTCAGTTTTCAATGTCATAAAGGAAGGAAAATGTAAGAAAATATAAGTTTGTGAATGATTATTTCGAAGTTTTGTTAGATGAGATATGATAAAAACTCTTTCTTGGCCTTTGAGTAAAGACAAGGAAAGTTTGCTAATTAAAATGAGGTGTGTGTTCAGGTGTAAGCTGCTGCAGACGTGTGATATAATAAGTCCATGCAGGTTGTAATATGTAACAGTGTTTGCAGCTTTTCCTCTTGCAGAATAATGGGAGAAAACTGTATGTGAAATCCCTCCATCAGCAGAACACATTGAACCTGCTGTGTATTATTGATCTAGAACCAATAGCAGAGCAGGTCTGGTGTTGGGGAGGAGCTGTGCTGGCTATGTTGACCTGATGATAGTATGGAAGTGATCATGAAAACAACATGCTGCTGCTCTGCAGTCTGAGTGTTGTGGTTTGAAAAAAAAGGACTGCCACTCCACAAACTCTCTGCGTGACTCATCACAAAGGTAAATAAATGCTTTGAACACTCTTTTCCTATTCATTGCGAGATTCTTCGTGCCGTAATATAAATTCTACAACTTGTCTGATTAAGATTTTCTGTCTCAAGCTATGTCAATATATAATTGTGAGACTTTTTGTATCATAGTTCACATTTTCGCTGTTTTCAGGCCTAAAATCAACATGGCCGCCTACAACCAAACACCACATGGCATTTTTACACAAAGATTCTTCTGAATATTATATATACATTTGAGTAAAATTGAAATTGTAAGTTATTTATAGAGATGTTGTAGTAAACCTGTTGACATGCCATAAATCCACACTTGACTCATACACTACTTTATGTTAAATAACTCAGAAAGTCTTGGAGTCTTCCAGTCTTTTCTTTAGGAGGAAATGACATCATGTGGAGCAGGTCATGTGATCTGGAATGAACACACTTCCTTCAGAGGTGTTTTTGTAATGAGGAACTTAGTTGAAAGTGATTTCTGGGACACAGATATAATTTATTTTCCATATAAAATTTGATATATTGCCAAAAAAGAAATATCTGTCATGATTATCTCAAATTAATAGAAAGAACGCAATTCGAACAATGTTTGAATGAGCTCATTTTATTATTGTTTAGGTAACTAGACGGTGGTTGTTATGAAATTGGGACGGTTATTTAGTTGACATTTTAATGATATCCATTCATTTTTCATTAATAAGTAATTGTTTCCATAATAAATAATTGTGGAATTTGTAAAGACATGATCATAATGAACATAAAAAACATTACATTTTTTACTTTTAACAAATATGTATGCAAGATATATCCCACGGACTTCAAAAATCCCTCAATTATATATTGATTCAGCTGCTTTTTTTTTTTTTTTTAAATGCATTGCAGTGATGTACATACAGCTTTTCATATTAGACCACTGGTGTCACAACCTGTTGAAATAAACACTGGTAATCAGAGCTGGAACAAAGGATAGTGAAAGAAAGAAAGGAACCTGCATTGCATAAACACCCGCGGCTGATCCCAGTGTTGACGGAGCATGTGGATCATTCCAGATGTCTGCTGTTTGTTCTGGTGATCATGTGACTATTGTTGTGCTGAAAATCCAAAGCACAGTTTGAGTGGCTGCCAAAAGGCTTTACAAACTCCCCTGTCTGGAATTAATGGATATAGCTTGCAAAAGTAAAATGAACAGGAGTTTGCCGTCCATTTTAGAATTGATTTTATGATTTTACTGATCACTTTAAAAGCTTGCCAAGGACTTGCTCCTGGCTGTATTTTAGACATGTTAAATGCATATGTCCCAGCCTTAGATCCTCAGGTGGGTCCCTCCTGATCGTTCTGAAGTTGAGGTTTAAATCCAAGGCTGACCAAGCCTTTTCCATCACGACCCCTCGACTTTGGAACAACTTGCCTGAGGAGATAAGGCTCGCCAAATCAGTAACTTCTTTTAAACCACTTCTTAAAACCCACTTTTATAGACTCACCTTCAAGCAAAGTTCTGTTTTGGCAAGGCAAGGCAAATTTATTTATATAGCACATTTCAACAACGAGGTGATTCAAAGTGCTTTTATCACTCTCTGCCTTTTTATTCCTTTTAAAATGTTCACCGCTTGTAGTCCCTCTTTCTAACCTCCTGATCTTAATTTATTTCTTTAATTTTCTCTTCAGTTTCTCTCTTAACCCCCTTGTGTGATGTTGTCCTTTTAACCACCTTTTAATCAGCTATCTATTCTGTACATTTTTGTAATTTTTTATGTTCTACCTGTCAAAGCACTTTGTGAATGTTCTTCTTAATCCTCCTGTGTTGTCCTCAATTACGAGCACCAAAAAATATTGCTTCCTTTTCTGAAAAAAAATCCAAAAGTCCAACAAAAAAAATCCTCAAGTGTCTGAAAAATTGCAAAACTTTCAGGAAGAAAATTCCAATAATTCCTTCAAAGTTTCCCTTAAAAGTTATATTTTAAAAAATCTCTCAAATGTGGCAAGAAAAGTCTTGCAAATATTTTTAAAAAATGAGTAAAAATCTTCCAAAAAAAATCCTAAAAATATCTAAAATGAATACATATATATCAGTAAAACTTCTAATAGTTTCTTTTAAGAACAATCACAAAAAAATCAACCAAAATCCAGCGCTGATTTTGGTTGATTTTTTTTTGTGATTGTTCTTAAATTTTTAACATTTTTTTTCCACTAAAAAATGTTCAGAAATTTCCCAGAAAAGTTGAAAATGTAAACATTAGAAGTTTCACTGTGAAAATTTATTTTTATTTTTTCCATATTTTCAAACTTTAAAAACGGGTCAGTTTGACCCGCAGGACGACACCAGGCTTAAAGGTTCTACAGAAATAAAATTTTACATTGAGTAGCAGAAATGACCGCTTTTCAGGTTCCTCTTTTGTGTTTTTGCAGCTCTCCAGTGATGCAGCAGAAGCTTCTCTCGCTGTGGGTTTGGGCGTTGCTGGTGGCGGCTCTGTGCCCCGGTGCTCAGTACGCCTACGGTAAGCGAGGAGGGGTCTTCAGGGGCCGGGGTAAAGGCGATGGCAACAAGGAGTCTCCCTCCCAGAGCAAAGGCCTCTCCAAGCATGGCCTGAAGTGGGCCGGAGCCGCAGCAGCCGGAATGCTGGGAGGCACCGGCACCGGCTACGGCCTGGGGTTCCTCGGAAAGCCGAAGCACGGATCTGGGAGTCATTACAGCCGCAAGACTGAGCAGGATCAACACATTTACTACCAGGAAAGCCAGAGATACCACAACCAGTCTCTGTGGAGATCCTTCGTTAATGGAGCTGCTCCTGCTCCCGCCGCTAACGTCTTTCTCACACTTGGATTTGTGATGTCTTTCCTTACCGCTGGCTGGATAAGAGGCATTTAACCCAGCATCTAATTAACGAGAAGCAACTGAATCAAATTAAAGTGCCTCTGAACAAGCGATCCATCCTGGTGTTTATTGATTAATACGAGATGATGAGTTTTGTTTCAGTATGATTGCAGGACTGGGGCTTCTGTTTAGGAGTCTGAGGTTGGGTTTTATGTTATTTTAGTGGATGATTCTTGTACAACTTTAGCTACTTTTAAGCCTATAAAAAGTAAATGAAGAAGAACATATATATTACATGACTTTAAATCTTAAATAAGATGCAGGTCATGATATTGTCATCATTTATTAGTTGTTCCATGAATAAAACATCATACAACTGTGAAAAATACAACAAAGTGAATTCAGTGAAGGTTTTGTATTGCCTGATAATTATTCCCAAACCCAAAAATATGACAGCATACTATTAAGATTAGTGGTTTTAGATACAACTATGAAATTATTTAGGATTTTTGTTTGGTAATTTAATCAATTCAGCTTTAATTTTCTGTCAATCAACTCATCTATGCAGCTAGTTTGGGTCTTGTTTTACTCAATGAACTACTTCAGACTGTTTTGTGCATAGCTGTTAGAGACAGAAAGCTCTAAATATGGTCTAAAGGTAGAAAAAAAATCTTGATTTAAAAAAAAAATCAGAGCAAATGTGCCTGAAAAGTGTTGTCTGCCATGAACTGCCATTAATGTAAAGTTGAAAAAAAGTGTTAGCTGCACTTTCATGTCACTAATTTAACATCCAAGAAGATCATACACAAGAATATGGGACAAGTGTACAGTTTACACAGAAAAGCCATTTTCAAATTATTTTATTTGACACATAGACATTCATGAGAAACCATATTAAAACCATGTTAGTCATATTATCTGATGAGTAACACAAAGTATTTACAGGGTGAGAGATTTGAGATTCACTCAGACATCTACACTGGCAATGTGAGCTCGACAACACAAGTACAGAATATCCAGTCCTGAAGGGAAGTAAGTGCACTTTACAGATATTCTACAGCTGGACAGGATGAGAAAATTAATCTGTAATGCTAAATCAAATTAAACCATGTTGCCAGAATCAATAAAAATGATCAGGAGAGGATGTGGAGTGGAGCACAAAAACTAATCAAATGGAGAGAATGAAGGAGAAATGTTAAAGATTGGCTGGATAGTAACAGTATACATGTGAAAGGATGCATACAAGGGTGCTTTTTTAGCTTGGAATCCCTTTAAAATGGCTTTATTGACAGCCTGCAAGCTGAATTTAAATTTCAAAATGCAGAATGCTTTACAGAACTTAGAGGGAAAGAAAAAACTAAAAATATATATATATTTTTAAAATAATCCCAGCTGGAATAGTAGAAGCAAATAAAGTATCCATTAATGTGACACAGCAGCCAAAAAAAAAAAAAAACCTGCTGAGAGTTCAGACTCTTAAATCAAGACTAGTGTTGTAATTACCAGAGACATGCACCATGACAGCCAGTTTAAGGAAAAACAAACCGAGGTATTTACAGACCCGACCATATCTGACTTTCTCATTGTTCTTTTGGCAGATGCAGATGATTATAAGAAGACGTGTACTAACTAGCTCGAGAAAAACTTGTGTCTCTGGAAACTGAGAGCGTGCCTGGAAACATGAGGGTCATTTAAGTACAAGAGTAAAGGACCACACTCAGTCCTTTCCACTGTAACTGGGCATTATTCAGCCTTTGTTTCCAGTGCCACTGCTAGTGTTGTCCAACTGATGACACATAAGACATTAAGGGGCGACTATGACTCAAAAACACGGAGAAAAAACAAGAGTTCGGATTTGAGAATTGAGCAGTAAAGTGGTGAATTGTCACGAACCTCATCTGCACAAACAACTGCACTGATTAAAAGCATCAGTCAGTATCTTCAACTACCTATTGTTCTCAACAGCTGCTGGCAAGACAGCAACACCACTAATGGCAGCATTTGCTGCTCTTCTAAGGACCAACATTGACAGATGTCTCCCTTCTGTCAGGGGATATTACATGCAGTCCAGGATTTCACACAGAGCTGTGAATAATGTGCAAGAACCATATATCTGAGAAGAAGTAGAGCTATTCTTCATTAGTGTTTATTGTGGCGTATCGAAGGAAAAAAACTCAGTTCCATTGCCCAGTTCGGTTCAATAATGGCAAGGATTGGACACAAATAGAATCAGCAATCTCTTAAAAGGTGGAAGATTTAGGATAAAGGTTTCCTCGACTGATTACAACTCAGACATAATGTGTATACAAAAGTCAATGGAATGTACAAATGACTCTCATGTGTTAGTGAAGATCTTTCTGTATCATAGAGAGCACAAGTACCTAATACAATACCAGTTATTTAGTCTGAACATGGACAAATTTACATGGTTAAGAACATCTTGGTTTTATACGGCTCAACTAATCATATATTTAGAAGAAGCATAAAACAGGAATGTCACCAAATTCTCCCAAATGTAAAACTGACTGTAAATACTAAACATTCATATAATCTGGAGGACAAAAACATCAGTACAGAAATACATCAACAGGTGCCAGTAAACAAACTTTTATAGCTGCTTGGAAATTATTATCTCTTGTACAAATAAAGAAGCTAATTTGAGCTGACTTTCCAATTATTTCAATCTGGAATTCAATGATTTCTAAAGTCATGACTTTGGAAAACCTTGGATACTAAATATATCTATAGAAGCACTCATGTTTTTCTACAGGAATGGAGGAACCCTTTAGAATCTCAAGCAGTCAAATGCTGAAAAAACTGAATCTATGTACTGAGAAAAAGATTTTTAGTTCATTTTGTTTCCTCTATGAACCAGCCTCTTAGAATGTTGCCCTTTCAATTTTTAAAAAAAAATAACAATAAAAAGATATTTAAAACCTTTGGAAAAATCAAGGAAGTGTGACTTAAGACTCTTTTATCATCATCCTGCAATATGCAAACCATATTATGGGCAACTGTTTACATCAAATTGTGCCCAGTGTCCTCAATGAGCACTAAGTGAACTTGTCTTGGCCATTACAAAACAATTCAGAGCCAGACATTAAAGCCATTCATTCTCTACAGATGGCTCCTCATAATATAACAGATCCATTATAACATTGGGAAAGGGCTGGCAAGCAGCACTGTGGACTAAACTTCCCTGTGAGTGGTCCTTTTCAAAGAACGGCTAATTATCTCCAGTTTTGTATCCTAAATGACATCATCGTCATCATCATTACCCTGAATCTGTTTTCTATGTGCTCAGTGCTCGATCATCTGGAATTAAAAAGTGCAAATTAACAGGAGTGCAAAATTAGTTTAAGATAAAAATAGTTAGAAGAACAACAAAAACTGATGGTCCAGTTGTGACATTTTAAACAGACTCCTTTAGTTAGTACCACCGTGTCTACATGCCAACGTTTTCTTACCTTTTGCTAATTTTCTGCAGACTGAAAGTATACAGCTATAGTTTGCCTTACAGAGATAATATACATTAGCAGACTGTGGACGTGCAGCTATAATGGAGACAATAAAAAGCCATTTGGGGTGTGGTAAATGGAGGCCTGTTTTCTTCCTCACTGCAGCAGGAGCATGCTGGACAACAGCATGAGGAAGGAAGTGAATAACTGAATCACTCCGTAGCTCAGAGGGCTGCTGTTTCTTGGATCCATTTGTTGCTCAGCTGTTCGTTCCTGCAGATATTTCTCAGAGCGGACCATGTACTCCTCAACGCAGCGGCGGGACTTCACTTGGTCAATCAGGGCTGGGTATCCGATCTCCTCTATGCTCACAGTGTCATCATCCCCCTCATTGGCTCCGCTCTTGGGAGTGGAAGAGCTGCTGCCCTTATCTTTCAGAAGGTCCGTCCTGTTCATGCACTCAGCCATGAAGTCTTCATAGGTCTGTGCCCGTGGGGGAGGCTTGTAGACGTAATCACGGCCATAGTCCTTCTGATCCGTCGACTGGGTGCCATAGCGACGGTACATGTAGTTGTTGTAGTAGTACTCTTCTTCAGGGTTGCGGAAATTGAAGTGCGGTCGAGGGAAGCGCCCCAGTCCGTATCCAACCGCCATTCCAGCCAACGCGCCAACACCTGCTGCCATCATGGCTTTTTTGGCAAACCCTGTGGACTTGGGCTGGTATCCCATTTGCTGCACAGAGTGAGAGAAAGGAGACCCTCCCATCCCATAACCACCATATCCATAGCCTCCTCCGCCAAAGCGGGGACTGAGGATCTTATTGCCTGGGTTCCAGTTGGGGTAGCCACCAACTGCTCCACCGGGGTAACCACCAGGGTAACCACCGGGGTAACCACCGGGGTAACCACCTGGATTCCCTCCAGGTACACCCCAACCCTGTCCTGTGTTTCCTGTTCTGACTGGGTAACCACCTGCTCCTGGATACTGGTTCGGGTAGCCGCCTGGACTCCTTGCTGGGTAGCCACCCGCTGGATATTGGTTAGGATAACCTCCTGCAGCGGGGTACTGGTTGGGATAACCTCCACCTCTGGCGGGGTTCTGGTTGGGGTAGCCACCTGCTGGATAGCCTCCAGCAGGTGGATTTTGATTTGGATAATTCCCTCTCCCAGGATATTGATTAGGATACCCCCAGCAGCTGGGTTCTGGTTTGGATACCCTCCAGCAGCTGGGTTCTGGTTTGGATACCCTCCGGGATTGGCTCTACCAGGATACTGGTTTGGGTTACTACCGGCTCCTGGGTAATTTGGTTGGTTCTGTCGGGGATATCCTCCTTGATTAGTGCCTGTTCCCGGGTAGGGGTAACTTCCACCAGCCGGATATGGATTGGGGTTTCGATTGGGGCTCTGCGGCTGTCGGGGGTAGTTTCCCGGCTGGGAGCTGGACGGCTTTGACTGTGTTCCTCTGTTGCTGGAGGTTTTCCTGCCGCCACCGAAACTACCACCTTTTTAGCCCACGTTACCTCAGTGTTCAGGAGACATGTTATAAGAAGGGACACAAGCAGCAACTCACACAACCTCCCCATCATGGCCCTAAAGAGAAAAGTGTGTCAAGATAATGATTTACAATTACATAAACACATATTGCTTTCCTCTTTCTTTTTTCCAGTGTGTTCTAACAGGATGGCCTAGTGTTACCTTTACACTTAACAATGCCTCAATGATCTGAGCATGCATTTATGATTTATGCTGCAACAAAAGTCCTATCCAACGGCCTTGTCCTAGATAAATTTAAAAGATGTCCTCTCTATATTATCTCCCCATTCGGCAAAACAACACCCGCTGTGAACCTGTTATCACTGCATCATTATGATCCGCTTATATAAACACAGCAAATACAGCCTGAAAATAACACATGTGGCCTTGTTTTCTCATCACCATCGCTAAATATGAACAAATTGGCGGCTGATTCTTACCAGTAATGGATGGCTTGTCTGAGCGCTTGGACGGTAAATCGGTTTAAATGCGTTTGTTGTCCTCCCTCTCTCTCTCTATCTCTCTCTCTCTCCGCTCCGCAGTAACGGGCTCTGGCTCGGGATGGATTCGTTGGGAAAATGGTGCGCTCGATTTGATTCACTGGAAGTACCTTTGTGGGATACAGCGGGGAGGGACCTCTTTGCTTTGACATGTCATGCTCACAATCTAAAAAGAAAAGTGTTATATGTTTTTAGAAATGTTACGCTTATTATTAAAATATAAATTTTGTAGCCTATCACCACGAACAACAACAGCTAACTTATCCCCGCTCATGTCTTGCCCTCATAGCATCTCCGTGATGCAGCGTTTCATACGTAACTTTAATACGGAGCAAAAACATTTTATTTTCTCTAACAACTGGCACATTTTTAGGGTAATATCACATCATTCTTGGGGATTAATTTGGTCTGGTGTTGCTATGTGGAGGCTGTCTGGTGTGAACGGTTGCTCGATCCGACGACGTCCGTTACGTCCCCGTATATAAAACAAGTGCACATCTAAGGCCTCCATATTGTTCTTCTTGAATTTAATGGTGGTTTAAAATCAACGTTGCTGCATTACTGCCACCAACTGAACAGGAGCAGCTTTTGTCCCACTTTTTTTAATTCATCTAATCAAAAAATTTAAGTTAACAACTTCAAATTGATGTCAGATTAAAATGTAGATACTGATACAGATAAAAAGACAATAAATAGACCAGGAATTAATCAGGTCCCTGAAGACCGCCAGCATATTAAAGGTCAGACACATTCATGAAATGAGATGAATAATACAATTAACAGGCTGAAGTTAAATCAAGTTATCATAAAGTATGTTGGCCTGATGAAAATTATCATATACTTCTCCAAATTATTTCAAATTATGATATTAACATTAGGATTTTCCAGTTTCTGTTGTGACATTGCCATCAAAAATAAAATTAACCCACTGTGTGCTCATTTCCTCATATGCAAGGAGTGCATGAAGTGTGTTCATTCTTGCAGCCAACAGCAGAACATTTGGTGTGTTTTTTTCATGGCTGAAACATTTTAGAGCAAGCAGAAGCAGATCTTGAAAGTAAATAAACATGGTAAGGGTAGCTGCTCATTCTGATGGGCTCACTTTGGAAACAGTGGGTGGTGAGAGGGCAGGATTTTAAGTTTGGACTTGATGAATAATGGTTCATCCCATTCAAATCATCAGGGAAGGGCCCTCTTTTTAACCATCTCTGATTTATGTGAGGTTTTATATCATAAATTCTGGACATTTAAAATGGTATCTGTGACTTTTTTTTGGACAGATATAACAAATACTTTGAGATTTTATTTATTTTACTTACCTGTTGACCCACTTTCAGCACCTTTTTTTTTTTTTTTTTTGCAAATTTGAGGCTATATTTGAATCAGAATAGGTTCAGAAACAGTTTTTATTGACAGGATTTTTCCACATACAAAGAATTTGACTTGACTTGTTATAACAGTCTAACATGTAGATTTAAAAAGTGTTGCAGGTCAGTAGAAAGTAAGTGTTATGCAACAAATAGGAAGCAAGTCTAATCAAGGGATTATAAGTCATATAAACTAATAGAAATACTTCCAGTGTGCAGGTATGTGCAAATTAATCACTTTAATGCAATGTAAACAACTGGGAATGTGCGAAAGGACAACAATGCCCCTATTTAAGAGCTGTATATTAATGTAATGTTCAGAGGCAGTGCAACTAGTTGAAGAGGCCCACTACTGTTGGACAAAGGCTGTTCCTGTAGCATAAGGTTCTGGTTTTGATGGGGCTCAAACCGTTTGTGTTCAAGGTGTGAAGGGTGGGCCACAATCTTCCCAGCATGCTTTGGGTTCCTGGAGGAGTACAAGTCCTTGAAGGTCAGGAGATTACAACCAATCATCTCTTTGGCTGATGTGATGATAGGCTGCCGTCTGGTCTTGTCTTCGATGGTAACAGCGGCAGCACAGGACGTTGGTGGAGAAGGTGAAGATGGACTCAGTGATGGAGGTATAAAGGTGTAGCATCACTGTCAGAAAGTACATCCTCTGCTAAGCCTTCTTGATGAAGTGGTAGGTGATAATGGTGCCCAGAAAGCAGGAGGGCTCACTTGAAGTCACATAGGGTGATGAGTGTCGGTAAGGCTGGGTCCTTCTGCCTGCACCATCTGTTTCACCAGATGGTCAAACTCAGACTCCTCCACAACCAAGATGAGCCCAGTGATGGTGATGCCATCTGAGAACTTCAGGAGTTTGACAGACTGGTGACTGGAGGAGCAGCTGCTGGGAGCAAAGGTGAAAGGACGCATCCTTATGGTGAACCAGAGCTGATAGTCTAGATCAGTGGTTCTCAACCCTGTTCCTCAGGACCCCATGTCCTGCATGTTTTAGATGCTTCCCTGCTCCAACACACCTGATTCAAATGATCAGCTCGTCATCGCTTCTGCAGAGGCTTGATGACGAGCTGATCATTTGAATCAGGTGTGTTGGAGCAGGGAAGCGTCTAAAACATGCAGGACATGGGGTCCTGAGGAACAGGGTTGAGAACCACTGGTCTAGATGTAACAAATATTCTTCTCCAGCTTCACCTGCTGCCTCCTGTCAGACAGAAACTCAGTGACCTGCAGGTGGAGTCGTGGAACTGGGAAAGCTTGTACTGCAGAACAGTTGGAATGATTGTGTTAGAGCAGAAATCCACAAACAGGATCCTGGTGTAGGTTCCTGCAGAGTGCAGATAGTAGAGGATGCAGCTGAGAGTCATGTTGACAGCCTTGGGTCGGTGATGGATTTCTGGTGGGACAACACGTAGCACTAATATGGCTTCATCACTACAGAGGTTAGCACAAGGGGTCAGTAAACATTCAGGCCAGTGTGTTTTATTTTTCAGACAAAGGATTATATGATGGAGGTCTTGAAGCAGGCTGGCATGTCTCCAGTGAAGTGTTAAAAATCCCTGTGGACGCTGGAGACACTTCCAATGGCAAAATCTTAGGAACAATTAAAACTAAAAGCCTGAAGTTTTCACTCTATTTTCTCATCAAGTCGTTGATTCCGAATCATCAGTAATAGACAAAAAGATCAAATACGGTGATTATGGGTTAGAAAAAATAAAGACAAAAAAACCTGAAGACATCATGACAGGCCCCATATCAAAGCACTCATGAAAAAATATTTTACAGTGCAGAAGTAGAACTAGTAATATTTTTCTGAACCATATATAGTTGCATGTCACAATAATACAAAGCATGTAGAATCGTTTCTATTGTGAAACATTTAGTCAAAAAAATGCAAAAGGTTTTTTGTTTTTTTTGTGCACCCCAAGAAAAAGTCAGTAGTCTTACAGACCACTTTAGTTTAGCGCTTGCTGAAGTATTTAAGATCTAATCTTTGTATGTACAACATTATGTTCAACATTATGTTTTTTAAATTGTACTATATTCTTTTTTGCCAGTGCAAGGTTTATTTAATTTCAATATTTCTATATTTATTTGACTTATGTTGGGTATTTAGCTATATTTTTGATTTGTTAAATATTGTTATTTATCATTCGGCAGAGAAACTATGCTGCTTTGTGGACTTTGTTGCTATTCTAGATATTGGTGTTTATAATACAATGCAATAAAATACAATACAAGAACTTTATTTATCCCCAAAGGAAAATTTAATCATCCAATTCCTGATGGTATGAAAGATTTTCTAAATCTTTCTGTCCTGCAGCACAGTGATCGGAGCTGTCCACCACCGATGTAACGTTGCTCATTGAGGGAGATGTGAAATGAATGATCCATGTTTCTCAGAATGGCCTCCACCTTGCTCAGTGCACGTCTCTACACCTCATCCTCCAATGAATTAAATTTTATTCCGACCGCAGAGCCAGGATTTTTAACCAGTTTGTTCAGATGCCTTGTATCCTTGTGTTATGTACTTCCTCCCCAGCAGACTGCAGCCTAAAACAGAACACTTGACACCACAGACTAATAAGACATCTGCAGCATCTTACTGCAGATGTCTATTGATCGGAGTTTTCTGAGGCAAAAGAGGTTTTATGTCTCCCTTAAAGTGTTTATTTGTTCTGATGAGCCAGTATATAGCTGTCTGGTCAGTAAAGAGCTTTTTTTATATCACTGTAGTAGCTTTGCTGTGTTATTTGTCAAAATAGCATTAGTTAAGCTCTGGTTATTTGACCTTTTTCATAGGCCCAGAATTTAGTATTTGCTTTGGGTGTAGTAATTAGCAATTAGAAGTTAGAGGTGTAGTAATTTACATAAAAGAAAAATGGTAAAATAACAGAGTAGTAGTCTCTAGTCAGTGCTCTTCTGACATAGAGCTCCTTGCTGTGAGGTGGTCTGTTTCAAATAAGCTTTGTTTTTGCTTCTTACCAGTCCGATGGCAAGTTGCCATATATAGTTTTGTATCAAATTTTAATTTATTGTAATGACAACTAGTGTATGTTCTGCTGGACAATAAAATTGGCTATTCTATTCTATTCTAGCAATTTTGTCATTTATATATATTGTCATTTATATATATATGTGTGTGTGTATATATATAGAGATAGATAGATAGATAGATAGATAGATAGATAGATAGATAGATAGATCTTTGATTTGAGATTAAGTGACCCTACTAGCTTGTACAGAAAGTAAGCACTGTAGTTCAAGAGGGCTTAAGAAATGGCAGAAGTAAAACTCTTCACACCTTAACAGCTATTACTTTACCCCTCCACCTTTTGAACAACAGAAATTAATTTTCACCATGTGGGACCTTTGAAGTCCTTTGAAGCTGGAGGGAGTGAAGACGTCTTCTCTGTCCTTGGGTCTCTTCCTCTGTCGCGCATCCTCGCTGGGAGGCGGGGCACGTCATGGCACGCGTCTCTGTGATTGGCTGGTCCCCGTTCTCCCTGACGTCACGGTTGTAAATCCCCGTATGCCCTCGCAGCTCCGTGTCCGGGGGAAACCACAAACATGTCGGTGCGGAGAGAACCGAGCGGCGGAACTGCGGCTGACAAGAGCTCACTTGAGACATAAGCAGCACCAGTCTGGACGAGCAGTGAAGTTTTAGGCAACTTTAGAGCAGCTGTTGTTGTTTCACAGAAGCGGGCCGGCGAGGAACGAATGGACGGATAAAACCCATACAGCTGGGGCTTGGATCGGAAGACGCAGCCTCGCAGGCAGGTGGCCGGGGCCGGTTACAGAGAGACAAGGAGAGGAGGGCAGCGTGTGCGGGCTCAGATCAGGACTGGGTCTCTCCTCGCTAGGGGATGTTATCCGTACTGTCTTATGGCAGACTGGTAGCCAGGGCTGTCCTGGGCGGACTCTCTCAGACAGACGGTCGGGACTACAGCCTGATCAGCGCCAGCTATGGCTTCGGTAAAGACTTTCGGAAGGGGATCCTGAAGAAAGGGATGTGCTACGGGGACGATGCCTGTTTCATAGCGCGGCACAGGACCGCCGACGTGTTGGGTAAGGAGGCCGGGGTGTGTAACCCTGTAGGCGGCTTGCAGTCGCACGTTAGACCCCCTCTGTACTCGGGTGACCTTCAGTGAGCTAGCCTGCACGTGTACCGACCTCATGGATGAAAACACAACAGCCCCCACCCCCTCCAGCACCCAGCTACAACTTTCCCACCTCTTAGCTGTAGCGTGAGCCTCACTCCACCAACCGAAATAGATTATTATGCCATATATTAGCGTCCAGATCGTCTGCAATCATGTCATTACACGAATAAAGGCCGATTAGTTACCGTTAGCGGGTTGTTTTGAGGTGAAACACCGAATGACCTTTCACCTACATGAGCTGTATACGGCAAAACGCGAGATATCAAATAAATAAAATTACAAGACATTAATAGGCTTCATTAAAGATGGGCATGACTCGTAAAGCCCGTATTAAAACGTCTCCGACTGAAAACTACAATGTCTTGCAAAGGTCAGAATGGTTGAGCATGGAGGCAGCCATGTTGCTAATAGCATCATTAGCCTGCTAGCTTAGCCGAGTGTAATTGCTTTGTCCTCCAGCTGGCTGCAGGGAAACAGCCAAATAACTGACTAAACACATGGCTCAGTCCACACATACATGGGGTGGTTTAGAGCTTTCAAGCACTGTTTTGTTTTTATTGTCCAGGTTATTGATATGAAGTTAAAAATAAATAAAAAAATCATCTCCGAGGAACAAAATTCCCACAGAGCTTCACATGAATATATATATATATATATATATATATATATATATATATATATATATATATGTCTATGTTCACATGGGCATGAGGGTGGTTATAGGAAAAAGCATCGTGGCTTTTAGCTTGGTTGATAACAGGTGATGTTTTTGTCTCTAGCAACACAGAGGGAAATCACAGGGGCATTCCAGGATGTACTTTCAATTTTCACTTTCTCATTTAAGGTAACTCACCTCTAGCAGAGAGGAAAAGTGATATTTAGGCTAACAGTTAGTCACTAGTAGGCAATGGAAACAATATGTGTTATTAATATTGATGTTGTCACATGCCATACAATAGTTTGTTCCATTTTAAAAGGAATTATTGATTCAATGTCCAATCAATGAGTTAGAGTACATGACCATGAGAGCCAAATAGCACATTGTTCTACTTTTATTAGAAAGCATTTGCTGCTGTTTTGGATGTTAGCTGGTGGAGAAATGCATTTTAATCAGAGAACTTATTACTCAGAAAACATACAATAACATGACAATAAATGCAGTACCTACACATATGTAATATTGTTATATAGAATTTTATTACAATAAGTAAGAATAAATAAAACTACAGTTGAATAATAAAGTTATACTTCAGTATGAAGTCATGTTGCACAAGATAATGAAATATTGCACACAATACTGAGACTGATATTACACATACTGTTGAGAAAGTACTGGTGTCATAA
Source organism: Acanthochromis polyacanthus (assembly GCF_021347895.1). Taxonomy (NCBI): domain Eukaryota; kingdom Metazoa; phylum Chordata; class Actinopteri; family Pomacentridae; genus Acanthochromis; species Acanthochromis polyacanthus. The sequence continues at coordinate 7,203,495 of NC_067130.1, forward strand.
CCCGTGAGATTATACTAATATGCACGGTATAGTAATCTGATAACATCCTGATGAACACTGACATATTATTTGTGGTTTTGTCTCGACAATGCAGTCTAATGTGAAAGAGTTAAATCCTCCAGGTTTGGGACCAGCTGGATTATAGGGATGCTATTACCATTACTGTAAACTTGAGAACAACACCAGTGAAACGGATAGTTGCAGGGCAGGTGCTTAAGGGATTCCAGAAAAAAGGGTGGATTAATAATTTAACTGTGTAAATGAAAGGATGTTGTTCAATGACTAATGCTTTTATTCTACTTAAGAATAAACCCCATCAGTTTTTTGCACTTATGAGGTGACTAAGGTGAAACTGTACTGCCTACTGTCATGATGCTCGGTGCTGCTACTTCTGTTTTCCACCCGAATGTGAATTCAATGCTTGAAAATCTATTCCCATGGTGAAAAGCTGCAGTTCAAAGTGTGCATAGAGATACTTAACATACATAAACAAGTAATTGTACTTATATATCCCCACTGATGTGTGGAGAGTATGGGATTTTGGAGGGTGACAAACATTAATAAGAAGAGTAAATTACTAACTGTACAGAAAACAAAAAAACAGAATGCCTTAATGAATGTACAAATGTAGACGTTGTGCTTCTGATGGACGTCCAAAGTCGTTGCTGCTGTAGTTTTTGTATTTATATGCTGTGTGGTCATATCATTTTCTCTGGAAAAGTTAGGATGTTTGGTCTGTTCAAGAGAGCGAAATGCAAAGATATTCCTCACATGAAAGCAGTAAATCCTCACATTTGTGAAGCAGCAACCAGACTACCTTTTAAAATGCCCATGAGAAATGACTAATTAATTTTCTTGGATGTGGTTGAGCAACTAAATGACATAATGTTTTTGTTTTTTTTAATTCCCATTTTCTCCTTCAGGTGTTGCAGACGGCGTAGGCGGATGGCGGGACTACGGCGTCGACCCGTCTCAGTTCTCTGCCACCTTGATGAGGACTTGTGAGCGGCTGGTGAAGGAGGGACGCTTCACTCCCAGTAATCCAGTGGGCATCCTGACCTCTGGCTACTACGAGCTCTTACAGAACAAAGTTCCCCTGCTAGGTGAGCGCACGCAGATGATCTGCAATGATGATGCACAAGGGAACACGCACAGTCGGTGGTGGAGTGAGTTCTGCTGAACAACAACATTCAGAGAAATAAATAACATAGCTGCAGTATGAGTCAGACGGGGAGTAGTGGCCTTGTTTAGAGATGCACAACATACTGCAAGTCATGACAGGACTTATCTGCTTTAATTCTTTTTCTAACTGGCACAAAAAGATGGAGGGATATGCAGATAAGAGAAATAATATTAGTGCCGATATTAAGCGTGCGCAGCATTTTTTTTAATAATGCTGAGGCAGAAGTCTAGCTTATTATGGTAGTTATCATTTATTTATTTTTTAATGATTCAAGCCTAAACCTGCATCCTACGCAGTGATGTAATCCCAATGAGGTAACTATCTAACTCGGACCAGGCTGTACTTGGTTTTGCAAACACTTAGGAGTCTAAACTCACTGACCTGCTGGGGTTGAGCTATTTTGTTTTTACACAAGATGAACATTTTGCCTCGTGCGCCACAAGGTCAGGAACCCATCTGTAACCGACACTAGTTGGGGAGATTTTTAATCGCAGGTCCAGCCAAACATGTGACCAAGGTCACGTTTCTTCTTCTCAGTATCCCTGACCCAGAGCAAGTACAGACATCAACTGGCTGTCGTGATGTTTGTGAAGTTGCTTACTCTTATTTTGGGAGGCCGTGACGTTGTTAGTAAATGACCTTCCCTGCTTAAGGTTATAAGGTTACAGGGACTGTTGATAGCTGCAGTCATGGGGAACTGGGCCCAGCAGAGGATTCGACCTGTGTGTTACTTTTTCTCTCCTTTGACGAAAAACCACTCGTGAAGGGCATCATAATGTTTTCTAACCAAAGCAGTGCTGTACTAGTTGGACAGTTTTCTAAGGGTCAATATGTAACTGAGGGACTTTTGAAGTCAATGAATATATCTTACATACATTTTTATTCAAAGTAGAAAAAATGATGTTTTTTATGTTCATTATGATCATGTCTTTACAAATTCCAGAATTATTTATTATGGAAACAATCATTTATTAATGAAAAATGACTGGATATCTCTAAAATATCAACTAAATAACCATCCAAATTTAATAACAACCACCTTCTAATTAGCTAAACAATAATAAAATGAGCTTATTTAAAAATGTTTTTGTTCTTTTTTATTAAGTTGAGATAATCATGACAGATATTTCTTTTTTGCCAATATATCAAATTTTATATAGAAAATAACAAACTGTATCTGTGCCTGAGAAATCACTTTCAACTAAGTTACCCAAGTTATCCATTACAAAGACTCCAAGGCTTTCTGAGTTATTTCATATAAAGTAGTGTGTGAGTCAAGTGTGGATTTATGGCATGTCAGCAGGTTTACTACAATATCTTTATAAATAACTTTCAATTTTGCTCAATTGTATATATGATATTTAGAAGAATCTTTGTGTAAAAATGCCATGTTATGTTTGATTTTAGGCCTGAAAACAGCAACACTCTATGATGCCTGTCAACTACGTTACAAAAAGCCATCTGAAAATTTCCCTGTTGTTCTGTAAATTACATTAACATCCATTTCTTTTCTACTGTCCTCTTATAATATTTCAGCATGCATGTCCATAACCTTGTTGTTGTGCTTGTAGGGAGCAGCACGGCCTGCATCGTGGTTCTGGATCGACGGAGTCACCGGCTACATACATGTAATCTTGGTGACTCGGGCTTCCTGGTGGTGCGAGGAGGAGAGGTGGTTCATCGCTCAGATGAGCAACAGCACTACTTTAACACACCGTTCCAGCTGTCCATCGCTCCTCCGGGTGCTGAGGGGGTTGTGCTCAGCGACAGGTCAGTAGCTCAATGTTAAATGCATCCTGTAAAGTGTGAAGGCAGTTCAAGGAATCAAGTAAAATGGCCCATTGTATTGATATTTGAATATGTGAAACTGCACTTGCCCTCTTAGATCAAATCAAGGCGACAGTGAAAATGCCGCTTATAAAGTTGCTGGACTACTTTCTATTGAGCTGCACACTTGACATAGTTGGGTTTGCATCCCATATTTGCAATGCAAAAGATGATTTAAAATGGAAATGTTGGGCATGATCCCTTTCACTTTCACTTCCAAGTAAATGTTTCCCCTGCTGAATTAAACTGGGCTCGTTGTCCTCTCATGGAAGTAAATAAAGCTGTAGTGACACCTTTTCTTCAATGTTTGCAAAATAAACAAGACCAGCTTTGACGTCACACTATGAGGACTAAGGTTTAACTTAACTGGTCTTCTCCTGCATTGCTTACATGAGAAATCCTCTCATACTGTGTTCATGGTTTGTTTTGGTTTCAGTGACTTTGAAGGTGAACTCACATCATCTTTATCACCACAACCTAATAGAATATTACCCTCACTAGGAAATGTTTATTATACTCATGAGTCATTTTTATCACAAGGGTGCTTTATGCACACCACTATCCATCAGTGTATCCTCAGTACCTAGTGATGTAATTCTGTGGCTCCAGTGTTGTACAGCTCGACCTCTTTACAGATCTCAGAGCATATTCAGGATTTAGTGGCTCTCAACAAGACAGCAAGGATGTATAATATTTTGTTGCACTGCTTGTTATCATTTATTTTCTGTCTGAATAGAAGTAGACTGTCTTGATTATTAGTTGTGTTTGTCCAGTCTTTCTGGCAGCACCACCAGCCGTTTTTAATAGATGTTACCTTTTACAGATTTAATGTTTTTACCCGACTACAGACAACCACCGCACCTAAATCTGCACTGAGCGCTCACTCTTTGTGACATGTATGCAGGTTTGCCAGATTACCCAGATGGAGGTGCCACAATTTAATTCTGACAATGGCAGCCTGACTGACGAGGGATAAGCTTTTTGTAATCCATTTGGTGCAGTGTTGAGGCCTTGTTCTCAGGATTTTTTCTCATTGGTTCAATTCTTCTTCTGAAGTGCAATTAAATTTAAGATTTATTAGGTTGACATTCCTGTTAAGCTGTATTTATAGCTCTCTGGTATGTCGGCTTAAAATAAAAACTTTAAAGACCAAGCAGGGACAGGGATCCCTGGAAATAAAACCTGAGTCTTGGGTATGAGGCCAGCGAGAAACAGGGCCTCCCTGCATCTGGCAAGGACAAATAGGGCAGGCGGCTTTTGAGTCGTCTGTCAGATTAAACCTTTAAGATTTGGCTAAGTGTCTCCTGACCTGCTTAATTCCACGCTGGAAAAAGTTTCCAGCAGCTCAGGTGCTTCAGGCTCCGGATTGACGTGACTGATATTCTGTTTCCTCTTGTTTCCTCCAGTCCTGAAGCAGCCGACAGCTCCTCTTTTGACGTGCAGCTCGGCGACATCATCTTAACGGCGACAGATGGTCTCTTTGACAACATGCCAGACTACATGATTCTTCAGGAGCTCAAAAAACTCAAGGTGCCACTTCTGTTTATTAGCATATTTGTATATGGAAAACAAGAAATGTGCATCTTTCATGTCTAACTTTATATTTTTGCTTCCAGACAACCAACTATGACAGCATCCTGCAGACTGCACAGAGCATTGCAAAGCAAGCTCATGACCTTGCCTACGACCCCAACTATATGTCCCCTTTTGCACAGTTTGCCTGTGACAACGGCCTGAATGTAAGAGGTAAGGTGCTACGTTTTAGATCCGCCATTGTGTTTCACATCTTAGATTTTGTTAGATGCTGTGAAATCAAAAATGGTCAAGAAAAGCTTTGGTTTGGTTCTGCTCTTATTCGGCGCTGATATTCTGCATTGTTATGTGACGATCGACGTACGTTTGTCTGTGAATCTGTCTGTCCGTGTGCGGCATTACTCAAAAACAGACGAAAGGATTTGGATGAAACGTTCAGGGAAGGTCAGAAATGAGACAAGGACCAAGTGATTAGATTTTGACAGTGATGCAGCTTATAGTCTGGATCCACGGATTTTGTTAAGGATTCCCATTGCGAGACAACGGCCATAACAGTGTCACTGTAGCCATGGCAACAAGTGAACGCTACGTCAGCTGCCTGCTGTGGATCACATGATTGTGATCTACTACTGACTTATCAGACTTATCCATCAGAAATGATACAAGAAACAATTGATTAAATTGTGGGGGTGTGTCTGAGTTTTCCTTCCATCCTTAAGTGAGTTTTACAGTAAGGCTTTTCAGCAGCTTCTTCCTCATGTCAAGAAGTCACTTCCTGGATAAACACTTCCTGTGCTGTGGGAATGGTGCCAAAAATAAAAGCCTGAATAAAATACACCTTCAAAATAAAAGTATGGAGGGAACGGTTATTTTAACACTAGCTAAACAAATCCTTGCAAAAAGTTATGAACTGATCAACAGACTTTGTATAAGAGTAATTTACACGTATGTAGGTCATGCAATTTAGTATCCGTACATAACGTACACGTGCATAACACACACCTGTGCTGAGGTCATTTTATTTGTGGGTACATCTATATTAAATGGTTGAATTCTATGTTACTGTGACTTCTGATCATCAATAATAATAAAATGTTGCATTTCTGACAATGCCATATGGGGGAATGAGCAGCCTTGGCGGAATGTTACGCTTACTGAGTGCTTTTCTTGTTTATTATGCAATGTATTAAAAACATTTTAAAATGCAAACAAAATAGTTTTTTTAAAAATTACATGTAGAAATGCACATTACAAATATTTAAATGTTCCGAATATTTAAACTGTGTACTCTTCATGATAATTGCTTTGTGCTGTAGTCACACCCAAAGTTAGGTCTGCTTTATTTATTTAAACAGACCAAAACGAAATATAAAAGCAGACAGCATTATCAACTCGTGAGGCCTGCTTTGTGTTAACTGATAGTAATTACATTTGACAAGCTTCCTCACCCTTTTTTTTCCTCGTTCCGCAGGGGGGAAGCCAGATGATATCACGGTGCTGCTGTCCATTGTGGCTGAGTATACAGACTAAAAGTGTGCATGTGTCTGACTGCTTCTCTGGGGCGGATCCTTCCTTGCCGTCTGCCTGAGTCTTCCACCTGCAGCCCTCCCAAAATGCACTTCGTCCTGTGGGCTGACAGGGGAGGCCCACCGACACGACACTCACCCCCTCACCGTGCGGCTGACATCCACCTGTGTAACATTTTGGGTTTTTTTTTTTCTTCTGCTGTTTTGTTTTGGTGCTTGAACTACTGAGGGACAGCAGGCAGCTGGGACATTTTCATGTTGATCATGATGCAGGAGGAGAGCAGAGAAGGACGGGCTGACGGATGCCTTCCAGTCTCCTGGGTCTCGTCGCACGGCATCGACACTTTCAACGGCCACTTTCAACGGCCACTTTGTGGCCAAGAGACGGTCTGGGGGGGTGTGGATGAAGCGAGGGCTTTAAAATCTGGTAGCTGTCGTGTAGACAAACAGTGATAATATAAGGAGTAAGCCATGGGTTTGGATTCTTTAAAGAGTAGCGATAGAGTTGGGCTTCAAGAACTGGTTCCAACTTGGAGCTGGTTTTAAAGTTACGCTAAAGGAGTCGCTAGGAAATTTCTATTTTGATTCTGCTCATCGATTCCTAAACAAATTTCACTGGTTCAGTTCAATTTTATTTATATAGCGCCAATTACAGGTCAAATTGTCTCAAGATGCTTTGCAGAACCCATATGCCTGCACCCTAAGAGCAGCTCTAAGAGGACAGTGCCGAGAAAAACCTCCCTTTTAACGGGAAGAAACCTTGAGCCGAACCCGGCTCTTTATGTGGGGGGACTTATCTGCCTGCTGGCCAGCTGGTTGAGAGGGATAGAAGAGGTAGAGAGGGAGGGATGGGAAAAGAGGCGGGTGGGGAACAAGGAACATTTAACACACATTTGGATACATGCATGATAAGCTAGATGATACATACGAAGTACCAGCTAACATTGAAACTGATTCATAACTTCACTGTTATGATGTACAGCATTAAATATACTACACATGTATAGCTGGTAGTAAAATTCAAACAGTGTGTAGGTGAGCATATCAAGTATAGTAAGCGGTGCCAGTTTACAAGCTGTGCACTGCAAACGCCTACTTGTCCGTCATGCAAGCCGAATGCTTCGTGTTCTCCCGTCTCCTAATCCATTCATCTTAATAAATCATGAGTTCAGCGTTATTCTCAGCCTACTTAACTGTTGCGGAGCTGCTTGATTAGCAGGTGAACGGCACAAATTGTCCCCAATAATTACCTTGATTCAGGAAATGTACAGTTACAAATCATTTTCCAAGAACTGAGCTGACTAAAAAAATACTGATATGAAAATGTATACCAGAAAAGAGACCACCATTGTTACGAATATGGTTGTTTTATCTATCGGAGGGATTCTCCTGCTAACATTTAGGTGTCTATCAATGGTACGTAGTATTTCACAAGAGGAGGAAGGTGCTGTCTTAACTTGACACCAACAGGTACTCATTATTTCTGTTATTCAACACAACACACAGACGTTCAGTAAGTGTTATGCATGTGAAGGTGTATTACAGCAGACTAACTTATAGTAATGCTTTACTGTTACTGTTGCAACATGTTGATACTTCACACAACAAATACACAAATCTACGTCACCAGCTCTCTTAAAGGGGATGTGTTTGAAGGAAAAAAAACTATACAGACAGTAATTCATATAATAAAAGTTTGTTGACCTTGATAGACAGAGATGCCAGTACAATGTTGTAAAAATTATTTATCCGATGATTATTCCTCATATATTAATGGAAATGCAGGATTTTACTGTTATAGTAACTTTGACCACCTTCCCCTCCAAGAATCTGAATTGAGACTCGATGAGAAACCGGAATCGATAAGCAGAATCATTAGAACACCCAACCTGAGCTATTCGTCTCTGTTCAGCTTAACAACCTGTTCCATGTTGTAAATGTGTTTGAACAAAGCATCCAGAGTAAAATGAGGGAGCTGATGTTGGGAATGATGGGTGTTGTCGGAGGATGAAACGTAGGAGTCGGGTTTTGGCGTCTCGGGTTTGGAAATGTGAACGAAGAAAGAGCTAACTACACTCAGATCAAAGAAACCTGTACAGAGAAACTCGTCAAAGCTTTCATGTGAAGGTTCATCAGGTTTTGTCATGTGGCTGGAGGGAAATGCACTTCCTGATAAGTTGTAAATATTTTTGTGTCTTTCCGGCTACGTTCTGGCCTTTCTGTTGTTGTTAAAGCAAAGAGCTCTTTCGTTACTGTCGTGGAGGATAAACACATGCATTCATAAATCTATTTTCCTGTATAGATATTAATCTTGACGTGAGCTTCATCTGCCCCACACTTCCACTTTCTGAAATGAACAAGAAGACTTTTGCTGAGGTTGATGGCTGCAGCAGCCGTGTGGTAGAAAGGATGTAAAACATGTGAGCGTGCATGAGGCACTTATGTGAGACGTTGTTACTGGAATGTGTGTTATATTTAATGTTTTGTTGTCTCAGAGAGCTAAAGCTAGAGTCTGGGAATGCTTACAATTGCAATGATAGGTCAGGAATGACTTTAAAGGAAAAAGATGTATTTTTTTAACATTATTTTTGTTTTAAAAGCAACAGATTGACGTGTCTGCTGACATGAAATATGTGTGATGGATGACTAAAAGATCCAGCTATCTTAAAGTGAATCAATGTGCATTGTGTGGGTGTGTTTCAGGTCTGTTTTTATTTCTCAGTTCCTTTTGTCCCTTTGCATTCGTTTGCTGCTTCTCTTTTGTAATTCAGACGTCTGTATATGGCTGTATGTTCATGAATACAGTCACCATGATTGTGACGAGTGTGTGTGTGTGTAAACGCGTGTGCTGGATTTCGCCAAATTACATTAATCAAAGACACTGATGATACTGTTCTGCTCATGATAGTCTGTCCCTTTGTCTAACACAAGTGGTTTGGACAAAGTCTTGCACCAAAGACACATTTTTCTTTGTGTATATCATTTTGCCCTCTTTGTTTAGCATCATACAGCAATACTGTAAGTTCCTCGTGCTCAGAATCGTGTGTGATGGTCCAGAAGCATCTGTGGAGTGACATTAAAATGTATTTTCTAATGTTGTTTGAGAACAAAAGTTGTATCATACTCTTGGGTAAAGTTATATGTGACTGGTTATCTGTGGAGACAGGTAGAAAATAAAACACAAAGAAGAAAAGCCATATATAAATACATGATTCGAGGCTGCTCTGTAAGTGTAAAGTTAGCATTGTGTTGGTGGAGACCAATATTGTCACTGTGTTGCTGCCGTAGTTGAACCCGCTGGTCCTTTGTGTTTTGTATAAGAGAGCATGTGATGGGGCAGCAATATAGCAATGAAAAAAAAATCTGCTACTATGACCACATTTTACATCATTTTAAAACTGACTGGAGACACTTTTTTGAATATAATCTGTCCAGCTGTCTGTTCATTTTGCATGTTTCTCTCTCAGCTACTGGCACCACTTTACAAAGTCCATTCATAGTCTGTTGTTGTCTTTAGAATGGTTTGTGTGAAGCTTCAAAGATAGCTCTGTATTTGACAGAGATGTAACCTGTGTGCAGATGGAGGAGGCGTGAGCTTACAGTACGAGGGTGAGCACAGATTCAGCCTTAACAAATAGCTAGACCTGTAATCAAGAGGCCTTTCCTGTCATTGCAAGCTTGTCTCGTCTGCGTCGTGTTGCACGGTGTTTGATGTAAATGAAGTGGGATCCCCTCCTGCCCCGTCTTTCTGCCCCCGTAAAGCCGTTTTCAAAGGTGCTTCTGCGGTCTATTGGTATGATTGTCCTCTTTCCAGCAAGTGTGTGAGAGGTACACCTGTCTACAGTGTAATAATGCAGGTCTAATTTATGTAAATATGTTTTCAAATATGTACAATATTTAAATAAAGAATCTAGTATTTATACTAAACTTGGAGTGTTTTCATGACACAATTCATGTTTGAGGAGTTTTGTTTATAGAACAGGACGTTCTTGCAGGGTACGTACTGTCTCAGAAACATTGGAGAACAAATGTATTTCAAGTGGATTTTTTTCCAGTGATTTAACATTTTTGCTTGTTGGGTGATAGCACTGGTAAATCTCATCTATGTGATGCTGTAGTCGATGTTGCTACTTTACATAATTAAAGATTTACAAGGAAAACTAATTTAAAAATGTGTTCGAATGGGGAACTTGGCTGAAAGTGATTTCTCGGACACGATACAATTTGCTATTTTCCATATAAAATTTCATTTATTGCCAAAAAATTCGTCATGATGATCTCAACTTAACAAAAAGAACACAATCAAAATAATTTTGGAATAAACTCATTTTATTGTTGTTTAGCTAATTAGAAAGTGGTGGTTATTAAATTTGGATGGTTATTTAGTTGACATTTTAGTCATATCCAGTCATTTTTTTAATAAGTGATTGTTACCATAATAAATAATTATGGAATTTGTAAAGACATAATGAACATAAAAATATTTATTTATTACTTTTATTAAATAATGTAAGCAAGATATATCCCATGGACTTCAATTATATCTTACCCTAACTACTGTACCTGTATGTGTGATTTCCAGCAGTAGGCGGCAGTATAGAGTCACAGGATGCCACGGATGTTTTGTTTACTTATCTCCTCTTCCTTGTAGCCAGCGGCTAACCTACATTCTTGCTGACAGCAGAGATTCTGGCTAAGTAAGGTGTGTGTCAGCTGACAGCTGTGTGATGCTAGCATGCTAACGTCGGTGTTAGCAAACAGAAGCTCTGATAATTTCACCGAAGTCGTCGCGTTTGACTCTGTAATAGTTTTACCAACTGGCAGTTCTTTTTGTCGGACACGAACATTAACTATGTGTCCAACTCGAGGAGGTTCACCAGTTAAACTAACTACCTAAGAAGCTGGTTGACTATTAGCTGGTTTAGCATTAGCGGGCTAGCAGGTATATTTAGGAAGCAGATCTTCCTAGCAACCGTAGCTAGCTGTGATGGTTGGTTGGTTAGCTAACCAGCGGGCGTCTTCGTGGAAAGTTATGCGAATATCGTAGTGGACAAGTGAAGATAAATGTTGACTAAATGGCAAAGACCGAGCAGGGTAATGGACTGGACTTGCGGAGCAGCACAGAGAAGCTGACAGATAATGGGAAAGGCGGCTCGTATGGATCCGATCCCGAGGTGAACGGCAGCGGCATCCCCGGAGAGAGCCAGGTGGACAAGTACGGATTCACCGGAGGAGCCCAGCAGAACTCCCCGTAAGTGACATTTTATGCATATTTTATAATACTGTCAATATTCCATGTAATACAGCAGCTGAATGCAGTGCTTTTCATACATGAACTCGGAGTTGTGATGTTCCTCTTTCACTTGGTTGTTGGAGGAGTTAAATGTGAAGCAAAAATGAAGTTTTCTCTTGTAGCATGGGGAAGTGATTGTAATCAGACTGTTAAACAGGATCAGGTGTGTAAATGGGAAAATTAAATCAAAGGTTGAATGATTACACCCTGTAAGTCAGAGGTGTCAAGATCCCTTCCTGGAGGGCCACTATCCTGCATGTTTTAGATGTTTCCCTCTTCCAACACAGCTGATTCAAATGATCAGGCTCGTTATCAGGCTTCTGCTGAGCTTGATGATGAGCTGATCATTTGAATCAGGTGTGTTGGAAGAGGGAAACATCTAAAACATGCAGGATAGTGGCCCTCCAGGAACTGAGTTTGACACCCCTGCTGTAAGTAGTTGGCTAATTGAGTTATAGTTTAACTTTATGGTACCCGAATCAGTAGTTGTCAACTTATTTTGTGTCCAGTCGTGACCTCTTGACCAGCAGGTGTGGGCATTTTACAGTCATTTCCCTTCTCAGATTGTTCCATTTCAACAGGTTTTTATTCAGATGCTTGAATATTTAATTACTGAAGGTTAAAAATTGGAAAATGTACATAAAAACCCTACATTTGTACAGCAGAATAGCTATACAGCTGTATTATGGCACCAAAAAGATAGATTATAAGTATCTGTTTCATTTTTCAAATATTTATTTCTTGTTAAAGAATTCAGTGGTTTTGCCCATTATTCTGTCTCAGATTTTCTAAACTGTCAAATTTCTTCTGCATCGTTGTGTTGTTTTGATCTTTGTCTGTTCAGCTGTTTAGGACCTTATGATTCGACAATAAAGTCCTATAAATGTTCTCATCACAATCCATCTTTCTGGAATTGTTGAGTAATGGTTTCATTTCATGTTATCTAGACCTGTCGTTATAAACCTGTTTGGTCAGTTGTGTGTCCAGTTGTGACCTCTTGCCCTTGTAACTGGCTGCAGGTGTGGACAATTTACAGTCATTTCCCTTCTCAGATGGTTTCATTTCAACAGGTTTTTATACAGATGCTTGAATATTTCATTATTGAAGGTTAAAGCTTGGGAGAAAAGTACAAAAAAAACCTAATATGTACAATGGAATACAACTGTAATATGGCACCAGAAAGACAGAGATCATGTTCCTTTAGTGTTGGATTGTCTTAATTAGCCACTGCAAACAATACCGTTAAATAAGTGTCTCTTTGATTTTCAGATCTTTATGTTTATTGTTAAGGAATTCAGTGGTCTTGCCCATCCTTGTGTCTCAGACTTTCTAAACCGTCCAAATTCCTCTGCATCTTTGAGCTCTTTTGATCCTTCTGTTCAGCTGTATCGTTTCCGTTAATGTTCATCGTGTTCCATCTTTTCGGTGCCAGAGGGAATTAATGCATGGGACAGGACAGAGAATCAAGACACATTACGATTCACAATGTTATGTTAATTTCTCAGATGTTTCTGTCATAATTATTTTGTGTTTTAAGATAGTTATGAGTGGACATTTTGCAGGCTGCATCAGGTGTCTCCATCCATCTCCAACGTCAAAGTCTTGCCTCCAAAGATGGCTTTCATGTTTGGACAGCATAACATCCCAGTTTGTGTTCAGAATCGGTCTCACATTGAAAATTGTCAAAGTTGCCAGAATCTAGTTTTGAATCATGCTTTAAAAACAAAGTGATTTGAGTTTATTTTTATTAAATGCTGAATACTTGAACTGATCGAACCGGGCACTCTAGATATTTGCATTGCTCTGTTTTGAAGATACAATACAAGCTGTCCTTATCTTCGTTATCAGTCAGATAAGAGTGACAGGCAGCTTGTGAGCTCACTTCAGCCCAGCATTGCAGAAGCTGTAAATTCAGTCGTTTTTCTTCCAAGTTTTTGTTTTTGTCCAAAAAGCACAGGAAGTCTGTGTCAGAATGACAGCTCTGATCTTCAATAACATTACACTGAAGTGAGATACTGGTGAGTGTTCTGTGTAGGAGGACACGACTGAACTGAACTGGGGGAAAGTTCTCCCAGAGCTTCCTGTTTTCCTCGCACTTCGCGGCCGATGGCAAGTGTTCAAGTGCTTTGTCTGAGGGCACGTTTCCTGCATGTACAGGGAAGAGATGACTGTCAGCGTCCCGCCTCCTCTCGTGACAGGATTCCTCTGTCAGAGCTACAAGGAAGTGACAGAGGACAGCAGAGTTATTGTCAGGTTGTTTAAAAGTAATTGATTTGCTTTTATTACTTTAATTATCTCTCTGTCTCCAAAGTGCTGAAGAGGTCCCTATTGAGGTGTTAAGGCAACGGGAGGCAAAATGGCTGGAGATGCTCAACAGCTGGGACAAATGGATGGCCAAAAAACACAAGAAGGTCTGCTTTAGAGACTGCAAATGTGATCTACTGTTGTTATTTCTTAATAATGAGATCAATTGGACACCTTTATTTCTCAAAGTAAGCTGGAATCATTCCAGTTCTAATCTTCTCTTCTGCACTCATTTCTCTTTTCTCCTTCTTCTCTTTCCTCTGTTGATTAACTGGTTAACATGTTTTAATAACAGGTCAAAGAGCGCTGTCAGAAAGGAATCCCTCCATCGCTGCGTGGTCGGACCTGGCTGTACCTCACTGGGGGCAAAGTAAAAAGAGAGCAGAACCAGGGCAAATTCCAGGTTAGTCATTGATTTATAGAACCTGTTACTACCAATTTATTTACCTAAGAAATGTGATGCAAAACAGAAAATATATATTCATGATTTACAAGGCAAAGATGAAGACAAACTTTATGGATCCTTGTCTGGAGAAATTTAAAAACAACTAGAATGTGCAAGAGAAATTACAGCTGTGATTACAGATCAATCTGCAGCTTTTACATTTCAAAACATGTACAGGAAGAAGCTGATGCTGAACTATTTGAGGGCATCCACTCCACCAACTCAGCCACAGTCATCACAAAATATGTACATATATTATTTACTAAGTACTGAAGACTGCCAGGATTCTTTCTCGTGTTTCAGGTTTAGCAGTACACTAGTAAGCACCCAGACAGGGTTGTGTTACGTTGACATTACGTTACTCTTCTTTAACAAGCTGTGTTTGATTATGTCCTCTAGCAACAGTTGTCAGTGCAGAAACAGCTTGGCCGTCCTCCAATACGAAGAAAGAAACTGTCTTTGTCTTTTAATTAATGTGTGAGTGAACTGAAAATTCAAAAATAGCAACAGTAACTAAGATTGGACAACGTTTAACAAAGGGTGAAGTGTACATGCATGATATTCTGTGGAGAACGAGGCTCTTAGCTTTGATGAGGTTTTAAGTTCCAGTGTAAGTGTTTGGAATGATTTAATATTGCAAATGCCAGTAAATTGTCAATTCAAGTCACTGTTCTTTGAAAACACATTTAAGATTAACAAGGTTGTCTGACTAAGTTTGATGTAATTTGTGTCGTTTTAGGAACTGGACGATGAGCCAGGAGATCCTAAATGGGTCGATATCATTGAGAGGGACCTTCATCGACAGTTTCCCTTCCACGAAATGTTTGCAGCGAGAGGAGGTCATGGGTGAGGACTTCCTTCTAGAGGACAAGTGTGTTTCCAATTTTTTGTCTTAATGTGGCTTATCACAGTTTTCCTTCTCTGTGTTTTTACATTCAGGCAGCAGGACCTGTTTCGCGTGCTGAAGGCTTATACTCTGCATCGACCAGAGGAGGGTTACTGTCAGGCTCAGGCTCCCATTGCTGCTGTTCTTCTGATGCATATGCCAGCCGAGGTGAACTCACACTAATGATTCAACCATTCCTGATTTTTTTTTTCTCTAATATGAAACATCCGGACACCAAATACTTACTGCTTGAAAACAGCAAAAAAAAATAGTATCTTGAACATGTGACAATATCAATTAACTGTTAAAGGTCTGAACATCTGTCCTCCTGTTTTAAAACGGTTAACCACACGCCACATTTTGTTTTACTAAACTCCTACTCTCATCCTCATTCTTTGTCCTAGGATGCTTTCTGGGTTCTTGTCCAGATTTGTGAAAAATACCTGCCGGGATACTACAGTACTGGCCTGGTAGGTTGAAAGAAGTGCTTGATAATGCAGTTGAGTTTAACAAGATTACATATTAGCTGTTAAGCATGTTAACTATTATCTACCTGAACCCTGAATACAGCATATATATATATATATATATATATATATATATATATATACAACCATTCAAAGGTTTGGAGTCACTTAGAAATGTTCTTCATTTTGAAGGAAAAGCATTTTTTCAATGAAGATAACATTAAATGAATCAGAAAAAGTGTACTGGTTTCAACAATACTACAGGCGCTTTTTGCTTGTTTGATCTTACAAGCTCATTTACTGCTTCACCTCGAAGAGCATCGGAGAAAGAGGACTGCTGTGACTTCCGCTATTTTGCACCTGACAACCATTCCACATCCTCGGCATGTTCGACGCGAGAGACGCCGCCGCCGCTCCGGATACGTGTAGACGGAGATTTTTGTAGAAAACAGAGACCTGTGACCGCAGATTTTTTCCTAAACGGGGGGGCGGCGGATATTGTCAGGCCAGTGTGACTCCAGCTTAACGCTTAAATGCTAACAGCCTACCAACATGAGGTGGTGACAAGGACGAGATAATCAGACAATCAGATTAAGCAAAGAGAAAGAGGTCTGTTCCCTCCCTCTCCTCTGACTGCTGCTGTTCATGTTGTGTCCACAGGAGGCGATCCAGCTGGACGGGGAGATCCTGTACGCTCTGCTGCGACGGGTGTCTCCTGTGGCTCACCGTCATTTAAAGAAGCACAAACTGGAACCCATCCTGTACATGACCGAGTGGTTCATGTGTGCCTTCTCCCGGACTCTGCCGTGGGCCTCGGTGCTGCGTGTCTGGGACATGTTCCTTTGTGAGGGTGAGGCGCTGCACAAAGTATTTACTGATCCACGATAAATGTCTGCCTCTGACCTGATAAGTCACTTGGATTTTAAAATGTGAAAATTACTTTGAGCCCGCAGACAGCAGCTTTGTTTGATCCATCAGAGGTGTTACTATGCAAAGCAGAAAAAGCCACATTTGAATTTGATCTGTGTTTGCATCAAGATGGTTAGTTTGGAGAAATAAAATACCGACTGAAATGTTTGACCAACTTGAAATATAGCAGTTGGATTAGATGTTGTGTATCTTTAATGTTTGCATTTCAATAGATGTTCCTGTTGTTCAAATATTATCTTTTCCTGCGTATTTAAGTCTATCATTGTACCTGTGAAACACCACAGTTATATAAACACACAGTAAGCACTGTTTCCCCTTTAGGCCTTATCCACATTAATATGCAGATTTTTCTAAATTCTGTCCACATGGCTATCATTTTTACAAAATATACGAACAGGAAAACCATCCACTAACGCTGTAGAAAAGCCTGCCAGGCCAGTCTGCATCTACAAAACATGAAATACCAGAGAAGGGCATTCTGTCACTTCATCTGTTCTGCTGCAGACTTTGCACTACGGATGCAGAAGCAGAAGTTTTTGCATGCCAGTAAAATGTGAAGCTGTAATTTTGTTATTGTGCATAATAACCACATGACAAAACTGTTTATATTTCCAGCATTTTGATTGTTGTCCTTTGCAATAAGAACAAACAGAAATCTGATATTGTCTTTGTTGCACTGACCGTAAAATGAGGAGCAAATGTAGAGTAAAATTTAGCAAAATATCCGTGTTGCTGTGGCCTTAGTTTGATATGGAAAACAAAATCATCTTGAGGATAATAATCTGTAACGCCTAAAGAAACTTTCTCTGTCACATTGTAGCAGAAATTCCTCTCTGACAAAACTCAGTCAGCGACTAAAGTTCACAAGCAGTGAAAAGCAGCGCTCCTGGCATGTGGAAGAACTGGTGAAGCGTGGAGATGGGTGTTGTGTAATAATGGTGGCTTTCGGTGTTATTGATGGGTGCTCAGTGGTGAAGCTTTTCTACCAGGTTATGATACTAAATGTAATCTTGAATACATGTGAGTGTCCTGTCAGATAACTATAGAACGTCTTTGTTACGTTATGTTGAACACATGAGACCTGTCTCGTGTTTTAGTTTAAAATAATGAATATGACATTCGAAGTAGGCCACCAAGAGGACTTTCTGGGGATAAAATAATTGCAACCGAATTATATTTTTATATTTAGATGCTCGTCCTCGTCCTCCAAAGGTTCCTTGTTCCTGGGGAAAGTTTATTCAGTGGAGTAGTTGTGAAGATCTAAATATTCACTTTTCACTGTAATGACCGAGAAATTATTGGGTTTTTAACACCTTTATCATCACATCAAGCTTTTTCTTCACATGTATTTGAAGACTGCTGTGTGTTGTCTTGTCTGGTGTTGTCCTCAGGAGTGAAGATCCTCTTCAAAGTCGGCCTGGTGCTCCTGAAAAGCATGCTGGGATCCCAAGAGAAGCTGAAGGCCTGCCAAGGTCTCTATGAGACGATGGAGCGGCTCCGAGCAATACAGCCACAGTACATGCAAGAAACCTTCCTGGTGCATGAGGTGGAGTTATTCTCATAATCTTTGTTAACCAGTGTTGTCTTTTGACCCCACATGACTTCTGTTTATCTACATGCAGAATTCCCTTTTCGACTTTGCCCTCCTCAGGCTGTGGGAACGACAATAAAAAGATTTACCGATTACCTCACGTGTGGTTCACGCCTGCTTTGTGTCTGTGCTTCAGATTATAGAATTACCGGTGTCTGAGAAAGATATCGAGAAGGAACACTTCGCTCAGCTGCGACGCTGGAAGGAGACTCATGGAGATCTGCACTGCAAGTCTCCTCCCAGGATGCACGGTGCCAAAGCCATCATGGCTGCCGAGCCGCCAAGCCGCCAGGAACTGAGACAGAGACCGACCATCATCGTGGAGTCTCCTCTGGCACCAAAGACAGCCGGGGAGCAAGCAGAGGACACTAAAGGAAGGAGAAAGACTGTGCAGGAAAATGGGAAGGAAACACTCCTCCAACCACAGCAGACAGATAATCTCAACCCTCTTTCTGACTCCTCACTTCTCCTCAATCACACCAACATACCAGGGTCCAAAGAGAGTCTGAGCAGTGCAGAGCACGACACTTACCTGTAGCAGGTTTACACCAATGAACAAGCATGGATCATTCCATACAGCTCTAACTTACAGCCGTCGATCACAGGAGAAACCTTTCTCAGACTTTGTGTCTGTAGCGGTCAGACTGAGAGTTTTCCTATTTTTGTCGCCGTTGGACTCTAGAAAATTCATGGGATTTAAAAAGTAGTTTTAAAACTTCCTATAATTGAACACAATGCCATTGTTCAGACTGCTAGGCTGTTATACACAACACATTTTTATTGCCATTACATTTATACAGGTTACTATTTGCTGTACTTTTCAACTGATGAGTACAGCTATGAACATTAGCATTAATGTGCAGGATATTTGTACAATGTGATGAAACTCAAATGAGTAATTTTCAGGGAACAGCGATAGGACATGGGAGAGTGAAGCTAAAAGCTTGATGGGACTGAACCACAGACTCTATGTAAAAGATGAACATGGCTACCGTCATGTTATGTGTTGGTTTTAAAGCCTCACCATCGATGGCTGTAGAGTAGCACCTAACCCTTAAAGCAAATCCTGCTTTATCATCTGTTTTGCTCTAAATGGGTGCATAATTTACTCCATGGACACCTACCTGTATTGAAGGAGACATAAAACTACCATTTGATACCATAAACCGGGCAGGAAAGTGTTTACTGAGGAAGCAAATCAAGGAAGAAATAGGGTAATTTTCTCATAGACTCTCAGCGGAGTCTCCCCCTGCTGGCCATTAGACAAAACGTAGGTCGAAGTCACTTTAACCCTCCTGTTGTCTTCATTTATGGGGACCAGAAAATATTGTTTCCTTGTCTGAAAGAAAATTCCCAAATTCCAGATAATTTGCAAAACCTTCAGGAAGAAAAGTCCAATAATTTCTTAGAAGTTTTCCTTAAAAATTTTATTTAAAAAAAATAAACGAGTAAAAATCTTCCAAAGAATAATCCTAAAAATATCTAATATATATCAGGAAAAGTTCTAATATTTTCCTTCAGAACATTCGCCAAACAATCAACCAAAATCCGGTGAAATTCGCTAGATTTTGGTTGATTTTTTTTTTTTTTTTTTTGATGAATCTTCTTAAGAAACATTTTTAACGTTTCTTTTTACCACCAAAAAATGTTCAGAAATTTCCCCAAAATGTTGAAAATGTTGACATAAGAAGTTTCACTGTGAAAATACTGTTTGTTTCCCCACATTTTTAAAACTGTAAAACGGGTCAGTTTGACCTGCAGGACGACACGAGGGTTAATTTGCTCAACTTTTCAGATCGTCCATCTTTTATATGCAGTCAGTGTAGGGATGTATATGTCAGGGTAGAGACTGTGATTTGGTAGAATTGGAGTTTCTACCAGTAGAGATTGCGATTGGAGTCTCTACCAGTAGAAACTCCAATCCTACCAGTAGAGATTTGTCAGGGCTAAGGTTAGACTTTTAAGGTTAGGGTGAGGGGTCAGGGCAGGGGTCAGATTTAAAGTTCCA
Organism: Acanthochromis polyacanthus; assembly: GCF_021347895.1. Taxonomy (NCBI): domain Eukaryota; kingdom Metazoa; phylum Chordata; class Actinopteri; family Pomacentridae; genus Acanthochromis; species Acanthochromis polyacanthus. The sequence continues at coordinate 7,223,488 of NC_067130.1, forward strand.
TCTCTACTGGTAGGATTGGAGTTTCTACTGGTAGAGATTACAATCGCAAACTCTACTGGTAGAAACTCCCATTCTATTGGTAGAGACTCCAATTGCGATCTCTACTGGTAGAAACTCCAACTCTACCAAATCGCAGTCTCTTCCCTGACATATACACTCACTCACTGTTAGCTCCTGCTGCTATTTACCTCTTCAAAGCAGTGCTCTAATTATCTCCTTTATTTTAAATGAAGTCTGAGTTTTGTCTTCTAGAGCACTTTGCCTTTCTAGTCTTCCTCTCTGCCTACATTAGTCACTACGTTGCCAACGCAGAGATTCCTACATATTCTGCTTTGCTAGTCTCAGTCATGCGCACTAATTTTCAGACTCAGTGTGTTTTTCAACTCACTCTGGTGGCTGCTGAGTTTGTGTTTGCTGCGTTCGAACACTTGAGGGCGTTCTGAGCCCACCGAACAGCAGCAGCAGCAGCAGCACAAGGATAAACACTCAAATGAAGGAAGAAGGTGCAGGGACAGTTTGTGCCACTAAGCCAAAGATTTGTAATGAATATTTTTAAGCTGTATCTAAGGCGTTAATCCAATCGGTCTTGTCTTACAGTATTTGATCGTCATCGATTTGGGAGCGCAAAGAGTTTCTATTTATGTTGTGAATCAATTGCGATAAATGGTGAAGAATCCAAGGATGGTTTTTGTACGATCCGGTTTAAAAGTTCGTGGATCTGTTGATTCATATATATTATACTATAAAAGAAAAAGCCGGCATTGGGATATCTTTTTCTCCCTATAATCTGCTTTTTTTCCTCAAATCTTTGTAATATATTGTGAACCAAGAATCAATTCCAGCTGTGGAAATGTCATTTTTATTGACAAAACTGAATTAAAGTTATTAAACCGGCAAATTCAATATGAAGTAAAAGGAATTATCAGATATAATACTGAACAGTTGTCAGACAAATCTGTATTTAAACCTCGTGCTGTCTGAGTAAAAATTGACCCAATTTGAAACTCCTGATGTCCACATTTTCAACATTTTTGGGAAATCTTTGAACGTTTTTTTGATGGAAGAAAGAAATGTTAAAAATTTTCTTTAAGAACATTCACCAAAAAAATCAACCAAAATCCAGCGAATTTCGCTGGATTTTGGTTGATTTTTTTTTGGTGAATGTTCTTAAAGAAAATATTAGAAGTTTTACTGATTTATATGTAATCACTTTAGATATTTTTAGGATTTTTTTTTTGAAGATTTTTACTAATTTTTTGAAAATATTTACAAGATTTTTTGCCACATTTGGGGAATTTTTTTAAAATAAAACTTTTAAGGGAAATTTTAAAGAAATTATTGGAATTTTCTTCCTGATGTTTTTGCAAATTTTCACAAATTTGGAGATTTTTTGCTGAATTTTTGGATTTTTTTTTCAGACAAGGAAACGATATTTTTCTGTGCCTGTAAATGAGGACAACAGGAGGGTTAAACAATTATCTGAGCAACAAAGGATCTTAAATGTCAATAGAGACATGAACCGTAGATGATCACCAAATTGTTATTTTCTGAGATTTATTGCAGATGAAGAAATAGTTTGAGATGAATGTATTTGCAATCAGCATTAGTGGAATGTGCTGATTTGACACTGTGGAGATATTTGAAGTATATTACGGCTTTATGTTTGTCCATTAGGAAGCACTCTGAAGCCTTTTGGAGGCACGTTGAAGCTTTTAATATTTAGATTTTAAACGTTTGTTGCACATTTAACCAACATGCAGCTCATCAGTTGAGTTTTTCTGCTGTCAGCTGTCATGAATCCAGGACCCAGGGATCTAAATGATGAGTCATTCTGAAGGATGTAGGATTGTGCCAGATGTGGTTCGATATTTACACGCTTTTTTTTAAGTTTGTGTTTCAATATCCAGCAGAATCATGTAAAAATGTACACTCCTTCAAGTAAGATGCTGCATATAGGACATTTATTAAGCCAGGAGCTTGTACATTTGCAGCTTATCAGACTGTTTAAATCACTATATAAGACTTAATTTCTCATTTCTTTGCTCATTTGGTTTAATATCTCATATCCATGTTTTTTTTAATCAAATTCAGTTTAAATCAATAAAACTTGAAACTGATTTTGCAGATTCTGTCACCGTCCATCTTCTTGCCTGCATTTGCTATTAACCCTCCTGTTGTCTTTATTTGCGGGCACCAAAAACATATTGTTTCCTTGTCTGAAAAAAAAATCCAAAAACTCATAAAAAATAACCCCAAATTTTTTGAAAATTTGCAAAACCTTAAGGAAGAAAATTCCAATAATTCCTGAAAAATTTCCCTTAAAAGTGTTTTTAAAAAAAATCCCCCAAATGTGGCAAGAAAATTCCTGTAAATATTTTCAAAAAAAGTAAAAATCTTCAAAAAAATCCTAAAAATATCTAATGTGATAACATATATATCAGTAAAAGTTCTAATATTTTCTTTAAGAACATTCACACAAAAAAAATCAACCAAAATCCAGCAAAAAATTCCCCAAATTTCTGAAATTTTGCAAAACCTTCAGGAAGAAAATTCCAATACTTCTTTAAAAATTTCCCTTAAACGTTTTATTTTTTTAAATCCCCCAAATTTGGCAAGAAAATTCTTGTAAATATTTTCAAAAAATATTTTTAAAAAATCCTCAAAATATTTGAAGTGATTACATATATATCAGTAAAACGTCTAATATTTAATAATAATGAATTTCCCTTCGGGGATGAATAAAGTGATTCTGATTCTGATTTTCTTTAGGAACATTCACCAAAAAATCAACCAAAATCCAGCGAAATTTGCTGGATTTTGGTTGATTTTTTTGTGAATGTTCAGAAACATTTTTAACATTTCTTTTTACCACCAAAAAATGTTCAAAAATTTCCCCAAAATGTTGAAAGTGTGGACATGAGAAGTTTCACTGTGAAAATGTATTTCTTTCTCCACTTTTTGAAACGGCTCAATTTTGACCCGCAGGACGACACGAGGGTGAAACAAAGAAAAAAGGGGGACAAGAGGGAAAACCGCCACCCAGACGGGACCCGACTAGCGGTGTTTGAATACTCCCTGTGTTATCCTTCAGCGCCCTTACACCCGCCCTCCCTCGCCCACGCAGCAGCACACTTCCTCGGACACCTGTTTCTCCGGCTCTTTCAGCTCTTTGAGGAATTTGCATCTCAAATGGGGCGAATTCCCACAGCACCGTCCAAAGCGCCTCACGCAGCCATCAGCCTTTGGTGTCTGAATGGAGTCTTCTGCGTGCATACAGGCCTTCTTATTCTTTTTTCTTCTTCTTCTGCAAGTTTCAGCTGCAACTGACAGCCACGAATCTCCTCCTCTACATTTTAATTCATCCCAACGCTGCTAGACAACAAGACGGGCCCGTTTCGATGTCGCTGCATGCCTTTTGTTAGTTAAATTTCTATGGTCTTCCACTAACTTTCTGTCATTTGACTTGGTGGAGCAGATTAAAGATGAAGCTTTAATTACTACACCCAGATCACAGGCTCTCCATCCAAGACTCCCTCCCAGCCTCCACAGTGGCTTTATTTACGCCTGTAGTGGATTTTGTGCCTGTCATTACAGCATTTTTGCATTTCTGCCTCCGCTCCTCAGCTCCTTTGTGCCTGTCTGTAAATAATGCCAGCATGTCCGCCCCTTCCCCACCCAGCTCCACCCTTCACCTCAGGCCGACACCACGGTGACACCGGCTAGACCTCGGGCGAAGACGAGGGGTGGGTGTAACGGGAGACTGTCTTTACGGATAATCTGCTGAAAAGCGGGAGGTGTGACCCAGACGTGCCCCCGTAACCGCACTTTCAGACCACGACTGAGCTGGATTTTGAGAGTTTGGACTTTGGATCGCCAATGAAATCACAACGTCAGGGATGGATCACCTCCTTAACCCTCAAAATTGACCCGTTTTAAAGTTTGAAAATGTGGAAAAGTCTATATTTTCACAGTGAAGCTCCTGGTGTCCACATTCGCAACATTTTTGGGAAATCTCTGAACATTTTTTGGTGGGAAAAAAAGAAACGTTAAAAATGTTTCTTTAAGAACATTCACCAACAAATTTACCAAAATCCAGTGAATTTTGCTGGATTTTGGCTGTGTCACTTTTTTGTCATTTTTCTCCTTTGTGTAATTTTTTGGTCTTTGTTCGCTTTTTTGTGGCTTTGTAAGTTTTCAATGAAGTTTTTTGTCTCTTTTTTGTGTCATTCGTCTCATTTTCATCATTTTATTTCTCAATTTTGTCATTTTGTGCCTTATTTTTGTAATGATTAAGTATTTTTGTCTTGTTTTTGTAGTTTTTTGTCTCTTTTGAGTTGTTTCTCTCATGTTTTTGTCGTTTTGTTTCTTTTTTGTCATGTTTGTGTCATTTGTGTAATTTTTTTGTATCTTTTTTTGCCCATTTTTTCGCTATTTTGTTTCGTTTCGTGTCGTTTGTCTCTTTTTTTGGTCATTTTGTTTCTCTATTATGCTATGATTTTACTGTTCTGGCCCACTTTAGATCAAATTTTGCTGAACTAAATGAGTTTAACACCCCTGATCTAAACCTTAGAGCTCAATAAAAGTGATAAAACAGCAAAGATTAAGAAAATAGAAAAGAACAGCAGATGTAACTACAGGAGACAAACTGATCAATCTCAGTGGATCCCACACAAACAGAGAACGTCATAATTTAACGACTCCTGTTTCTATTTTACATATTTAGTTATATGATGATTAATGAAGAAGCCCAGTTATGAATGACAGGTTCTCTGCTATCACACGTTATTAAAACATTACATTTAATCTATGTTGCTTTCTAGAATACCAATAGTCGGCAACAGTATCGGCACCGAGAAAACCCATATCAGTCGACCTCTAATTTGGAGTATGATGTCTTGTTTCTGGGTCATCATACTTCCCTCTCCAGCTCCCTGCCATGAGCTCCTCAAATGTCCAGTGACCCAATTGAACCTTTAAATACCAGTGTTGTCATTTTGAGAAAATATCTGTTCTATTTTACTTCCTTCCAATTTGGAAATGCCCTTTCTCCCATTCCATGTTGCTATTGAGGCCTTGTTCAGACTGAAAATAGCACTGTTTTAAAACACACACACACACACACACACACACAAAAGGAGCTGTGATGGTGTGGACGTGTCGCTACAAGCCGTGGTGAGAAGATGAAATATGATCTGAGCAGTCCAGTTGGAGTAAAAGACTGCATGTGCTTTAAGACTCATCAGATACAGAAACACGACGCAGCATTTTCATAATACTGGAGACGGCATTATACAACTCTAGAAAGGCATCACTTGTTTTATCCTGATTAATGTTACACAGTAATCTACCAGGAAAATGCTTCTGCACAGATTTAATTGCAGCAAAAAGTTCCCCAGTGGCTTCGCTGACTGTGAAAGAAAACATTCCCAGTTCAAATCTGACCTCATCTCCGGTCATTCCTCCACTATTACCATCTAATGAAGACACTAAATGTCCAAAAGAAAATTACAAAAAACAAGACTTGAGCCAGGTTCAAGTTTTCTAAAGGAGATTGTTTCCATCGACAACGTGTGTGAAGCAATTTAATTTCCCTCTCAGTGTCATCTCGCCACCCATGCAGACATCCAACTCAGTACAGAAAACACTGAGCTGCAGTTAAAGCACCTTTTCACAGTTTAAAAATCCCACGGAAATTTGCAGTCGTGGAAAAAATTATTAGACTGCCCTTGTTTTCTTCAGTTTCTTGTTCATTTTAATGTCTGGTACAACTAAAGGAACATTTGTTTGGACAAATGTAATGATAACAACAGAAATAGCTCACGAGAGTTTCATTTAAGAGCTGATAAATAGATGTTTTCCATGATTTTCTTGATAATGACCAAAATCACTCAAGTTCTTCCATCAATAGCTATAGCATTGTTCTGCCAAAAACAGCTTTTAGGCATTCCATGTTTTCTTTTCTGTCTGTTTTAGTCTCATGATTCACACAGGAGTTAGTACTGATTGCATAATCATTGTTTCTGATGACTGCAGCCATGCGTCTTGACATGTTCTCCACCAGCTTCTCACATTGTTCTGCTGTCACAGCAGCCCATTCCTGTTGCACTAATTCAAACTAATTTGCTTTGTTTTTGGGCTTGTGGTTCTACTTTTTGCATTTGATGACTTTCCACAGGTTTTCAGTTGGATTTAGATCTGGTGATTGAGCAGACCAAGACATGGTTCCAATGTTCTGGTTCTCCATTCAGGCTTTGACTGACCTTGCTGTGTGGTAAGGGACATTGTCTTGTTAGAAAATCCAGTCATTGGAGGCAGGAAAGAGTTTTCCAGCTGATGGAAGAAGACTGTTTTCAAGAGTAGTCCTGTACATGATCTGGTTCATTTGCCCTGTTCCACCCAGACTGAAACAACCCCAGATGGTCACTGATCCACCCCCATGTTTTACTGTAGGGGCAGACAGTCTGGTTTGTAGCTTCTCCAGGCTTCCTCCTAACCAGTAAGTTGGCTGGAGTGGACATCAACAGAAAATTGGATTCATCACTGAAGAGAACCTTAGCCCAATCATCAACAGTCCAATCCTTGTGATCCCAGCGAAGAGTAACTATATAGATGCCAGTTTTAATAACATTTCTTTGACATTTCAGGAGCTGTCATGGCTCAGCTGAAGAGGAGAGTCTGTGATTGATTTGTTTTTAGAGAGCTCTGCACTGTCTGAAGCGTTTCTGAGTGTTAGATTGACTCAAAGTACCTTACATAAGTAGCCACACTGCTGCACTTGTCGTCTATCCTGAGCTCACACAGGACTCGCCTCACCTTGTTCTTTTCAGTCGTCTCATAAGTAGGGCACAAATGGAAACAGATATGTCACACGTGATGTCTGTTTCTACACTGGAGCTGTTTATGGGGGTGGTGAGTATAGTGAGGTGGATGATCTCACGAAGCCATATGTGTGAAGCGTCTGGGAGATTATAGTCTGGCTTCATGAGCTGCAAAGCTCCTCTAAAGCTTTTTGGTAACAAGGACTGAGGGTCTGCAGCTTTATCCCCACCTGCCACCCCTCATCATGCCCTCTGCCCAGCGGGGAGATTGGGAGGGGTAGAGGTCAGGGGCAAGAAACAAAAAGAAAACACAACTTTGAAGTAATTTTATTTATATAGAACTTTTCACAATGAATAAAAGTGCTTCAGTGTCCAGTTATAAAAAAAATATAAAGCCGTAAAAATGTGGTGCAATTAAAGGCCAAGAAGAATCAAAAAATGAGAATAAACAGGTTCTGAGAAGAGATTTAAAACCCCCAAAAAGAGACTGTTCCATAACCTAAAGCCAGGTCTTGAACTCTGAGTGTCATCAGGAAACTTTATTCTGATGACCTGAGAGGCCAAGTGGATCACTGAGATATGGAGAAACCAAATTAGTTAATGCTTTGAAAGTAATTAGGATTTTACAGTCTGCTGTAAATTTCTCAGGAAGCCAGAACTGAGGTGACATGAAAGAGTCTTTGTTGGTAAAGGTGCAGCAGAGATTTGGATGAACTGTAGACGCAAATGATAATAATTCCACCACAGTAGTGAAAATGTAAGTCAATACTGGTAAGCAACCAAACAGTGCACTACATGACATTATAGTGCAGATATGCAGCATTCTATCAGGAATATACTATATATCAGTAAAAAAGTTGACAGAAATATATATATAATAAAATTTGAGTTGTAAATATTAAAAAATTTCCACAAATAAGTTAACTCTGAGACACGCTGTCATTTTATCATATGTCATTTCTATTGTAATGAAAATACAAGAACAACATGATTATATTTGTGAACTAGATTCCAAGATTTTATATGCTGTATAACATGTGATTGCCATGAGTGAAATGTCTATAATAGCTATGACAATTTTTGTTAAAAGAGAACCGAAAAATTTCTGCAAAATATCATATTTTGGGGTAAAGTAAAACGTAACGTAAAAAACTACACTGAGAATGACTTATTTTACTGTTTCCACTCAAAGTCTCATTTATGATATCATAAAAAAAATCAAGCGGTATTTTGTTGAGGGCATCTGGGCTCCTGGACTCTTTGTTTGAGTCTAGCAAGACTGTTTCTGGACATTAACTGAACATTTTTACTGCCTTGACTTTCATGACACACTCGTGACACACTTCTGCTTCTGTCTGGACTGAAGGTAAAACATTCACTTGAGAGTTCGCCAGTCTCAGCGTGAACATTCTCTCATGGATGTTTCTATTTGTAACTCTTCCATGTTTGGGGGGAAAACCGCTTTGATGAAAAGTTTCAAGTAGCAGCTCTGCACGTGTGGGACAGGAAGCAGCGTGGAAGGTGTCAGGGGTCAGACAGATGCTCATTCAGTGCACGGTGGACAGGAAGCGTGTTTGCCCTTTTTACGGCTCCGCTCAGGATCACAGTAGCTGGTCATGCAGCCCCGATGAGCTCAGATGCATCAGCTTTTATGGCACAAGGTTATGATTTGTAGAAGGAAATGATAAGACACACCTGTTTGGTTCCAGAAGGGGATCCCCCAGATCTCGTGCTAAGCGTCTTATGAATCATCCTAAGACTGATTTATATTGCTTTATCCACGCTGCATGGCAGAAAGAGCATCATACATAATGTATAAACTCATAGCAGGGAGGTCAGAGTTCTGTGCTTTTATTAATAGATTTAATGTGACAATTGTTTTTCTTTAAGACTCAGATTTCATGACAAATTGTAAAATCAGAAATGTAGTGAAATTATGTTTTTTTGTGTGTGTATGATGGTTGAAGTGTCTCATATAGTTTAAACTCAGTGTAGTTTCTGTCTAGGGAGAAAATAACAAATTGGAGACCTGGACAAAGTCACAGATTTAGTTTTGTTCTGCAGCACTTTGATGTTGATCAATCAGCTTTTCCTGTCTGCAGCTGATTCCAAATATACTCCACTTTGAGTTCTAGCTGTAAAAGATCACATCGCCCAGTTCTTTGGCCATTTTCCACCTGATTCCAGCATGTTTGAAGTTGGGTAGTCTCCTGGTTACACTTTATACGGCCTCCAGAGCTATCAGGTGTTCTGTTTTGGAGACCTCCATGTGACCTCTGAAGTCCTGTTCAGCCTGCCCCTCTGTTTCTTTCTCTTTTTGTATTTTGCAGGTTTTACCGTCTCTTTCTCTCTCTTTGCATGTTTTAAAGGCTTTTATTCTCTTTGCACTTAACCCTCCTGTTGTCTTCAATTATGTGAACCAAAAAAATATTGTTTCCTTGCCTGAAAAAAATCCAAAAATTCTGCAAAAAAATCCCCAAATTTCTGAAAATTTCAGTCAGAATATTTCAATAATTCCATAAAAATTTCCCTTGAAAGTTATATTTTTAAAAAATATTTCAAATATTTTCAAAAAAATGATTAAAAATCTCAAAAAGGCCTAAAAATATCTATAATGATTACATATGTATCAGTTAAACTTCACAAAAAAATCAACCAAAATCCATCAATTTGCTGGATTTTGGTTGATATTTTTGTGAATGTTCTTAAGAAACATTCTTAGCGTTTCTTCCCAAAAATGTTGAAAATGTGGACATCAGAAGTTTCCCTGTGAAAATAGATTTTTTTCCCCACACATTTTTCAAACTTAAACGCGTCAATTTTGACCCACAGGACGACACGAGGGTCAAAATAGCAATCACTTTCCTGGTATGAATGAGCGCTCAATCAACTGCAATTAGCTACTAAACCACAAAAATGTCCTTCTCTACAAAGCGTTGGATCGTAGCAGAGCTGGATTGTCTGGTGTGACGAATAGCTTTGCATTATCAGTCTGCATATTTGAAATATTGAGGAATGCCCACAAGTTAAAAATACCTACAGCAGCAATTCTCTGTGGTTAAACCATGTTGGTTTTAATGTCTAATTACAGTAATTGCGAAGACGGGAAAAGCTCATCCGGTGGTGCGTTTAACCAACAATGCATGTTTAATGTGTAGCATACAGTGATTCTCTTGTAAATCACAAACCCAAAACATATTTTAATAATGAAAATGTTGCAATGAGTTCATTTGCAAGTCATGAAAGAGTTTACTGCAGCTCATGCGATGTTTTTCAGGTCATCTCAGTCTGTTTTCTGCCTGTGTGGGCAGGTCAGTGTGCAAAATCTTGTCTTGCAAGCTTTATTTGGCAGCGTTCGTGCAGCATGTTTATCTCTTCACTGGGGATGTTTGTTAGCTGCGCTGATGGTGTTTTTGCACTAATCTGTATTGATCTGAAGTCGCATCCTGCCATTGTTGTGTCACATCCCCACTGTCTCCTCTCTTCCTGTCCATCTAGTCCTCTCTTTCCCCGGCAAGGAAGCCGGGAGCTGGGAGAGGATACGGGGAGGTTGGGGGGGCAGAGCTGTGGTGTTTGTGTGAGGCAGGGAGAAAGGGAGAGAAAGGGGGAGTAACGCTGTAGCTCTGATAACAGGCTGATGTTGATGGTGAGCAGCCTGTGATAACACTAACTGGAGCGTCAGCCAAATCGCAAAGCCAACACAGTAAAGAATTGGAGGGTTTTCTTGGAAAAGAGAAAATAAGGGACCCCATTGTGAAATGTATTAATCTTGGACTCTGGTGCTGTTTTCAGGTTACTCCTGAGACGCTGGCCATCAGACTTTCCAGCACAATTTAGTTGCACTCGAATCTTATTTTCATCATATTTTGTTTCACTGGTCACTCAAAATGATATGCTCTGATCAGGCGGGACATTATGACCACCTGCCTAATACTATGTTGGTCTGCTTTACGCTGCTAGAACTCCTCTGATCCAGTGGAACGTGGACACAGGACCTCTGAGGATGTCCTGTGGCAGTCAGTTGTGTGAGTCTGCAGGGTGGGACCTAGCTCGATCGGGCTTATCCTGGGCCATCCCACAGATGCTCAATAAGATTTGGGTGTGGAGAGTGTAGAACATGGGTGAACAGTTTAGCTCTGTCGTGTTCCCAAGCAGTTTCTGCAGTGTGTCGGGGTGCATTGTCCTGCTGAGGGTGGCAACCAGCATCAGAGACCGCTGTTGCTGTGGGGGGGCGGGTTGGTTGACCTGCAGTGTTTAGGTGGTACATGTCAAACATCCACATGAATGTCAGAAAGGTTTCCCAACAGAACGTTGCATTAAAACAAGATGAACCATATTATTCACTTCACCTGTCAGTGGTCAGAATGCTGTGGCTGATTGGTTTGTGTTTATTTTATGATAGAAGCAAAGGAAGCATGATGTCACTATTAAGTCAGAGTAGGGAGGAGGTGGTGGTGGATGAACGGGTCAATGCAACTTCAATAAAGGAGACCACTGTTACCAGTTAAAACTATAAATTCACTTACTAGCAGAAATGACATTCCTATAAAATTAAACTGCATTCTCATTTATGCTTTCAGTGAAACATGTTTTCTTCCTGAAGGGTACGACTATCACATAGTAAGTACCAAAAAAAAGACTTCCAGCCACAAAGTCTGCATGAGGAGGTGGAGGTAGAAGTCTGCAACAGGACTTTCACTAGGCAGACTGGGATTCATTTTCATTTGGTCTTTACTTTTGTTTTCACTTGCTATTTGGTTAATTTTAGACACTCAAACTATTTTGCTACATTTATTAATATATCCTGCTTTGGATTAATATGAACACTTTAACAACAAATTATGGTTTTGATTAAAACATGACCATTTTACAACATTTTAAAGCTTCTACTCCATTAGCTGGGTCGCCAAGGTAATGAGTCCAGCCTCATTTAATGTATGATTAGAGGGCTGCAAAGGAGCGAAAATGCAGCTGTAAAATCAAAGACGTATTAGCGATACTCTGCTAGCAACCATTATCCAGGAGAAAATGCTCTTCCCTCAGAGCATAATATGTATGTTTATTCTTGTAACTCTGAACACTGATGCTCTCCTACCATTACAAAGGTAGTTATTTTAGCCCAAACCATGATTTTCCCTAAATCTAACTAATGGTTTTGTTACCTAAATCTAACCAAACTAGCATCATTTAGCTGATTCACTTTTGAAAAATGAACTGTAACAGTTTTGGAATGCACAGTGGCCCTGTTGATCAGAAAATACTTCGACTGACAATACATGGATTTTCTTGTCTTAGCTGAATGTCTTGCTAGAAATAAGGAGTTGTTACCAAAGACTGTCTAAGGGCGTATCGACTGGCCTTAAAGTACAGCATCATTCACTAGGAGCTTGCTCCAAAAAGTTCTGGCTTCCATTGAAGTCCCATTCAAAAATCATCATGAAAAGCTACGTCTCGAGCTTCTGTGTTCCCTAACAACAGTGAAACTGTTGTACAGAAACGTTTGCTTGTAATGAGACAAGCACTGTCTTTAAAATAGATAATCCACCAATTAAAACTATCAGGGGCCTGCTGCATCATCCAAATCCTCAATCAAACTTGAAATTTTCAGTGTGGTAGGTTCCTTGTAGAAAGCTCGCTGCTGTTTCTTGTCGTGAAGTTGATTTTAAAACAACGTGCAGATGAGAGCAGGAAGTTAGAAAACAGGGTTCTCAGTCAGTCCTAATCTTTGATCTTCTCTGGATTCACTCTCTGGACCAAATATGGCTACCTTGCACCAAAAATTCCAAGATCATGAGCAGGAAGTAGTGAATTCAGGGCTTAAAAACAAGAGTGCACAAATCGGTTAATGACTGCTTTTTGTGTTAACTCCAAATACATGCAGATTTCAGCTAAACCTGCGTCTTCTTTGCAACACGTGAGCAAAATCTGACAGCTTAAGTTTGTTTTTTGTAGTAGCTGTGTAGCCAGTAAACAGCTATTATTTTTACATATTCAATTTAGAGCTGTGATTTTGCATTTACCATAGAATTAAAGGCAAAAACTACTGTAACAAGATCCATTTAAAGTGAGATTCTGCCTTTATAAAGAAAGCACATCCAAAATACATCATAAAAAATGTTGGTGGGCACGAAGAGAGTCGGTTCAACTAAATAGTGTTAGTGCATTAATGTTTGCATGTGTGCTTGAGGGGGAGCGCAGTGGACGCATGTGTTAATACATACCAGCCAGTGACCTCATAGCCTGTTATAATTGAGACTAATGACAAAAGCATATGCGCTTCAAGACCTTTGGTTTGAGGTTACAATAGCTTATTGTATTGCGTCCAGTGTAGTCATGGGTGTTACACAGTGTGCGGACATGCAGGATTGTGGAGTGTGTTTTCTGTGTGTGTGTGTGTGTGTGTGTGTGTGTGTGTGTGTGTGTATGTGGTCAGGTGCTGGCTATACTTGTGGGGACCAAGTGTCCCCACAACTGTAGGAAAACCGAAAACAATGTCACTTGTGGGGACCTCATTTCGGTCCCCACAAGTTTAAACAGTGTTCTCTTGGCCATGTTGTTGTTACTGAAAAAAGTGCAAAAACGTTTCTTTAGGGTTAGCCATTGTTTTGGTTAGGGTTAGGGTTAGGGTTGGGGTGGTAAGGGTTAGGGGTTAGATATGAATGGGAGTCAATGGTATGTCCCCACAATGATAGAAAAACATAGTGTGTGTGTGTGTGTGTGTGTGTGTGTGTGTGTGTGTGTGTGTGTGTGTGTGTGTGTGTGTGTGTGTGTGTGTGTGTGTTCTTGTACTTGCTACATTGTGAGGACCATTTTCTGCATTTAACTATCAAAGTGAGGACATTTTTACAAAGTGAGGACATTTTTACAAAGTGAGGACATTTTGGCCGGTCCTCACTTTGAAACTGCCATGTTTGAGGGTGAAGACTTGTTTTTAGAGAACAGGTATGAATTGAGGTTTGGTTAGGGTAAGGATTAAGTTTAGGCAGTCAGTTGTGATAGTTAAGGTTAGGGTAAGGCTCCAGGAAATGCATTACGCTTATGGATGTCCTCACTAAGATAGAAGTACAAACATGTGTGTGTGTGTGTGTGTGTGTGTGTGTGTGTGTGTGTGTGTGTGTGTGTGTGTGTGTGTGTGTGTGTGTGTGTGTGTGTGTGTGTGTGTGTGCGTGTGCGTGTGTGTGCATCTCTCAACTTTGAAACTAAACTGACGACTCGTGTTTCAAAACTCTGTGAAGTTCGGACAGCCATAAAATCTATAGAACAGTTCATGTTACATGTGAGGGATAAAAAACTCGAACACTTTCTAAATCCTGCATTTGGAAGAGTTCAGAAGGTATCACTGAATGTTCCACGACTATCTCACACGGTTTGGAGGATAATATTGGTGAAGAAGAAGATTTCCCTGCCTGGTGAATTTTCTCTCCAGGAAGATGGAAATGTAGGTTTAGTGTTTGACTTTATTTTTTGAGACTGTGAGTTAAATTTGAAAGCGTTCACATCGTGTTAGATCATGATGATCATGAAACTATTTTGTTGTTGCTCCAACAGGAACAGGCAGCAACGGTGTTAACCGCAGTGACGAAAATATAGCTCTGGTGTACTGTGGTCTTTACGCTTATCTTATAAATGGGATCTTCTGCTGAAATGTGGACCACATTGTTCTTTCCGCTCATAGAAAAGATCGCATATAGAAGAAAAATAATAAATTCCTCGGTTATATACTGAACAAACCTGTCATCAGATTGTCAAAATATAAATACTCCAAAATATAAAAAATATAAAATATGAATATAACAATATAAAAACTCCAAAGTTGTACCGAAACACAATGCTTCCACAAGATTTCAAACTCATTTTAATTGATTTGAAGAGAAAGACTGCTTGAATCATCCACCCTTTTTACATATAAAGCAGTCATTTGTTGTTGGACATAGAAACCTAGTTTATGATTGTGGTTTTATGAATGTTTTGCTCACTTCTTTGTCATACATGTTCCCCTGTGTAAATCAGCAAAATGCACAAAGCGTTTTTGTAAATTATTGTTTTAAGCCAGAGCATTCAAATCAATGTAGATATCAGTGCTTTTACTTGGTATATTTTTTTTTACACTTTATAAACTTCTCCTTGCCCAGACTCGTCTCATGAACTTTTTCTCTACTACTCTATTGCTACAGAATTATATTTGTTGCTTGGACAGTTTAATATTAGAAATCTGTTCTTGTTGTAAATATTTTGTGCACAAAAGTTGAGAAAATAAAACACGTGAAGCGACAGGACTTGTTTCTCTGTGACAAACTGAATGAATGGAGCGAGGGGTGGATGTGTGCAGAGCAGGCAGGAGGAGGTATATAAGGGTGGGCAGATTTCACACATAGCAACAGACTGTAGAGTGCTGTCAGCTACTGTGGATCTATCTGCCTCCCTCGCAGGCATTTTTCTTTCTCCTAAAGCTGAGAGACAGAATGGACATGGAGCCGACTGTGGGTCCTTATGAGTACTACGACTACGAGGAGACAGAGAACTCCACCATGTGTGACTATTCCGAGTGGACGCCGTCGTACTCTGTCATCCCGGTGCTCTACATGCTCATCTTCATCCTGGGCCTCTCTGGAAACGGCGTGGTCATCTTCATGGTGTGGCGGGCTCAAGGCAAGCGGCGAGCGGCTGACGTCTACATCGGGAACCTGGCGCTGGCCGACCTCACCTTCGTGGTCACTCTGCCCCTGTGGGCCGTTTACACCGCCATGGGCTACCACTGGCCCTTCGGAGTGGCCCTGTGTAAGATCAGCAGCTACGTGGCGCAGCTCAACATGTACGCCAGCGTCTTCTGCCTCACCTGCATGAGCTTCGACCGCTACCTGGCCATCGTTCACTCGCTGTCCAGCACCCAGCTGCGAACACGTGGCCACATGCGAGGTTCCCTGACGGCCATCTGGCTGCTGTCCGGCCTCTTGGCTGTACCGAATTTTTTCTTCCGCACCACCACGTACAACCTAGAAACCAACCGCACCTCCTGCGCCATGGATTTCAGCCTGGTGGTGACCAGCAAAGAGCAGGAGACCCTGTGGATCGCCGGCCTCAGCATCTCCTCCTCGGCTCTGGGCTTCCTCCTGCCCTTCTTGGCCATGATGGTTTGCTACGGCTTCATCGGCTGCACCGTCACCCGCCACTTCAACAGTCTGCGCAAGGAGGACCAGCGGAAGAGGCGGCTGCTGAAGATCATCACCACGCTGGTCGTGGTGTTCGCCGCCTGCTGGATGCCCTTCCATGTGGTGAAGAGCGCCGACGCCCTCTCCTACCTGAACCTCTTCTCCACCACTTGTGCCTTCCTGCGCTTCCTGCTGCTGGCTCACCCCTACGCCACCTGCCTGGCCTACGTCAACAGCTGCCTCAACCCCTTTCTTTACGCCTTCTTCGACCGGCACTTCAGATCCCAGTGCCTGTGCCTCTCAACCTGAAGAAGTTCTTGCGCTCCAGCCCGGCCAGCTCCTTGTCCTCGCAGAAGACGGAGGCCCAGTCTCTGGCCACCAAGGTGTGACTGAAGGCCTGCAGGTGAGCCGGGGAGGAGGCGGACGATGCAGAACAATGCAGGTGAAACTCTGCAGCTCTGGCTGCTCGCTCACAGATCGTCTGCAGTCTCTTTGCTCCCCTTTGATTCTGTGGACTACAGGCTGGAGAAGCTTTTTGGCCTCTGAAACTCCAGCCTCAACTTTCAGGAGCAGGGAAGCAAAACTTGAATACAAGGGGACCAGCGTTGAAATTGACTTTTATTGTGTGGAAAACAGTGGAATGTATCTCCTGTGGACTGTGTGCAAAGCAACTGAACTCACTTAATTGACATGAAAGCATTTTGTGAATACATTTTTTTGGAATCCAGGTCTATGATTTTGTAATAAAAAAGCAAAAAAAGTGCTCTGATGAAACAACCTTTCTCTCTCTCTTGGTGTCACTCTGTTACTTTTAGCTCTTTCTGTTTTTGCCATCAATCATTCTACAGTACATAAAATAACAAACTCAAACCAGTAATTATATCCTTAATAACATCTTGTGACCAGTTAACTCTTTTAATTATTTCTAATAGTGTGAAACTGCTTTACTTTGAGCTAAGTGTTTATATCATATCCACAAGTCCTCAGTAGAAATTTAAAAAAAAGTTATTTTATGACCTCAAACTGTAGAGTTTCTTATTTCAGTTCATATCAACACTCCATTGCATTTATTTAAGATCTGAATTTGCTACTTTGGTCAGATTTTAAAGACAAAGTGATGTTGTCAGCTAAAAAATAATAATATATTATTCAATATTATATTAAATTTCGGGCTGCACAGAAGGATAGTGGTTAGCACCTTTGCCTTGCAGCAAGAAGATCCCCAGTTCAAATCCCGACCTGGGCCTGGGATCTTTCTGCATGGAGTTTGCATGTTCTCCCTGTGCATGCGTGGGTTTTCTCCGGGTACTCCGGCTTCCTCCCACAGTCCAAAAAATATGCTGAGGTTAATCGGTTACTCTAAATTGCCCGTAGGTGTGAATGTGAGTGTGATTGTGTGTCTGTATATGTAGCCCTGTGACAGACTGGTGACCTGTCCAGGGTGTCCCCTGCCTTCACCCGAGTCAGCTGGGATAGGCTCCAGCAACCCCCGCGACCCTAGTGAGGATAAAGCGGTGTATAGAGAATGGATGGATGGATGGATGGATATTAAATTTCCATCAAATGCTGCCCACAAATCAATGCATTAGTAATTATAACTGAAAATTAAATAAAAAAAACTGCATATGAGGAGCCTGTAGAAGAGATGCTAAAGAGGCAAAAGCATATTTTTTTAATTTATTTTTATATTTTGCTTCCACAACATGTCTTCTGATCAAAATACACATTTAGGCCTTTATCTTACTACATTTGTCTGGAGCTTTATGCAGATTGAAAAAAGTGTATTTGTCTGGAGTCCTTGGTCCTGAAAACTTCTGATTGGCATTTTAGACCAAATAAGGTTTTAATAATTGATAAAATAGATGCATTAATATTGGATCTCTCACTTCTGAAGAAGAAGAAATTTTGTTGTTGCTCCAACAGAAACAGGCAGCAGCGGTGTTAACCACAGTGACGAAAGTATAGCTTTGGTGTACTGTGGTCTTTACGCTTATCTTATAAATGTGGTCTTCTGCTGAAATGTGGATCACACTGTTCTTTCCGCTCATAGAAAAGATGGCATGTAGAAGAAAAAAAAAAGAACGGTTATCTACTGGAGCATCGTGATATCAGAACGTCCTAGTTTAGTCTTTTCAGGTCACTTTTGGTCACAAGCAGTTGCACAGCTGTGGAGCACTTAGGGAACTTGTGTGTATCGATAAGAAAATGTTCAACACCTGTGATAAAGCAGCACCACAACCACCTGGACCTCGTGGCATAGTAGTATTATTGCATTACTTCTACAGGAGGGTGTTTACTCTTGTGAAAATTAAAAAAAAGAAAGAAAGCTAACAGTTTAGATTAACTACATTAAATATACAGCCCTAGGGCCATGGGATATGAAAATGGTTTGGTCTCCACACTTTTTCCTACAGATAGGAGGAGTTCCATCACAGTGTGTTTTTGACATGGAGTGATAAAGTATCTTATCAAGGCTTTCCTTCCATATTCCTTCCATCTCTGTGAGTTTGTGCATTTCCACCGGAGTTTCCATACTGCCGTCCATTCCTCCTCTAATACAGTCATCCTTCCTTCTTTCCCTCACGTTGTTCGTCACAACTTTAATGAGGAAGTGACGAGGGTCCTCATTCAGACATGAAGCCAACACATTCAGATGCTGTTCGATTAACGGAAATAAAGAAAAGGAGCGCATGTCTTAACATGCAGGTTTTACCCACTGCTAACCACTTATAACCTGGCAATAGCCAGATTAATAATTGTGTAGTACTTGATAGTACTCCACAATATCAATCTGGGACCGCTCCATGTAAATCCGTTCGGAGGAAAGAGGCACGGATTGGACAATGCAACAGTATGTCCCGCCTCTGACAGGTTTGTTTTTAGCCAATCGCGGGATCTTCACAACGAGCGGAGCCAATTGGTAGATTAAACTCTTACCAAAACCCGTTGGTAAAAAAGCACAAACATCTTTACCATCCAGAAATGCGCAAAGCGCTTCTCGTTGTTCTTCCTTCAAAGAAGCGATACGAGATTCAGCTAAAACTGACTTAATAGCAGCATCTACACGATCGTTGTCCTCCGTTGCCGTGTTTGTTTTGATCTACTGGCGCTTGGTGTCGTCTTCACACCCGGACATCCCGCCCCACACACGAATACTGCTGCGTGATTGACCCGTGCCAACTTGGCTCTGTACGAACAGTGAATGCGGGAGCGGAGCAAGATGGTTTCTTGAGAGATTTGTGAACTCACAAATATCGTGAGAAATCAACTTGCTGGCAAGGTTAAACCACTTACTGGATATGAAGAGTTCATTTGCAAAAACAGGTAACTCTGTTTTCAGAAAACTCTTTTTTTATTGTTTACTTGAGATAATAATAATAATAACTCTAATAATTTATTTTTTCTCTATTTTGTCATGTATTTTTCTACTGAGTCAAATCCACTCAACTTCACTTTGATTGATATTATCTCAAGGAAGCAATAAAAAAAGTTTTCTGAAAATTTATCAAAACGGAGTTATCTGTTTTTGCAAATGAACTCTTCATATTGTCACTACTTGAGCTTTGCATTTCTTGTTGTTTTCTTGTAACAAGGATTTATCTCTTTTCTTATTCATCCCCGCTCTGATGCGTTGTAACAGACAAATTAATAAGATGAAAAGACTGTAAGCTGTTGTGCAGATCTGATGCCTTAAACCCCTCAGCAGAGTGATGGAAATCCAAACCCAGCCTCTCTGTCCTCACTTAACACGGTTGCAGCTAAATCCTTCAGGACACAAAATATCACTTTGAAGTGCTGAGAGCAGCTGCAAGGCTCAACCCAACACTAAACAATGATAAAAAAAAAATACTAGTCATGATCAGTTTAGTCCATTCTCTTCAAATTAATACGCTGCAAAGCATGAAACAGATTTACTCTCTATTACCCGAACATGACACCATCACTGTTTATACTCTGGCATCGTTACAAAGACTGACGGTGCTTGGGATTGTTTATCTCATCATCTCTAAGATTTAGTCACATGTTGTATGTATTTCCTCATTAACCTCACACCCACAACAGGAAAACAAACGAAGAGTTCATTTGCAAAAACAGATAACTCCGTTTTGATAAATTTTCAGAAAACTTTTTTTATTGCTTCCTTGAGATAATATCAATCAAAGTGAAGTTGAGTGGATTTGACTCAGTAGAAAAATACATGACAAAATAGAGAAATAATAAATTATTAGTGTTGTTATTATTATTATCTCAAGTAAACAATAAAAAAAGACTTTTCTGAAAATGGAGTTACCTGTTTTTGCAAATGAACTCTTCAAACCTCT
Source organism: Acanthochromis polyacanthus (assembly GCF_021347895.1). NCBI lineage: Eukaryota > Metazoa > Chordata > Actinopteri > Pomacentridae > Acanthochromis > Acanthochromis polyacanthus. The sequence goes on from NC_067130.1 coordinate 7,243,777, forward strand.
AATTAGTTTTTATCCTGTGATACAACTCTCTGTGCGTATTAACAAACCACAGTTGCGACAGTTTTGCCTCTCTGCTTCTATAAATGATAAATAAGCCTCTCAGCTTTGCTCCGTCCAGTTAAAGCCCTCCTCGACTGCTCTGCGTCAGAGACGAGGAGGCGCCCTGCCGCGATGTAGAAGTTATATTTTCACTTGTGACCCCGAGTGCAGGACAGAGCTATTTATACGTGTTGATGCAAACCGTTCTGGATTTCCCTGTCCAGTCCTCTTATTTAGATTTGATAAATATTTCTGTCTTGGCTCAGAAGGCAACAACATTTTGAAAGCAGGAAGATTTCTATCAACAAACTCTCCCGGTCGACTGGCCTCCAAACAGAACACCCAAATTAGCCGTCCATTCGTGTGCAGCAGGTTAAGGAGCTGCTGGATGACTGAGTGGCTGCAGAGCTGAGGGTCAACAGGGGTCAAAGGGTCGAGAAAACATCTTGTGACCTCTTGCACATGTGCTGACTGGGATCAAGACAGTCCACAGTTCTTATATATGTACAGACATCAAGGCCGCTCCGTGGCTGCATCCTGACCTTTAAAAGGATCCATCAGAGTGTTTATGTGGCGACATGTAGGACCTGAACGCTTCCTCCAAGGCTCTGCATTGTCTTTATCTTGACTCTGACCAAGGAAGGTAAAATGGAAGGGGAATAAGGTGAATCTATAAATTAGGAGGAGGACAAAAAAATAGAAGTTGTTTTCAGCATGAATAGCTTTAAATATCATCAAGTCGATGATCGATGACCAACGAACCTTCAGGGCTCATATTGCGTCCGTTACTCGGTCGTGTAGATTCGGCGTGTACAACATCAGGAGGATCAGACTCTTCCTGTCTGAACATGCAGCTCAACTCCTGCTACAGGCTCCCGTAATATCACAGATCGACTACTGCGGCTCCTTACTGGCAGGCCTCCCCACACGCACGGTCAAATCTCTGCAGATGATCCAGAATGCAGCATCACATCTGGATTTCAATCAGCCAAAAACGGCTTATGTCATCCCGCTGTTCAGATCGCTTCACTGGCTTCAAGTTGCTGCCTGCATAAAATTCAAAAGTCTGCCATTTGCATTCAAAACTAGAATGAAAACAGCTCCCTCCTGCCTTAACTCTCTCATTCACTCCCTCACGCTCACTACGCTCGGCCAGCAAAAGCCTCCTGATCCAACCACCACAACAGATTGATAGCTAGACTCTGGTCCAGCAGAAGGTACGTGTTGATTTCAAAAGGTTGTAACCCTGAAGCAAAACAACTGAATACCAGTACCAGTGGAATTTGATGTCATAGAACAGAGTTAGACATGTCTGTGAGTAAATCTGAAATCACAGAGAAGAATTCTTTGGTCGTTACACAAACACAACAGAACAGTGACCTTCTCAGATTCTCCATCGCAGCCAGACAAGTGCTATTCTCATGAATCACACTTTAAGAACAGATGCTGCAGTGAATGAAACACATCCACACAACAGTGTTATGCACTGCTGCTAATATTAACCATAAAGTATTAATGGAATATAATAGTAAAAATGTGAAGTTTGGGGCAAAAATTATGCATCTGTTAATCAATATGTGAACTCATGTATTGAGAGTTTCACACCTGGAGAATATTTTCTCTCGAATACGTCGTTTTTCTTTCTGAGTGGATAACTACTGCTTGGATCTGTTCCTGCTAGTTTTATTCTCTCATATCTCTGTTAAACGTTGAGTTAAAGGGACTCATGCATCTGTAGAGCCGAGGACTGACAGAGTTCAGAGCTCAGAGAGGAACTCTGAACATCATCCCCCTCTACAAACCGCTAGCAGCGAATCTGTTTAGGGAAGGCTGAACACTTTCCATCTGGCAGTGTCCATATCGAACCCATATTTATGCATCAAGCTCAAGAGAAATGCTGAAGCAGAAGACATTAGTGATGGGAAGTTTGGGAAGAGCTGGCTCTTTTGGCTCCCAAACAGCTTCTAATTTAGCATTATTAGTAGCGTCATATTTTAGCCTAACCTGGCAAATAAGAATTATTTGTGTTTTGGTAAACCATTTTGCATTCAGTGTTTTTAGGAGAAGCCTCATAATTGTGCATGTCTGTTGCAAACGAAGGCATTCCTACTTTTGTTTAATATTTTAGTCAGATTTCTTTTGCACCAAAAACAAATGAAGAAAACACTGCAGACAAACCCACAGAACAGAACCAGAACAGAACTTAGCATTCAAGCAGTATACATGTCCTCAGTGCAGGCTGACATTCAGAAACATGAGATGCCTGAGCTTGGACAGGCTGATATGATTTCTTCTGTGGTGGAACCTGCTCTTAATGTTATTTTCATCTTACAGTGAAGACAGTGTGACCTGTTATTACCAGTACCTTTAAACTGCAGCCACTTGCTGCTTCTTTTCCATGTGTCACTCACGTTTACATGTTTTTCACAATGCAACAAACTGCTCTTCACCACTGTCTGCTGTCTCACTCACTGAGTGTTGACAAGACGCTGTACCTGACTGAGTGTCCCCCTCTCTGCTATCACATAAAGGTCATATATTCTCATATTGGCTGCATGGTTGCCATGCTATCAATCAAAACAAAGTTCTGCCGTGAGCAGAGATGAGTGACAGCTGAACAACGAAAGGAAAAAAGTTCAGAGTCGACTCTTCTGACTTACTTCTGACTCATCGACTCTTAGAGTCACATCTTTTGTACATGACACATCACTAGAAAACATTTTCTCCAGCAGTCTGACGGGACAACTGGTCTCCAGCGACCTTTTCAAAACACTCAAAGACACTTTACATATAAAATCAACAAACAGTAAAATAGAGGAGCTTCATAAAAACTAGTCATAAAACACATCATAAAGGTCTGATTTGGTCATACAACTATAAAATATATCTAAAAGTTGAAAAGCTACCGGCGAGCAGCAGCCAGATGAGCCAGCGTTCACTCATCGGCGGCCATTTTTTCCATGAAATGAGCCGTCTGTAAAGGTCAGTCTGAAGCCAGAGTGTAAACTTCTCCTATCCTGGTGGCCTTCGTCTCTAACAGTTTGGTGTCAAGCTTCTCATCATCCCTGCTCAAAGGATTCTTCGCGGAGGGGAGCAGCCGGGAACGATGAACCAAATGGTGCAGCTCTGCAGGCCTGCTGGAGGCGCTAGCTTTGACAGGGTCAGATAATTAAAAGTGCATATCTAACTTCTGATGCGACTGGCAATGCCGCCGGTGCTGATGATTCAGTGTTTGCCCTGGAGGTGCGTTTATCATCGGAGCTGTCAGGCCGCTCTCAGGTGTTTGTGTCAGACATGTGATATCATGAATTTTCTGACTGAAGATCGGTCAGATCGGCGGCAGAGCCTTGAGGAGGCAGCTGTCTCGGTGCATGTGGTCTGACAGCTTCACATCAAACAGCTGTCAGACCCCCACCAACCTGCACACACACCTCAGCAACACAAACACACACCTCGTGCTGTTTTGGCGCGAGCAGCATCACCAGAAACGGGCTCATAAACTCGCAAAAACACAAGGTCATGAAGGAGATGAAAGCAGCCCTGCAGACAGACACACTGACACCGCTGGTTTGTGTTTTTGTGTATGGTTTGAGAAGCTTGAAGCCTGCAGGATGTGCCGTCTGCAATCATCGCTTATGGATGACAGTCAAATGAAGGATTAAGTTTGAAATTGCCTTGAAATGTGGTTAAAGGCGTCATGGTGTGTGGTTTACAGCACAAGGCCACACATGAGAGGGCCAGCAACGCTCAGGGTGACACACAGGTGGGCAATTAGGAGGAAAAACAAGAGCTGCATGTTGTGGAAACAGGGTCTCTGGTGTGTTGAGAGAAGACATGGACGCTGTGCAATCAGAAGGAGTCGCTCTTAATGTCTAAAAATAGAATGAAATGTGGTTTTTGTCATGTTAAAATCTCTCAAGAAATGCGCATGGAGTCACCAGAATCCATCTTCATCTGCCGTCGATTTGATTTCATGTCTTTAAAAGGAAACTTTTCATGCAAAATCTGCGCTCCATGCAGGGGATTCTGGGAAAAGTGAGTGGGCGGACGGATCATGAAGGCCTGGTGTTTTATTCAGCCGTATATTCACATCCCCGTCAACGAACACAGCTAAAAACAGACCCCCGTCCCGGCATAGTGCAGATAGGAAGCTCACTTTGATTCACTTCACTTTGCTTTTTTCCGGTCCGGCAGACAAAGAGTTGGACAGACAATCAGAGAGAGAGAGAAAGGACGGCGTTCGGGTGGAGACACGTAAACACAACCACAAGAAGCTGATTAACAAACAGCACATCACAATAACTGGCAGCGACAAACAGCTCTCTGAGAGTAAATGACGCTGGTGAATAAATCCTCATAATGCACTGGAAAAAAGGCCCTCTCAAAACAAGGAAAGAAAGCTTATTTCAAGAAACTTTTACCTTGAAATAAGTCAAAAAAATCTGCCAATAGAACAAATGAAAATGGCTTGGTAAGATTTGTTGAAATAAAATATGATATTTAGAATATTTAGATCTTAAAATTAGCTGGGGAAACTTATTTTGAGCTCTATTTTACCAGGATTGTCAAGCTTAGGTGTCTTAAAATAAGCCAGACATGCTTAAAAAAAATAGCAATTTTTCACTCAAAAATAGATTTTTGCTTTCATATAACTTCCTAATTTGAGATGTATTAAACTTATTTTGAGTTTTCTTGTAAAATACAGCTCAAAACAAAATAATTTCAAGATTGTTTGACTTAACGAGACATTTAAGATGCATTGTCTTAAAACAAGTCCCTCCGTCTTGCTGAAATGTCACTTGTTAAGTGAATTTATCTTAAATCAAGTGGGATGAGACATTTTGACTAAAAAAAGAGAAAAAAACTTGGTAAGATTTTGAGTTTTTGCAGTGTGAGAGGAAGAGTGAGGTGACGAACCAGGGCAGAGGATGGAGGGGTGGAGGAAGGGATCGGTGGAGGACGGTCCAGTCGCTGAGTGATCCAGTAGTTGTGTCTAAAGGTCGCTGCCCCGGCGCCACTGCTGCCGCTCTGCTGAGAGACGGAGCAGCCGGAGGACTGAGACGTCCCACCTGGGCCCAGAAATAACAGCCGAGAAGACAAAGACACAAAAGTTTGCCGCCTTTTTTTGGCCTTTAAGTAGCTGTAAAGTTAGAAAAATCACAATAAATAGTCTCTTACATCAGCTTGTCTGCACTGCATTTCATTTCATAAACTCTGCTAGCATTAATGCTGTTTACACTGTCACTGTTCATACACATTTATATAGTATTTATGCTGTTTATTCTGCTCATTTCACTATTTATCTGTACATTTAGATTAGCTATATATTTTCAGATATTAGCACTCTGTCCACACTGTTTTCTGGTGCTTATACTGTAAAATACTGTTCATACCATGCTCTAAATGATCCATTTTACTGCTGCTTTTGCACTTTTAGTTTGCTGTGCAATGACAACAAAGCTGAACCTAGTATAACCCAATAAGGCTTTACCTTCAGCTGAATAGAAATTGGTAGCTAAAGCTGGAGTATAAATAGCCAAAATGTGTAAAAATACTCTCTGAATTGTAGTGGAATGGACACATTAAGTAGCATAAGATGATAAAGTGGCTCAGAAATATTTAAAAGCAAAATATACATACTCCAAAGTTGTACCCATAAGCACAATGCTTCCACGAGATACATTTCAAACCCATTTTAGTTGATTTGAAAGGAAAGTTTGTTTGAATCATCCACCATTTTTACAAGTAAAGCAGTCACTCTTTTTCAACATAGAAGTCTAGTTCATGATAGTGTTTTTATGAATGTTTTGTTCTGCACAAACAACACTTACATGTACAATATGTGAGAGTAATTTTCTGGTTCATATAATTGTATATTTCCCAGTAAAGACCTGAGATCAGAGAATTTTTTTTGTTTGTTTGTTTTTTATCTAACCTACATTTCATTAAAGCTAAATGTGTTGATTTGTATTTATATTTTGTGGTTTTCATGTCCGAGCATGTTCAGGCAAGAAAGAACACCCGAGGAAATGTGAAATAGTTTCCTATTCAAATGCTCAAATGGCAGAACGACTCTCTATTGACCCTAAAATTGCCCACTTTATAAACTTCTCCTTGCCCAGACTTGTCTCATGAACTTTTCTGCTATTGCTACAGAATTATATTTGTTGCTTGGACAGTTTAATTTTAGAAATCTGTTCTTGTTGCAAATATTTTGTGCACAAAAGTTGAGAAAATAAAACACATGAAGTGACAGGACTTGTTTCTCTGTGACAAACTGAATGAATGGCGCGAGGGGTGGATGTGTGCAGAGCAGGCAGGAGGAGGGGGGCAGTTAGGGAGGGAAGAGGGGGTGTCATGGGAGGGTGGAAGCCGGGAGGAGGTATATAAGGGTGGGCAGATTTCACACATAGCAACAGACTGTAGAGTGCTGTCAGCTACTGTGGATCTATCTGCCCCCCTAGCAGGCATTTTTCTTTCTCCTAAAGCTGAGAGACAGAATGGACATGGAGCCGACTGTGGGTCCTTATGAGTACTACGACTACGAGGAGACAGAGAACTCCACCATGTGTGACTATTCCGAGTGGACGCCGTCGTACTCTGTCATCCCGGTGCTCTACATGCTCATCTTCATCCTGGGCCTCTCTGGAAACGGCGTGGTCATCTTCACGGTGTGGCGGGCTCAAGGCAAGCGGCGAGCGGCTGACGTCTACATCGGGAACCTGGCGCTGGCCGACCTCACCTTCGTGGTCACTCTGCCCCTGTGGGCCGTTTACACCGCCATGGGCTACCACTGGCCCTTCGGAGTGGCCCTGTGCAAGATCAGCAGCTACGTGGTGCTGCTCAACATGTACGCCAGCGTCTTCTGCCTCACCTGCATGAGCTTTGACCGCTACCTGGCCATCGTTCACTCGCTGTCCAGCACCCAGCTGCGAACACGTGGCCACATGCGAGGTTCCCTGACGGCCATCTGGCTGCTGTCCGGCCTCTTGGCAGCACCGACCCTACTCTTCCGCACCACCACGTACAACCTAGAAACCAACCGCACCTCCTGCGCCATGGATTTCAGCCTGGTGGTGACCAACAAAGAGCAGGAGACCCTGTGGATCGCCGGCCTCAGCATCTCCTCCTCGGCTCTGGGCTTCCTCCTGCCCTTCCTGGCCATGATGGTTTGCTACGGCTTCATCGGCTGCACCGTCACCCGCCACTTCAACAGTCTGCGCAAGGAGGACCAGCGGAAGAGGCGGCTGCTGAAGATCATCACCACGCTGGTCGTGGTGTTCGCCGCCTGCTGGATGCCCTTCCATGTGGTGAAGAGCGCCGACGCCCTCTCCTACCTGGACCTCTTCCCCACCACTTGTGCCTTCCTGCGCTTCCTGCTGCTGGCTCACCCCTACGCCACCTGCCTGGCCTACGTCAACAGCTGCCTCAACCCCTTTCTTTACGCCTTCTTCGACCTGCGCTTCAGATCCCAGTGCCTGTACCTCCTCAACCTGAAGAAGTTCTTGCACTCCAGCCCGGCCAGCTCCCTGTCCTCGCAGAAGACGGAGGCCCAGTCTCTGGCCACCAAGGTGTGACTGAAGGCCTGCAGGTGAGCCGGGGAGGAGGCAGACGATGCAGAACAATGCAGGTGAAACTCTGCAGCTCTGGCTGCTCACTCACAGATCGTCTGCAGTCTCTTTGCTCCCCTTTGATTCTGTGGACTACAGGCTGGAGAAGCTTTTTGGCCTCTGAAACTCCAGCCTCAACTTTCAGGAGCAGGGAAGCAAAACTTGAATACAAGGGGACCCGCGTTGAAATTGACTTTTATTGTGTGGAAAACAGTGGAATGTATCTCCTGTGGACTGTGTGCAAAGCCATTGAACTCTCGAAATCTTGTCCTCAAGTCCTGGTGAAGTGTGTCACACTCATGCATTTGCGCCTGCTGTTCTTGTTATCATTAGTAAGAACTTGAGGTGGGACATCTACACTACCAGACTGCCAAACTGCTCTCCAGATCAGTGTGTAGTATCTGCAGCTCCTCTGGCAGCGCTACGAGTCAGGAGGGGTGTGCCCGTCGTCAAGAGGTGTTGGAGTCTGATAAAAGTGCAGTGTGTGTGTGTGTGTGAGTGTGTGTGAGTGTGTTGGGGGGGGGGTTGGGCAGACAAAGCAGACAGACAGACAGATGGCAGCTGACAAATGTTTTCAGGTTGATGAAAAGCCCAATCAGAAGGTGATTGTTTTGACAGCGTCTGTGTGTGTGTGAAGGAATGAGTTTTTATGCCGAGTGTCGGAATATCACTGATTTGACATGAAAGCATTCTGTGAATACATTTTCTTTGCAATCCATGTCTATGATTTTGTAATAAAAAAGCAAAAAAAGGTGCTCTGAAGAAACAACCTTTCTCTCTCTCTTGGTGTCATTCTGTTACTTTTAGCTTGTTACGTTTTGCTGGAATGTATTTTTTCTCCCTTGCAGAGAATATGCTTCTTCCTGTTGGTGCTTTGCTGAGAGGAGGCAGCCTCCCTCCCATTGTTTCTCCGCGGGGCTGAAATCAAAGCATATGTCTGCAGGAAATGCATGTTCGACTTCTGCTTCCCTCTTCCAGGGCTGTTTGTTTCTTCTCTTACAGTTCAGCGCAAACAATCAGCCAGGACAAAAGTGTCCAGACGGGATCAACCTCGGGACGTTTGGCTTCGTCCCAGAGATGTTCAAATCTTCAACATTAATTAAAACAACTTCAGGATTCTTAGTTTGCACCAATTTATCCCAGGACATTATCTCAGTCTTCATGTCATCACAAGTTTAGCAAATTCAATCATTAAATGTGTTGTTTCTAGCAAGATCCAACAGGTTGTTGATTCAATGATTAACCAATTCTGACCGTAATGAGCTTCTTACATGATATAATCAGCAGGAGAGGGGAGACAGAGGGATTGGGTTAATCCTTGATTTGTAGTGTGCGTCAGCTTTCTGTGCCTTTGTGGAAAACCTGTGATGGAGCTTAATCTAATTCAGTTACAGTTACAGAACACTTTTGAGGGCAATTTAGGGGAAGCAAAACTGCAGCTGTGGCTTTAATTTCAGACAGGTGAAAACGTCCTCGTCGCCAAGAAGGGAAAGAAATCCAACAGCTGCAGCCACATTCATCACCTCCTCCTCCTTCATCACTGTCTCAGCTCTGCTTAATCTCATCCGAGTCGAGGCACAAACACAGACACGCAAACTAAATCTTTGCTAAACACATCTCTGCATTTAGCGTCATGCATACAGATGACAGGGAACTTCCTGAGCTGCTACTGAAATATGTAGCAGCAGATTAAATTAAAGCACTGTGGCACAAAACATGCACTGAAACTCATCACAACTAAATGTTTTCTAGGTGAAACAGGCCACAGTACATTTTAAAACTATTTTTTTACAGGATGATTTGTCACATTATCCTCCACCTGTCAGCATCAAAGTCAAAGTGAGCTGTGAAAGACGATCCAGACAGATTATTTTCATGGGTTTTTAAGTTTTATGAAGCTTACGTGATCGTGTTACGCAGATTTCATGGCAAAGCTACACAAAGTGCTACAAGAGAGAAGTGATTTAGCCCCTTTGATCATATGTAGGCCTGGTGTTTGTCTGCTCAGAAGTGATTACACAAATGTTTTCATTCCTCTGTAATTACAGAGCGTGAAAATTAAGCGTGTCTACACTGGAAGAAGACTTTCTGCTGCAGGGAATTCAGAGGGTAGAAGCGGCCTTCGTTTTTTAACAACAGCTTTCTAGAAAAAAGCACTAAATCATAATTTAACTCCTATAAAATGAGGCTTCTTTATGGGTTAACTTAATGTTGTGTGAAAACATGCCACAGTATATAAAATAACAAACTCAAACCAGTAATTATGTCCTTAATAACATCTTGTAGACAGTTAACTCTTTTAAATTATTTCTAATAGCGTGAAACTTCTTCACTTTGAACTAAATGTTTACATCATATCCACGTGTCCTCAGTAGAAATAAAAAAAATGTTATTTTCTGAACTCAAGCTGTAAAATCTGTGGATTCACCAACAATAACAACATTGTGGAGTTTCTTATTTTACTTCATATCAACACTCCGTTACATTTATTTAAAATCTATAGTTGCTAGTTTGGTCAGATTTTCAAGACAAAATTATGTTGTCAGCTAAAAAAAATACAATACATTGCTCTGTATTTTAACAAATTTCCATCAAATGCTGCAAATCAACGCATCATAATTGATTATAAAAATTAGTGCAAATGAGGATCCTGTAGAACAGACACTACAGAGGCAAAAACTGTGAAAATTTATTTTGTTTTCGAATTTATGGAGTGATTAAAAGAGTGATCAACAATCCAACAACATGAAACAACAATTCTGAAGCTGACTTTATGTATTGTTCACATTTCAGTGCTGGAAATTAATCAAATTATTGCATATTTAGGTAAACAATGCTTCCTTTGCATGTTTAAGCAGAAGAAATCTGAGAAATGATATGATGATCACAAATAGTTGGCTCCAATTTGGTAAGTTTCATTGTAAAATCTATTAGTAAAACTTATTAAATTGTAGTAACCAGTAGAACATAAAAATATTTAAAGCATGGTTTTTTAAGTTCAAACAGTTTCCATGCATTAGTCTAAACACTCAAAGCCAAATACAACTACAAATGCTTTCTTTCTTTCTTTCTTTCTTTCTTTCTTTCTTTCTTTCTTTCTTTCTTTCTTTCTTTCTTTCTGGACATGACCTGACAGAAACCTAAAATCCTCTCTGGTCTGGAGGTGATCTGCAAATTACAGACAATGGAATGACGCTGTGACTCTCACCACAAGGAACAACATTTGTTTAAATGTAAATCAGTGGAAACTGAAGACAAAAAGAGTTTCCATCGGGGTTCACTCCTTAATCCATTCATTGTCATATCATTGGGAGACAAACAGCTCAGGTCTTTGTGTTGCTTCCAATCAGGCCTTCAGCCAAAGCTACTGTATGTTAGAAACACATGTCCTACTGCCATAAATCAGAACCCAATAAATGGGGTCAAGCAGAAAATAGACAAAGGAAGTGTGCGCACATTTCTCCTCCGTTTCAACAATGGAGTGCAGCCAGCAGACCGGACCTTGAGCCTGGTCCGTCCGTAGCCTGGTAGGATGAGATGTTGGCCTCTGGAGGGTCTTGGAGGACCTTCAGCTTCCTGCCGCTCGGTCTTCCAGAACTCCTCCCTGGAGGACGACAGACCCCACGGACAGGATAGGAGTCAGCAGGCCGAGCAGGAAAGGTAGTGGGAGGGTGGGCAAGGTAGGGGATATCCTGTCTTTAAGAGGAGTCTCTGTGGGTTTAAGGCCTCTGCAAGTAATGTACGCTCCACCTGAGGGTGCTTGCTTCATGGATTTTTCGGTGACACAAAGAAAAACACTCAAATTCTGACAAATTTCTCCTCTCTGACTACTGTAAATAAGCTCATTTAGTGGCAGACATGTGACTCCAACACCTGAGGTGACAAATCAGATGCGTCTGTTCTCACTCCGTCTCTGTCTCTCCTGCATGGCAAACATTTCAAAGGCGTTCACACAAGACAGCCATCGTTAGTGGAGACACGTCGTTTCCTAAGGAGCGGAAGTGTCCAAGCTGTGGGAGACTCCGGATCTCTGCTGATGAGAGTCTCAGAGAAGATCATCCTCTTCACCAAGCACAGAGTGTCCCTTCATTCCTCTCGTCTATCCTCTCCATTGTGCATCCTTCCCTGCCTCAAGTCTAAATGGGGGTCCTGTCAGCCACAGCAGCACTGAGCCAGTTCAGAGGCTCAGCTGCAACGATTTGAGCGCTACAGGTAAAGAATAATGAGCATGTAGCAGGAATTTACACCACATCGATGCAAGTTTCATTGATTCACTCCAAAATGCAGCTTTATTCTTCTGCAGGAAACAAATCAGAGCTGCAAATTCAATTTTATTTACATAGCACATAATTATAAGTCATCTCAGGGCCAAGACCTCACAATATTATAGAGAGAAACCCAACAATTCCCTATAGAGCAGCGCTTGGCGACAGCGTGAAGGAGAAACTCCTCCCTGACAGGAAGAAACCTCCGACAGACTCAGGGAGGGCAACCGTCTGAGAGGAGAAAAGATGGGCATTGATAAACAACAAACATAAACACTGTCCTGTGTTGTTGCAGCCACATGTTGAAGGACTCTGGAACAACAATCTGCTGCCACACACAGTGTATTTTATGTGTGTGTGTTTGTACTCATGCTGTCGGGACAGATTTGTGTTTACACAGCCACAGTGAAGTGACTCAGCTTCCTTCTGGGGACAAAAAAAGCAAATTCCTTAAATGTAAATCATTAAATGTTGAAGTGAAGGCTTGATTTAAACCTAGGGTTAAATTTAAGAAAGTGGTTGGGTTAACGTCCAGTCTAGACATTATTTAAGACATAAAAATAGTAGGGATATCGGCCCACTGATATTATCGGCCCGATATTGGGATAAAAACGTAATATCGGTTAACATTGTTTTGGGGACTTTTTTTTTTTTTGCCTATCATGAAAACTGTTAGAATAATAATAATAATCTAAAATTTAACATTGTGAAACTGGATCTAGATCCAAATCTCAGTGAATATGCACCGGATTCTTCACTTTTCACATCATATTTGTGTCTAAAAGCTCAAAAACTAGCCTAAACTCAGATTTAAAGTAGACACAGGGAAACTTTGAAAGCTAAAGCAACTTTCTAGGGCCAAAGTCTGCATCACTCTTTGCAAAATGAAGCTCAAGCATCCAGCAAAAGCAGCAATAAGGAAAGTAAAGAGGTCATTTCACAGTGGGCTTCAGGATTGATGAGTCATGGTGCAATTTTACAATATTGCCTTACAAAATGTGGGTCACATTTTAAATTTTTCAGTCAAATATTTCCCTTGTCTGTGGCCTACAGTTGAGCTGTGACACAGTTAAAGTCATACAAATTAGTGTAAAGTCACATAAATGTGTCATAAAACACAAACCGAAGCATGTAGAACTGACTGAATCTGGTTCACAACTCATTTATGTAGTTTTATAAATCAAAATGGGTCCAGCAGGTGTCTTTCAAACGTCAGTAAAATTAACTCGCTGTAATCCAGTCTGCAGTCCACACATGTAAGCGCTGCTCTCATGTAAAGCTTCTTTGTTCGATCTTCCAGCTCCAGCCCACAGTAAAGCGTCGTCAGGCAGCTGGAACAGTTGCTGCATCAGGTTTAGTCATAACACACATCAGAGTTATTAAATCAGACTTCAAAACAGTGTGTGGGAACATGCAGCTTTGGTTTATCAGAGTGCATTTTCAGTCTAAAAGCTGCTGTTGTACCCACACAGAGGCACACAGATGACCTTTTAACGTGACGTTTTCCGGACAGGTGGCACATTGAAGGGAGGCACAGAAACCCTCAGAGAGCAAACATGAATACTGACTAATGTTTAATGCAAGGCACATTTCCTACAAGAATAAATCTTCATTTTGATAGAAGATGACAAATTAGTCTTAAAAAATGTGAGAAACATAATTTTTCTGCAAGCAAATAGCATGAATAGTAAAGCTGTATTTTTCCATCATTAAAAAGGGAAGGAATATGTGCCACATTTTAGGCCATTTCAGTTTATTTAAAAATAGATGTTGAGCTAATAAGAGTGGACATAAACATTCAAAGTATGGAAGAGGAAACACTTTGGGAAAGAGAGCCAATACTGACACCTTGTGGTAACACTGGAACTATTCCGTGTCTGCACTTCAGCTTTAACTTACCACAACATACAACATTTCTTAGGCACATTTCAAGAGGAAGAAAAAGAAAACAGACCAGAACACCTGTTATTTGATATGGTCCAGTTTATTTCTCATAATTTAAAAAAAACAGACACACACACACACACACACACACACACACACACACACACACACACACACACACACACACACACACACACACACACGCATGTTTGTTTTTCTATACCGGTGGGGACTTACCATTGACTCCCATTCATATCTAACTCCTAACCCTTACCCTAACCCTAACCTTAACCATCACCAAATCAATGCCTAACCCTAAACAAACGTTTTTGCACTTTTACATTTTTTATTAACAACAATATGGCCAAGAAAACGGTGTTGCCACTCGTGGGGACCTCATTTTAGGTCCCCACCGTAAGACAAGTCCCCACCTTTATAGCAAATAGTCAGGTCAAAGTCCCCACCGGAATAGCAGAAACAAGTACACACACACACACACACACACACACACACACACACACACACACACACACACACACACACACACACACACAATGTACAATAAAGAACTGAATCTTCCACTGGACTGTACTTTACCACCCATCTCACTGCTCATTTTGCACTTATTCAGTTTGCATGTTTATATCTTTTGAGTGTTTTATTTAATCTGTACATAGTGTGCCTTTTTGTATTTTTCCTCAACAGATTTGAGTAACCAGTTGAAATTCCATTATGTGAAAACATAATGACAATAAATATTCTTGATTGTTGATAGTTGACCAGGTCCATAAATGACTGCAGGACTTTTTGTAACATAGTTGACAGATATCATATTTGACACTATTGCTGTTTTCAGGAGTAAAATCAACATGGCCGCCTATAACCAAACACCACATGGCATTTTAACTTAGTTGAAAGTGATTTCTCGGACACAGATACAATTATTTCCATATAAAATTTGATATATTGGAAAAAAGAATTATCCGTTATGATTATCTCAAGTTAATAAAAAGACCACAATCAAAACAATTTTTGAATAAGCTCATTTTATTATTGTTTAGCTAATTAGAACTCTACATTGACCTCGGAAATAGTCAATTTCCGGAACCTCAAGTTCCGTGCTGTTGCAAGCTTCGGACTTATTAAGAAGACGGACCGGAATAGCCAACTTCAAGGCCCGGCTAACCAAAACTAGCTTCGGCCTGTTTGTGGTCTTAATGGTGTCCCGAAAACAGACTCGGGTGTGGAAGTACGTGGAGGAGGGAAGTTTACTGAAGCTGAAGTCGTATCTGCGGAAGCACCGGGACCTGGACGTGAACTTCTCGAAGGGAAAGAGGCGGAGGAGCCCGCTGCAGCTGGCCTGCTGCCTGGGAGACGACGCCGTGCTGCGGTTGCTGCTCAAACACGGAGCCGATGTTCTCCAGAGGGACCGGAGAGGAGACACAGCGCTGCACACCGCAGTTAACAGGGCTCTAAAACACGGGAAAACAGGTGAGGAAGACGTGGACAGGAGATTTTTATCCAGTTAATGTCTTTAACTGCCCACTTTTGTCTCAAAATCAACACACGAAAGCGATATGACAGGACTAAATGAGCTTATAAAGATAGAACATTCATCCTAAATGAACTCGATAAAAGGATGAGAGAGTAAAGTGTTATGTATAGGACAGTGGCGGCTGGTGAAAAAAAATCTTGGTGGGGCTGGTGTGCCAACAGATTTCCCTGCCTAATCTAGCATAAGCATTCAAATGAACAGTCGGAAAATGACTACAGGTCCACAATAATAATTTAATTTCAGTTTTCAGTTTCACAGAAGAAGTAACAATTTACAGACATATTAGACGTTATGCTATCAATGTGGGTTGAGTTATTTTTGAAGAGAGAATGAAAGAGAACATTTCCTATAAAAATGTAACATACAAAGAATTGAGAACCAACCAACCAACCCACAACTATGTTATTATTACATACTGCCCATTGAATGTAAAATAAACTTAAAAGACACTCTGTCTCTGCTCCTGTGTGTGTCTGTTCCTCTGTGAGTCTCTGTTCCTGTGTGTCTATTTATCTTCTCCCTCCTCTTTTCCTCCCGATGTAGGACGGAGTCTGGGAGTCGCACTACGAAAAAAAACTATCGCTGGCTCCTCAAGTAGCTTTAGCGATCATAAACGTTCACGCTTTTTACGTAGCAGTTGGGGCGACATTTCCAGCGCCCCATCGGCGTTAAATTTGGCGACGCCGATAGGCCAATTATCAGTAATTTTCCCCTAGCAACCATAACCTGATTGGCAATTTAGCTGCAGGTCAGGGGCGCTTTGCCGAGCGCCCCGTGGGAGAATGACATACTGTAGTTCGGCGGAAATTCGGTTGTCGGTTGGTGTTAATGTTGTTTAAATGATTTAAAATACACGTAGGCACACACATACTATTAAGTAAAACTAAAGCTGATTAAAAAAATAATAATAATAAAAACAAAATCCCCTCCACAGCTGGTGGGGCGGAGCCCCAGCGCCCCCTATGGGCCAGCCGCCACTGGTATAGGAGCTATAAAAAACACTAAAAATGTTTAATATACATGCTATAAAATGTATCATAATAAAATAAACATATCACTGTATGTAAAATAGTAAACCTTGACAGAAAATAAGAATATTTTGGGCTTGCTTAGCATTTTCATACCTGCTACAGAGGATTACTTGATGTTAAATACTGGATTGTAGTATGGATCAATGTATAAATGAGGGACTTTTGAAGTCCATGGAATATATCTTGCATACATTTTCATTAAAAGTAAAGAAACTAATGTTTTTTTTTAATGATCATGTCTTCACAAATTCCATAATTATTTACTACGGAAACAATCACTTATTAATAAAGGAAAGAATAAAAGACTGGTCAGACGCCAAGACTTTCTGAGTTATTTAATATAAAGTAGTGTGTGAGTCAAGTGTGGATTTATGGCATGTCAACAGGTTTAATACAATATCTTCCTAAATAACTTTCAATTTCAATTTTACTCAATTATATATATAATATTAAGAAAAATCTTTGTGTAAAAATGCCATTTGGTGTTTGGTTTTAGGCGGCCATGTTGATTTTAGGCCTGAAAACGGCAAAAATGTCAACTATGATGCAAAAAGTCCCACAATTATATATAGACCCAGCTGCCATTGCTTTTGTGTTCTAAACCTTGTTGTTTGTTTGGGATTGTGTTTCAGCGTATGATGACCTGGTCGTGCCTCTGAAAAAACACTGCCCAGAAGCTTTGAATGCTGCAAACACAGCTGGAGTCACACCTCAGGACTTGCTGAAGTGGAGGAAACACTCAGAGGTAAACAGCTGGATAGTAATCGTAGGACTGTGACTAACAATTGTTGAGTGTGTTTGTTTGACAACGATTAATGATCAGAATCGTCTGTATGAGATTTTTTTGGAGTCGCTCAATATTCGATAGGGTCACAAATGTTCCTCTCTGTGACAACAGTTGAAACGAATAATTAGTTGATCAAAAAACGAATAAATTGCAACTGTCTTCATAAATAAGTAATTTTAATCGTTTTTCAAACATAAATGTTAAACATCCTTGAATGTCAGCTCCTCAAATGGGAATATTTGCTGCTTTTTGTGGTGTAACGGTAAATCATCACTATTGTCTTGATTAGTTAGCACAGATAATTGATGCTATCTGCTAGCTCTTATAATTGCTTACTACAGATCTGTACATACATGGATAGGCCTTTATTTACAGTCGATAATTGTGTATATTTTGCAAACTGAGTAACAAGAACTTTGAGATAAATGTCCCTGAGATCATTTTAACACCCATCACACACTTTTTTTGTCCCTTTGTAGTGAGAGAATGTGATTGTGTGAATCACGGCTTTATAGCTGACGAAAGCGGCAACTTTCACAACACGATACTTGACAGTAGATCTGAGGAAACACACACCGACTGACAGATATCCTGTGAAACTGAGCGTGTAGTTCGATGTTTTGAATCATCCATCTCAAGTTTCAGTTCTTTCTGAGTCGATTTTCATGCTTTTACGATCATATTTGCATGTCATTTTCTTAAATTTATCCCAGACTGCAGACAGCATGAGCCATGCAGCTAAAAGAGACCCTGAGGAGGAGTGGATGGAGAAACTGTTTGGTGAATGCGAGGACGAATTCTGTGAAACATTTGGAGTATATGATGGTAAATACCGGGTAAAGTCTCTCCTTAAGGCTGAATTTGACACTCTAGTTTCTCCACTTAATAGTCTGCTGCTGTGTTTGTCCCACAGATGATGATTTTCTTCCTGTCGATGACGACGAGGAAGACTTTGGGGACTGGGCCGACCGCATCAGGAGGGAATACTTCGATAAAAAACACGCGGAAGCTCAAAGACTGGCAGCGTCGTCTTCTGGATGGAAGAAGAGGAAACAGGAGAGAGAACAAGAGGAGCAGAGCAGGAAGGAGCTTCACCAGAGGCTGCAGAGGGAACATGAAGAGTATCTGGCTCGAGCCGCTCGCAAAGAAGAAGAGACCCGACGGGGAAAGAAGCGGCAGTATGACGAGAGATGCGCCGCTACGTTTCACGCCGCTTCCTCTTCAGGCGCCTCAAAGCTGAGCTACAGCGACATCCCATGGCCGGCTCCGAGAGGGACGGTCCAGGAGATGGTGGACGTGATGCTGCACGGCGTGGACCGGAAGGACGTGCAGGCGTTTCGTAAAGTCGTCCTGAAGCAACAGGCGCTGTGGCATCCAGACAAATTTGCTCAGAGGTGTGGAAGTCGACTGGAGGAGAAAGACAAGCAGCGGATTCTAGATACAGTCACAGCTCTGTCACAGGAGCTCAACAGATTAGTTCAGAGTCTGAGGACTTAGAAATCAACATGTGTATTCTAAATGTGCTCCTCCAGTAATGCAGAAAATATCCAGCAACATTTTAATCATCAGACCACCTTCATTTGTTGAGATCATGCAGACAAGCAGCACTGGTTTCACTCTGGCCTCTTTATCAGGTACGCCTGTGAAATCCAAGACAACCCAGTACAGGTAAGGTAGGGTAAAACTTTATTAGTCCCAAAGGAAATTCCTTTGACAGCTTTTGCTCAGAAAAGAACTAAAAGAAATGCAGTACCTAGAAGAAAAGCAGTAAGATGGGAGAGTAGCCAAGGCCTACCCGGCAGCCTACTGGAGATAACACATCCCAAGACATGTAACTCATGCGTATGTGTCTGTATCAAAGCTACGCTCTTTCCCAGCTTTATCAGTCATTTATTCAGGCTGTGTTTTGTTCATATTGATTCTTTGCGGTTTCACTTGCAGTGAGGAATTAATATGAGCAGAGCACAGTCTGAACAGGTGACTAACGAAGGAGGGAAGCAGCGTAGCTTCTATTACAGACACATAGACACGAGTTACACATCTTGGTATGCGTTATCTCTAGTTTGCTGCCGATTAGGCCTTGGCTCTTCTTACAGCGCTTTATGAGTTCTACACTGCACAGTTCTACAGCATTACAGTGAGAGCATTTAATCATAAAATACAATAATTTTCATAGCAATTACTGAAAATGGTCAAAGTAAAAAGTAATGCTGGCAGTGATACTGAGGAACAATTCTGCTATAAAATTTGCTTTCAAAAAGCTTTTAAATTTCTAGTTTTTGTGGATGTTGTCAAAGAGGGGAGAATTCTGCTGTGTGTTTATTATTTAGTCATACTAAGTGATGTGATAAGCTGGAGTGCATTTTGAAGTTCTGCCAGTCTCTGAACAATATTAAGAATGCTTTTAACCCTCTGAGACACTACATGGATCAAGAGATACCCACATCAAAAGGTTAAATGTAAGGCAGTCCAGCCGACAAAAGGTGAAAATATAGAAGTTTTGTAAAAGTTTTAATGACTTATGGCAGAACTGTTCTATAGGATTGCATTTGATTTCACATGTGGAGCTGGTGAGTGGATGTAAAAGTGAAAATAACCTAAAAGTAATAACGGAGGATGCAAGCGGCCCCTTTTACTCTGCATTCAGATTATGGTGAATGAGCTCTAATCTGATCTGAGGATCCAGTCGTTCATTTTGTCCCACAGCGTCACACTACAAAAAGTCCTCTAGAGGTCACTTCTGTCCGGAACACTTCAGAGCTCTAGAATTGTTTCCTTAATGCACAAACCAAGAGTTTTTTTCCTCAGGCGTCTGCTACACTTCCAGCGTCTCAGGTTTTCCTTCATTTGCAGCAGCTACAGTCTGATTAGTTGAAGGGAGGAGACGTTGCTCAAGGGCACCTTAGTGATGGTGATGCTCGGATCTGTCAGTCCGATGATCGATGCTGTGACCTTTAGCGCCACGTCTCTTATCTCTAAAATCGATCCCGGAGTGTTCCTGGTGTGTGTATGTGTTAAAATGCAAATTGCTTCCAACGAAAGCATGTCAGTGTGATGGATTTCCAATATTTAATCTGGTTGAAATGTTCCTAAAATGTCAGTGTGGACCGGCAGGATTAAAACGCTCCTGATTGGAAAATGATTACAAACATCTTTTATTTGTTGATTTCGTTTATTTAGAAATAATAAATTAACACATCCTCATTTCTAGAACCTGAGTAACGTTTGTGTTTCATGTAACAAATGCAACAAATTTATTTAAAAAAAAAACAGCATGCAGTATCTCAAACGATTATTATTATTATTATTATTATTATTATTATCTTCCAAAGATAAACATGTCAACCTCCCTTTAAAAAAGCAGAATAAAGGATTTCACACAAAGAACGACAGCAGATGGTCGGGCCGCTTTCAGCGATGGAACGGAATAAGAAGATGCGCTGGTTGCCAGGTTTGTGAGCTAATACCCCCTTTTCAGAGACTGTTGCTATTCATGTGCATAATGTGGCACCAAACGAGTGAACGAATGGCATTCCAGGTTCCTCTCTCTCTCTCTCTCTCTCTCTCTCTCTCTCTCTCTCTCTCTCCCTCTCCCCTCCCTCTATATATATATAAATGAAGTGTCACAGTCAAACATTTCTGCAGAAACACCTCAAATTCCATTTATAATGCATCAAAACAAGAGTCAAACTACATTAATGCACATTGATATGTCATTTGTTTCTATTTATCTGTAAACTGCCTCATCACATCTCTATTTAACCACACTGGGCTGATGTAACGCCTCAAAAAAACACGCACCCGGAAAGCCGGATTATTTCAGCGGACGCGGCGCTATCTGGCAACCCGGAGACGCAATCTGTGTCAATTGCCGGGCGACGTAGAGCGAATAAAGGCCGTAGCCTATTTCTGACTCGGGCTTATTTTTAACGAGCCTTCAGCCCCGTCAGTGTTGATCATTGATCCAGTCGGTTTGCTCCGGTGCTTCATTTCTGTCCGTGTCGCGTCGTCGCGGCCTTGTTATTTTTTTGGTTGTTTTAGTTATTTTTTTTCCTGACAGGTGTTGAAGGTAAAGAGCCCCACAGGATGACGCCTTTCTCCGCTCCGTCTGGAAGGTGCATCGGGGAGGTTTCTCGCTTTGTTTTGCTTCTTCCCTAAAACAAGACTTTTGACGGGAATCGAACCGGCGCAGACCCCCAGGATGAGGATAAACCCCCTCCAGGAAAAGCGTCGTCGTTATTAATGGACAATAATTAATCCTCGGGGGGGAGTTAATTGGCTCAGGGTGAGGGGATTTCGTTGCGTTTTGTCATGTCTTCTGCGGGTTTGTGCTGAGCGGCTCGTCGTGCAGCTTCAGCGGCTTCAGACACACCGAGAGGAGGGGAGGCTGGCTGGCTGTCTGCCTCTAAAGATGGTGTTTCGGAGCGAGGAGATGTGTTTGGCGCAATTGTTCCTGCAGTCCGGCTCTGAATATGACTGCATCAGTGAGCTGGGGGAGCTGGGGCTGGTGGAGTTCAGAGATGTAAGTAGAGAGGACGATGATGATGAGGATGCACACATTTATCTGTTTATGTTGAATTGTGTGCACTGTTTGACAGAATGCATTGATTCTGCACCACCTCTGTCTGATTTTGCATGCTAGGGAGGGGATGGACAGGGAAGCTATGTATAGTAACGCTCAAAATACGCACCATTTCAACCACATTTCTTTATTTTCTATTTATAAATCACAATAAAACAGCTATGACCTACATTAGAGTCTATTTCCTGACCCTTCTCGGTGCACCTGCACTGACTGATGCAGCAACCCACAGCCACCTGACTTGTGATGCTCCTCTGGTTTCAGCTCAACCCCAGTGTCAGCTCATTCCAGCGGCGCTTTGTCAGCGAAATCAAGAGATGCGAGGAGATGGAGAGGATTCTGGGTAAGAGAGCAGCACCTGGGAGCATGCATGTGGTGGGTGTAGCCCCTCCTCATGCACACACCTGGACTGTTTGTTGTGTTTGTGTAGAAAAATGCTCCCTCACAGGTTTAGGTCCCACAGCTTGCTCTGACTCTTCAGTGGTAATTATCATGAGTGTTTTTTTGTGTGGACAGGCTACCTGCTGAGGGAGATCCAGAAGGCTAATATAGCAGTTCCGGAGGAGGATGAGAGTCCTCTGGCTCCTCCACCCAGACAGGTCCTTGAGATCATGGTAAGTGGGCAACAGTGCCCCTTTTTTGTGCATTTTTACAGTGTTTAGATGAATATTTATATGAATTTTGGTCATGATGAGTGTCCAAAAGAGCCATGTTTTTGCATTTTTATTCTTTTTAATTGAGTATGTAAGGGTCAATATGTAATTGAGGGACTTCTGAAGTCCATGGGATTTATCTTGCATCCATTTTTATTAAGCCCGCTGTAGTTTAATAGAGATGTGACGTGGCAGTTATCCCTCCTGTCGTCCTGTGGGTCAAACTGACCCGTTTTAAAGTTTGAAAATGTGGGGAAAAAATATATTTTCACAGTGAAACTTCTGATGTCCACATTTTCAACATCTTAGGGAAATTTTTGAACCTTTTCTGGTGGAAAAAAAAAATTCTTTAAGAACATTCACAAAAAAATCAACCAAAATCCAGCAAATTTCGCTGGATTTTGGTAGATTTTTGTGTGAATGTTCTTAAAGAAAATATGAAAAGTTTTACTGATGTATACGTAATCACTTTCGATATTTCTGATTTCTGAAAATATTTACAAGAATTTTCTTGTCAAATTTGGTGGATTTAAAAAAAAAAAAACTTAAGGAATTAATGGGATTTTTTTCAGACAAGGAAACAATACTTTTTAGTACCTGTGAATGAATACAACAGGAGGGTTAACAGATAAATAGGAATAAACTTCAAATAAATGTTCATTAATGTAGTCTGATGCATGTTTGATGCTTTAAAAATGGAATCTGAGGGTCTTTCTGCAGAAATGTTTGACTGTGACATTTCATTTCCTGCATTTTTAAGTAAATTTTCATGCATAACTTGTTTTTTTTCTGCATGTACCTCATATTTTTTATTGTTTTGATATTAAGGGGTGGGTCAATATATAATTGAGGGACTTATGGAGTCCATGGGATGTATTTTTGTTTACAAATCTCAGAACAGTTTAGGCCCAGAATACATCTGTGATATGTTCAGAGAATGCAAACCTAGCAGGGTTCTTAGATCCAAGGACTCAGGTCAGCTAGTCCAGAGTCCAGACTAAACATGGAGAAGCAGCATTTAGCTGTTATGCTGCAAACAAGTGGAACAAAGTGCCAGAGGAGATTAAACTTTCCCCAGATGTAGATGTAGACACTTTTAAGTCCAGGTTAAAAACATTTCTTTTGTCATGTGCCTATGCATGAAATCTGCACGATACTGTTTAACTGCCTGCACCTCACTGCAATGCTCTTAATGATTTGTGTAAAGCACTTTGAATTGTCTTGGACATGAAGGGTGCTATGCAAATAAACTTGCCTTGCCTTGCATACATTTTTTTAAAGTAAAAAAAAAAAAGTTTTTTTTTTGTTCATTAAGATCATGTCTTTACAAATTCCATAAATATTTGTTGTGGAAACAATCACTTATTAATAAAAATGACTGGATATCACTGAAATGGGGGCTGTACAGTGGGGTAGTGGTTAGCACTTTTGCCTTGCAGCAAGAACATCCCTGGTACAAATCCCAGCCTGGACCTGGGATCTTTCTGCATGGAGTTTGCATGTTCTCCCTGTGCATGCGTGGGTTTTCTCTGTTTTTTTCCTCCCACAGTCCAAAAATATGCTGAGGTTAGTTGGTTACTCTAAATTGGCCATAGGTGTGAATGTGAGTGTGATTGTTTGTCTCTAAGTGTAGCCCTATCACAGACTGGCGACCTGTCCAGGGTGTCCCCTGCCTTCACCCGAGTCAGCTGAGATAGGCTCCAGCACCCCCGCGACCCTAGTGAGGATAAAGCGGTGTATAGAGAATGGATGGATGGATGATCACTGAAATGTCAAATTATTCAAAAAATTGCTTTGATTGACCCTTGTATTCATTTTGATCGTATCTGGACCCAGCTAGATTTATTTGTTCTGAAAGTAATCTGAAAAACCTCTGCAAAGTTCTGTTAATGTCTGAAGTGGCAAGTAAAACAAAAATAAATTCCAGAATGTTCTCTTTAAAGACAGGATATTGTTCTCTAAAGACATTGTTAGACCATTGCATTTGAATATTCAGAAACTGCAAGGAACACTTAAAAAATGTGTAAATATAAAGGTAAATTTTGCCTTTGCTTTTCCATTTGTTTTTTCCCTTTGTCATTCTGTTATTACTGTCTATCTAACATTCAGTTATGTTATTATTACTCTTTATATTTACACATTTATATCCTTATTTTTTTTAGCAGATTTATTTTTTATTCCTCTTTATATATTTACACATGTATTTCCTTTTTTTTTTTTTTACAGATTTATCTTTTATTATGACACTCCTGTGATCCCATATTCTGTTCAAACACTGGAACAAGAAAGGAGAAAGCAACGTGTTTTTAACTTACTTATTTGAAGTTCTGTGGGATTGAACAAAGTTTCCTCTAGCAACAGAGAATGAGCCCACTGTTTCTAGATTTAGCTTCTTAATGCAATTATGAGTAATAGAAGAAGAAGGGAACAATACAAATTACCCTCTGAATCACTGACTTTTCCTGTCTGAGAGCTTCAGTAGAAGGAAACTGCACGTCTCTTTTCGGTATTTAAAGGCATTTCACCTCTTATCCCAGAGGCTTCTTCAGTTCTAATTGACTGAGGGGGAGACCCACATGTATGTTCTCACACCTAGCTCACATTAATGGCTTATTAATGGCACAACACTCATCGGTATGGAGGTGTGAATGGTTGTGAAACTGCAGCTGGAGGGATTTCAAGACTGCATTATACGTACCTGATAAGTGGAGTCGAAAACCCCGTCCTTTGTTTAGAGGTGAATGCTCCAGTTTAGCATTCCTTCTGTCCTCTTTTAAATCATCTGTCTTCTCTGTCCAGAAAGCGAGCATTGCTGTCTTCTAAGGAGTATATTGTATCTCTTCAAGAACCCAAGAAGAAGTGTAATTACTTCCTACTAAGGCTCTTTGGATTGTCACAGACTTTCACTTAATTTTTAGCATTTAGCCCATCAGTTCAGTGTTATCATTTTTGTGTTTGGATCAACTACTACATACCTGAAGCTGAGGCTGGAGAATACTAGAAACTAAAGATAGACCAATGATCGTAGCTGATATTTAGCATTTTTCAGATTATCGGTATCTGTATTTTTGTTGGCGATTATGGATAAATTAAATGTGCTATTTCAGGTCTCATGCAGCTTCTTGTCACTATCTGAACAAGAGACTGAAGCTGCTGCCACAAACCAGGAAATTAGCTTCTCATCCAGTGGCTAAAGCTAAGCTAACGGCTAGCAGCTAAGTTAGTAGGCAGACACAGAAACAGACTTTGTCAAACAGTAACTAATAATGCTTTGAGATCTGGACATTAGTGAGTAATGAAAGTGATAGAACAGCTAAAGATGAAGAAAATAGAGAACAAGAGCAGAAGTAACCGCAAGAGACAAACTGATCAATCCCACATAAACAGAGGAGAGCGGAATAATTTCATCAGTCCTGTTTCTATTTTAGTAATCAGTTAAAGTCACTCTTATTAATGAAGAAGCTTGGTTATGAATGACAGGTTCTCTGCTATTACATGTTGTTAAAACTTTACATCGGGTCAGAAATATCGGATATTGGTCTTTAATTATTGCCATATTAACGCCATCTGTATCAGCCCAAAAAACCAAACAAAAAAACCCAAAACATCAGTCAATCCCCGTTAGAATCATGCCATCACAACATTCTGGCTTCAGTGCTCCATTTAATTCGGGTTTGTCAAAATCTTAAGCAATGCCTCTTTAACACTTTTGCTTAATTGTAAAAAGGGGTTCTTGAATTGTGTTGCTGCTCAGAAAAAATTACACAGATTCACTTCAAGGTTTAAAGATGAGGAACTAGAACCATATTCTGGCATCAGCTGCATTCTGTGTTGATTCTTGGCTCCATAAGTTACTTGAACAGGTGATTCTGCTGCTTAATTCAGACTTTAACCAGTGTTCAATGCGTCCACTGTTCAGGAGCAGCTCCAGAGGCTGGAGATGGAGCTCAGCGAGGTGGCGAAGAACAAAGAGAAGCTCCGGAGGAACCTCCTGGAGCTCACCGAATACACCCACATGCTGAAGATCACACGGACCTTCATCCACAGCCGCTCCAGGGTGAGTGTTTTTCCGTTTACCTGCTCAGGTTTTTCACATCAGCCGTCGCGTTATTTCCACTCTCTGCTCTGTTTGCATCGCCGTCAAGATGCCTCCCCTCACCTCGCCAGCAGCGTCTTGTTTTCTTGTCGCTGACGTGTTTTATTTCCCCTGATGACGGAGCTGGAGCCAGCGCCGACTTTAATTAATGACACGGTCACAATGCAGCCGTTACGAGCAGCACCTGACTCATCCAGGCTGCAACAAACGACGCCTATGTGAGGCGGAGTGAACATCACGGTCCAATGTGTGAACATGGCTTTGTGTACTGGAACCATGCAGGGTGCAGTTAAATGTAAGCTGTTATAAATGAAACGTGTCCCTCTTTATAATTAGCATGAGGCTCTTGGTCCCCAGTATGAAGAATTCCCCACCATGGAGACGGACTCGGTTACAGGATGCACTGGTATGCAAAGACTCGGAGCCAAGCTGGGGTGAGCTGCAGCATGTTTCCTTTACAGCTGCATAACGGGATGCCATATTATGATTCCACTGCCATTAAAAAAGCAAATCCTCCTGCTAATCTGATCTCTTCTGGGTGTAGATTTGTTTCAGGCCTCATCCAGCGGGTGAAAGTGGAGGCCTTCGAGCGCATGTTGTGGAGAGTGTGCAAAGGCTACACCATCCTCAGCTACGCAGAAGTGGACGAGAACCTCGCTGATCTGGACACTGTGAGCTGAATTGGACACTGCTGCTTATTAAAAAGCATTTAATCCTCCTGTTGTCTTCATGTACAGGCATCAGAAATAGTGTTTCCACGTCTGAAAAAAAAATCCAAAAAATCAGCAACAAAATTCCCCACATTTCTGAATATTTGCAAAACCTTCAGGAAGAAAATTCCAATAATTCCTTAAAAGTTTCCCTTAAAAGTTTTATTTAAAAAAAAAAACACATTTGGGAAGAAAATTCTTGTAAATATTTTTTAAAAAATGAGTAAAAATCTTCCAAAAAATCCTAAAAATATCTGAAGTGATTACATATATATCAGTAAAACTTCCAATATCTTCTCTAAGAACATTCACAAAAAAATTAGCCAAAATCCAGCGAATTTCGCTGGATTTTGGCTGATTTTTTTGTGAATGTTCTTAAGAAACATTTTTAACATTTCTTTTTTCCACCAAAAAATCTTCAAAGATTTCCCAAAAATGTTGAAAATGTCTACATGAGAAGATTCACTGTGAAAATATATATATTTTTCCACGTTTTCAAACTTTAAAGCAGGTCAACTCTGACCTGCAGGACGGCAGGAGGGTTAATGTTATGAGGAAATTTGACATATCAGTAATATGTATCATTTATTTTAACAGGGACACACGTGAAAGTCATTTTCTTGCCTACTGTAGTGATAACTTGTCTGATCTGTGTTGTTTCAGGGCGAGATAAGCAAAAGTGTTGTGTTTCTCATCTCTTTCTGGGGAGACCAGATTGGACAGAAAGTTCAAAAGATCTGCGATTGGTAAGAAATCCTTCAGTGCACAACTTTAGCTTTCAGTACCTGATGCCTTTTCCTTTATCAGCTTATACATCTGTATTTGTTGCCCCTAGTTACCACTGCCATCTTTATCCGCACCCTGAGAACGATGAGGAGCGAGCAGATGTGTTGGACAGCTTAAGGACACGAATCCAGGACCTTAACAATGTAACCCTGAAGGCCTTTTTGATTCGATGTGATGTGCAAACACATTTGTAGTGACTTTATAGTAAATGCTGTTTCCTGCAGGTGCTTCATCGCACTGAGGAGTACCTGAGGCAGGTTCTGCAGAAGGCCTCGGAGTCAGCCTACACCTGGGTGGTGCAGGTGAAGAAGATGAAGGCCATCTATCACATCCTCAACCTCTGCAGCTTCGATGTCACCAACAAGTGTCTGATTGCTGAGGTGTGGTGTCCAGTGAGCGACCTGGCAAACCTGAGGGGGGCGCTGGAGGAAGGCTCAGTGAGTACTAAGGAAGCTGTACTGAGTTTATTGTTCATCAATACTTGTTTAAAATTTAAGTAAAGCTTGAGTCATAGTGGGACATACAGACGAGACACAAGTTAAGCAGTTAGCATCCAGTAATGCTACACAGGCTCAGCTGATTCTGATTTTGTGTTAAAGCTGGCAAAAGGGAAATGATTTACGTGAGTTTAAAGTTGGTTCATTGTTGAGGCACAGATGGCAGGAGCTTCAGTGACAAAGTCTGTTCTGATGGTTGCATTTTAATCAGAGGAATTCGTGACTATTGAATATGGTGATGTTTGTCTACTAGTGTGATATTTGAGGAAAAACAGGAGCAACTCTCCATAAGATGTTTGAGATACAGGAAGTCATTAGACTGCACTACAGTGAGGGGATCTGGTGCCTCTGTGAAGGGCATTTGCTGGCATAGTTTGGATCCAGTTGTCCTCGTGGAGGGAAGGATCACCGCAAATGAATAAAAAGTTGTTCTGAGTGATCACTTGTATCCTCTGTTCTAATGGAAGTGGTGACTTTGACAATGAAAATAACCTCATTTACAGGACACAAAGGTAACTGACTGGTTTGATGAGGATGAAAACGATGTGAAATGATATGCAATGGCTTTCACAGTCATCAGAGCTCCACCCAGTTGAACACTTATGTGAGATTTTGGGCTGATGTGTTAGACAGCACTAGGAGGAAACATCTTTTGGAACATTGGTGTTGAGAATCAGTGTTGAGGTGCACGAAACCTGTTGTGATAGCTCTTGTTGGCCCAACATTTAACTAAGACAATTCATGTCGGTTTTTCTTTGAATTTGTCCTCTGTTGGTTTGTGTCCTCTTGTAGTCAAAGCAAAAGTCTAACTTGATTATTTGATTACAGTGGAATCACTAGAAACAGCCTCCCTGACTTCATTCTACCATCAGATTATGGAAATCTGTAACTATGGCAATGTAAAGGCCTTTATAATAATGATAAAGGCAGTTATATTACACTTGAATATGCTCTGTTTTGTGAAAATGTTTGGGGAACAAATAGTTAACACCTGACTACCCGGGACTGTTCAGTTTATCTGTGAATAAAACACAAAATCCTAAAAATCCGTACGTAGTCTGCTTAACCTTTCAGATCTACAACCTGCTAATTCTGCAATGAGACCCCACGAATCTGGAAAAACTGTTCTAACTCCACATGAATATATATGCATCTTTATAACGTCTTAATTTAGCCTAAATGATCATTTTATGGTGCTGTATTTTCTGTGCAATCATGAAGTGCCTTGCAGCTCTGGTGTAGAAAGAAATAATTAAACAGTAAAGATAGTCTGCTTGGTTTCTCAGTCATGAACGCAAAGCAGGCTCAGTTCTAGTTTGATTATTTTGGAAAGCAAAATCTTGTTAGAGATTAATTACATGGCTTCAATAGCTAATTAGATCTAAGGGTAAACACTGTTAGTTCAGAGTGTTTTACTGCTCTCAGATGGTTCATTGTTGGCCTCTGAATTGAATTTAAATAACTTATTGGCTGTTGAGCGCTGAAAAGACGTGTTTTTAATTCTTCCCATTGTCTCCGCACTGGCAGCGGGCCTTTTTGGATGACTCCCGGTCCTTCGCCACTTGTTCATGTTGTATTTTTTGGCATTATTAGCTGCAGTGAGCATCAGTGGGCATTTTCTTCCTTCGCTGTACAGTATGCGCCAGCAAGTCCTCCTGAATCAGTGCTGTATAACTGGTTGTTTTCAGATAATATTTTCACCTACAATTCACTAGACCATCAATATTTGACATGAACTTTGAAACTTTGAAATGGTCCCTTAGAGTGCCTTAGAGTTCTCTGCCAGGCCAATTTTGAAACAACCCTTCACTTTCTTACATATACATCGTCTATCATCAGAGAAAAGGTGACGCCACCGTGCCCTCCTTTGTGAACCGCATCCCGAGCACCGATACTCCGCCTACGCTGTTAAGAACCAACAAGTTCACATCTGGTTTTCAGAGCATTGTGGAGGCTTACGGGGTGGGGGATTATCGCGAGGTAAGCCCAGGTAAGAGCTCAAACTGTGCTTTTGCAAACTCCAGGGAAGTCCAGTCTTTGGTTGCTTTGGAGAAGTTCAGAACAAACACGCTCCTCTTTTTATTTCCCTAACGGCAGCTCCCTACACCATCATCACATTCCCCTTTCTGTTTGCTGTGATGTTCGGTGACCTCGGCCATGGGATGGTAATGAGTCTGTTCGCCTTGTGGATGGTGCTGACGGAGAAAAAGCAGAACAAGAAACGTTCCAGTAATGAGGTGGGAATGAGTTGTTACTGTCACCCCTAATGCAGAGGTGGATTATCGCAAATGAGTTTTGGCTGACAGTCTTCTCTGCTGCTCTCAGATATGGACGACATTTTTCAACGGACGCTACATCATCCTGATGATGGGGCTCTTTTCTGTCTACACCGGACTCATTTACAATGACTGCTTCTCCAAATCTCTCAATATATTCGGCTCTGGCTGGAGCGTCAAGGCGATGTTCACAAATCAGCAGTGGACGTGAGTTATCAGTGCAAACACAACATGCAAATATAATTTTTTGTTTATTGCTTTGTCGCTGCGTGTGGTGTTTTAATGCTCATCTGATTCATTACTTCTTTCCCACATGGCAGAAACAAAACACTCCAAACAAACGCTTTGCTCACATTAGACCCAAACGTCAGCGGCGTTTTCAGTGGACCGTACCCATTCGGCATTGATCCTGTGAGTAAATGCACTCAGACATTACAGTCCAGCTTCAGCCGGCTCATTCTTGTGCCATTTTCACCGAGATGTTTTCAATAATCCGTCAGATATGGAACATGGCAGTGAACCGGCTCTCCTTCCTCAACTCTTACAAGATGAAGATGTCAGTCATCATTGGAGTCGTTCACATGAGCTTCGGAGTGGTGCTGAGCGTCTTCAACCACTTGTAAGCGACTTCAGGCATCAGTTTTCCTCATTTATCGACAGCATGAGCATCCGTTAGAAGCAACAACCGACATGTGCACTTGATAAAAGGGAATTGGAGATGGATGCATAGATAGATATATTATTACTGTGTGTTGTGATTGGATTTTATGCCTTTTAACTGCCCAGTAGGCTGCATTCACCAACCACCATTAATGGCTCTAATGAATGAAAATAAACTCTAATGACTTTGTGGAATGTTTTGGCTTTGAGCTGGTGTAAAAGGAAATGCATGCAGCTGATGGTATAATGGTATAATAGCTCCAAAGGATACAAAGGATATGACTGGTAAATCAAATGAAAATACCAAAACCAGCAATGAATGATTTTTGTCCATGTTTTATCGCTCAAAAACTTAATCTACCCTTTGTCTTTATGAGCACTTAAGGATCCAGTCATTATATATTTGCCTTCTTACATTCTTCTTTTCTGTTTTTTCTCTCTTCAGGCACTTCCGACAGAAATTTAACGTCTATCTGCTGTTTCTTCCTGAGCTGCTCTTCTTGCTTTGTCTCTTTGGCTACCTGGTCTTCATGATTCTCTACAAGTGGTTGGCGTTCGGTGCACGGGACTCCAGCCAGGCTCCCAGCATCCTCATCCACTTCATCAACATGTTTGTCATGCAGGGCAAGGACATCACTCCTCTCTACCCGGGACAGGTACGAGCTGACGGCTGGATTCACATCTGTTAATCAGGTGTATTTGGATCCACATATGGATTTAGTCGTGTTGTCTTAATTCCACAGATGGGGCTGCAGATTTTCCTCGTCATCATCGCGATGCTGTCGGTTCCCGTTCTGCTGTTAGGAAAACCACTGTACTTGTACTGGCTCTACCGTGGAGGAAAAGGCCTGCGCAGACGCAGAGTAAGTCAAACCCAACCTTCTGCTGTGTCTCATTCTGCTTCGTTTTGTCAGGACTTCAAAATCATTTTGTTG
Source organism: Acanthochromis polyacanthus (assembly GCF_021347895.1). Taxonomy (NCBI): domain Eukaryota; kingdom Metazoa; phylum Chordata; class Actinopteri; family Pomacentridae; genus Acanthochromis; species Acanthochromis polyacanthus. The sequence goes on from NC_067130.1 coordinate 7,276,143, forward strand.
CCTCACCTCAGGGTTATGAGAGGGTGAGACGTGTCAGTGAGGATGACAATTCCACAGCACCGTCCTACGAAGACGATGAAGAGGAAGGAGTTGACGAAGGGACCAACAGAGAAGCTCTTCCTAAAGAGGTGAGAGAACAGTGACCTCTTACTGGAGTCAAAGTATAACTGAGGGACCTTTGAAGTCCATGGCATATATCTTGCATGCATTTTTATTAAATAAAAAAAGAATATTTTTTATGTATATTATGATCATGTCTTTACAAATTCCATAATTATTTATTATGAAAGCAATCACTTATTCTTAAAAAATGTTTGGATATCACTAAAATGTCAACTAAATAACCATCCCAATTTAATAACAACCTCCTTCTAATTAGCTAAAAAATAATAAAATTAGCTTATTCAAAAATAGTTTTGATTGTGTTCTTTTTATTAAAAAGAAAATCATGACACATATTTCCTTTTTGCCAATATATCAAATTTTATATGGAAAATAACAAATTGTATCAGCGTCCCAGAAATCATTTCCCACTAAGTTATCCATTACTAAAACACCTCTCAAGGAAGTGTGTTAATTCCAGATCACATGACCTGCTCCACATGATGTCATTTCCTCCTGAAGAAAAGACTGGAAGACTCTAAGGCTTTCTGAGTTATTTAATATAAAGTAGTGTGTGAGTCAAGAGTGGATTTATGGCATGTCAGCAGGCTTACTACAATATCTTTATAAATAACTTTAAATTTTACTCAATTGTATATATAATATTTAGTAGAATCTTTGTGTAAAAATGTCATGTGGTGTTTGGTTATAGGCGGCCATGTTGATTTTAGGCCTGAAAAATGTCAACTATGATACAAAAAGACCTGCAATCATATACTGACCCACTGTAAGTCTGTCCGTGATGCCGTGTGTGCATGTCTTGATGGGTCTAAATTGTATTTGTGACATTCTGAAGTGTGTGCGACATGTGATGTTCTGTTTTAGAAAATAGAAAGTAGGGCAGCAGAAAAGAGTCGACTGTGGAGCTAAATCAGTGTCATATGAGCCTGGTGATTACAGAGACACTGCATGGCTTTATTAAAACAGATGAGCCAGATTTTCCTAATTTCATTTTCAGCAGTATGAATTAAGTGTGATGTATTTTTTTGTACTTTTTGCAGTTTGACTTTGCCGATGTGCTCCTGCACCAGTCTATTCACACCATAGAGTACTGCCTGGGCTGCATTTCCAACACTGCGTCCTACCTGCGTCTCTGGGCGCTCAGCTTGGCTCACGCCCGTAAGTTCAGTACAAATAATCAGTTCACCCTGAGCTGCCTGCACCTCTCTGTCCCCACTGACTTTGCACCACTTTACATTTGACACACTTTAGTTTCTGTGTTGGGTTTCAGAGCTCTCAGAGGTGCTGTGGGCCATGGTGATGCGCCTGGGTCTCAGGATCACCACCAAAGTCGGAGTCGTGTTTTTGGTCCCCGTGTTTGGCCTCTTTGCTACTCTCACCGTTTCCATTCTGCTGGTCATGGAAGGTTTATCAGCATTCCTGCACGCTCTCCGACTTCACTGGTGGGTCATTGCTCCAACTGGTTTAGTCATTCATTATCAGAAATACTGTGATATGACACTACGTAATGCTATAAAGCTAAACCTTCTACTATGTAAGGCAACATAAAGCTTACATAAGATAAGATTTTAATAATCCCACAGTGGGGAAATCTGCATTGTTGCAACAGCAAAGTGTATAGTGCAAACATTAAAGAAATATCAGTAGAAAAATAAAAATAAACCAAACATAGACATAGCTGCTACTTCAGATTGCCAAATTCTGATATGGAGCAAGTTTATCCAATATGGAGCAACTTTGACTAATGTAGAACAACTTTAACTAATGTAGAGCAACTTTGACTAATATAGAGCAACTTTAGCTAATGTAGAGCAACTTTGACTAATATAGAGCAACTTTAGCTAATGTAGAGCAACTTTGACTAATATAGAGCAACTTTAGCTAATGTAGAGCAACTTTAACTAATGTAGAGCAACTTTGACTAATGTAGAGCAACTTTGACTAATATAGAGCAACTTTAACTAATATAGAGCCACTTTGACTAATGTAGAGCAACTTTAACTAATGTAGAGCAACTTTGACTAATATGGAGCAACTTTAACTCCCTTAGTGCAACTTTAGCTAATATAGAGCAACTTTAACTAATGTAGAGCAACTTTAACTAATATGGAGCAACTTTAACTCATTTTAGAGCAATTTTAACTCCTTTAGAGGAATTTTATCAAATATAGAGCAACTTTAACTGATATAGAGCAACTTTAAATAATGTAGAGTAACTTTAAAATAGAGCAACTTTAACTAATAATATCAACTTTGGTAATATAGAGCAACTTTGACTAATGTAGAGCAACTTTCACTAACATGGACCCTTTTATTGAACAGGGGTTTTTATGAGCCCAATTTGTCCATGAATTTGTGCCATATGCAATTAAACATTTCAATTAGAGAAAAACATATCGCACATGAATTTTAATTGCTGCTTTAAAGCACCAGTGATTTGTTCATGTAATATTTCCACGATTAAGTTTGAAGCGATGTTTAATTTTTGTCCCATCTCATCTCAGGGTGGAGTTTCAGAACAAATTCTACCATGGAACGGGTGTCAAGTTTGTGCCCTTTGACTTCTCTCTTCTGCCCTCCGTTTTCGAGCAGGACGGTTTGCTTTAAAAAAAAAACCCCCGAAGGGCCCGAAAGCAGACTTTACAAATTGGGAAGGACGCTGAAAGGTGGAACAATTCACACTGTGATTAACGTCAACAAACCTTCGAGACAATGAATTTGAAACTCATTCTTGTAGCAACGTTTTTCACCACGGTTTTTAAATGTCCTCGGCTGTGCTGACTGCCTTACTACTGTACCCAGCAAACCACCGGATATACGGAGGTTCAAAATTCTGTTGGTTGTTTGGTTTTGTAGGTGCGATACTGCTCAGCACTACTTGTCACACCAGTTGGGTGAATTCAGATTCTTTATTTGCATTGTGCTGTGTAAACTGTTTTTTGTATTATTTACAATATGGTATTTGAACAGTTATACAGTGCAATGTAAAGTTTGAAAACAATATATTTCAAAACCATATCACGCATCCTATTGTAGTGCCATAGAGATTTATTTCTGATGAGGATGATATGGGGATGCCTTGGGGTTTTTATTAAAACTGCTCCTCCGTGTGATGAAAGAAAAAGCTGCAGGCATCGACATCTAAAGACAGATTAAAACGTTACAACCCTTTTTTTGTGAGGCATATTGTCACAAAGCACTTTGCAGAAATGATTGTACAATTTAAAAGTTTTCACTAATGACTGTGATGATGCCAAATGAAAATAATCAACTGTTTGCTGTTTGCATATTTACTTATTAATGCATTTATTTAACCTCCCCTGTAATCGCTAGAAAAACAACAAATACGCCAGAAAAAGTCAAGAAGCCTTTAGGTATTCCTTTGATGATACTGCTTATTGCGTTTGTTGATGATAATTAATCACGGTATTTATTTAAATTATTACTGTCTGTACAAGAGTCGAATATTTTACCATTTTGATGTGTTAAATAAAGGTTTCGAGAAATGCAAGCAAATAAAGCAACTTTTGTGATTTTATTAACTCCATAAATCAGTTTTGGTGAACTCTGTCCATTCTGACAAGCCAACACATTAAACCCAGTTCACTTTATTTTACTCTGTAACAAATTGGATCAATATATAATTGTGGGACTTCTTGTAACATAGTTTACAGGTATCATAGCTGACATTTTTGCTGTTTTCAGGCCTAAAACCAACATGGCCGCCTATAACCAAACACTACATGATATTTTTACAGAAAGATTATTCTAAATATTATATATACAACTGAGTGAAATTTAAAGTTATTTATAAAGATATTGTAGTAAACCTGTTATGTCATAAATCCACACTTGACTCACACACTACTTTATATTAAATAACTCAGAAAGCCTTGGAGTCTTGCCAATCTTTTCTTCAGGAGGAAATGACATCATGTGGAGCAGGTCATGTGATCTGGAATTAACGCACTTCTTTGAGAGGTGTTTTTGTAATGGGGAACTTAATTAAAAATGATTTCTGGGACATGGATACAATTTGTTATTTTCTATCTAAAATTTGATATACTGGCAAAAAGGAAATATCTGTCATGATTATCTCAATAAAAAGAACAAAATCAAAGCAAGTTTTGAATAAGCACTTTTTATTATTGTTTAGCTAATTAGAAGGTGGTTGTTATTAAATTGGGACGGTTATTTTGTTGACATTTTAGTGATATTCAGTCATTTTTTATTAATAAATGATTGTTATTCTTTTTTTTAACTTTTATTAGAGATGTATGCAAGATATACACCGTGGACTTCAAAAGCGGATGTAGCCTTTACTTGTTTTCATAGTTACAGTGATACTGTGCCGCTATCTTGCAATGATACAGAAATCTTTAACAAATCTCTGCATTTGTCCAAAATGATAAGAAATTTGTCCAGAACTTGCTAAAAAAAAATCCTCTTTTACGATTCACAATCTGTCCAAAATGAGTTAAACATCTGGGATGGCTCAGAAGGGTTCCAAAAATTACTGAAAGCAATATAAACATGTCCAAAATGACTGAAATTTGATCTCATAAAATGAGTGTGTTCTCAAAATGTGTTAAAATTTGTCAAAAAGCACCACAATTATGAGCAAAATGACTAGAAACTACTCAAATATTTCCAGAACTTGCTGAAAAAAAATCTTCCTTAACTGTTCAAAATGTGTCCAAAATGAGTGAATTGTCTAGGATGGCTTAGAAGGATAAAAAAAATACTAAAAATATGCCCCAAATCCACTACTGCATTAGTCAGTGAGCATTGTGGTATATTAAAACAAACTATGAATGATATAAATCCAGGACTGCTGTGTGTGTTACACTACAGCAAAGGAAACTATGGTGCTCTCTGGTGGAGTTAAGATCACAGTGCAAGATGCAAAACTGCACAAACTAGTACAGTCTGAGTGCACTGACAAATGAATTATTGATAAAGTCTACAACTTGTGACTATATTGCCAGATTTACTTTATAATCTGAATTATAATTTCTGGGGATTTCTTTAAAAAATAAAGTCTGCATTGGATTTAAAATATGATGCATCACATTTGACATGTACTGCAATTGTATGCGTTGCTGCAGAAAAATATCGCAGTGAAATGCTATATGTCACACACACGCGCACGCGTGCGCACACACACACACACGCACAGACCTGCACCCATATGCTACAATCCTGTGATAAGGACGTCATCATGATCTCCCCTCTCTCACATCCACAGGCTTTATCATTACAACGCAGTTAAAGTGCAGTCTCTGTACAGTTCCTTAGAATAATAATGATGTGCTCCGTTGTTTCGTTCTAGCTTATAACAGCAGTGTTTGGTGTTTTAGTGACAGTTGTTCCAGTGGTTTAAGGGGGACACGGCTTCACCTACCAGCTGCATGCTAACAGTAGCCGTGTCGGAGGGTACAGTCAGTGCGGTACAGTGAGCCTTCCACTGCTGCTAGCTAAACCGTGCAGCTGTTGACAGGCGTCGGCGACTCCACGCCAACTGCGCCGCTTCCTCCGTCCAAACCCGCCGGTCTAAACATCCAAGAAGACGTGGGGGGAAGATGAACGAGCTGGTGAAGAGTTTGCCTTCCCCGACTCTCCCCGGGCTGCACCTGCCGTGTCTGGACACCTACAAGGGCTGGCTCTTTAAATGGACCAACTACCTGAAGGGCTACCAGCGGCGGTGGTTCGTGCTCAGTAACGGCCTGCTGTCCTACTACAGGTGACGGGAACTCACGGCTCCGGCGACCGTCGGTGCTCGACCCGACGCCGCCCGCAGCTGTATTTACACCGATTTAAAATCAAAGTTAATCACAGTTGAATGTGTTAGCAGCATGCTGGCGAGGTAATGTAATGAAAAGTGATTTTTTTAACCGGAAAATCAAACTTCCAACTTTAACTGGCAAAAGATGGAGTGCCCTAAAAATGGCCATTAGACAACTTTAAAAAAAAAAAAAATCATAATTCCAATTCAACAGAAAAAAAGGTGATTTATGGACTTAAATCAATACAAGTCACATAATGTTCCACAGTACTTGTTTCATGAGGATTTCATGCTAAGATGTGTAACTAGTATACATGTATATTAATTAGCTAACGGAGCTAGCTGGTTTAAGCTAAGTAGTTAGCTGTTGTTTTTTTTAGCTAAACTATTTTTTTTCGTTATTTTTTTCTGCTTTCACTTTGGGGTGGGGTTATTAGCTATTTAGGTCACAAAGTGCTTATTTAATGAGGACACACAAAATTAGGCTATGTATTTAGTATATATATATATATATATATATATATATATATATATATATATATATATATATAAATTAGCTAACTGAGCTAATTAGCTAAATTGTAGTTAGCTGTATTTTTTTAGCTAAACTAGCTTTTTTTTAAAAAGTGAAATGAAAAAAAAGTGATTTATAAACTTGAACAATACAAATTTAACAGCAAACTTTGGTCCCGAAGTACTTATTTAATAAGGATGTCATACACAATTATTATGAAATAAATATTTTGACATAATGAAAAGTGTTTTTTTTTATTGGGAAATCAAACTTTTAACTTCAACTGGCAGAAGATGGAGTGCCTTAAATGCTTGTTTGATAACTAAAGCAAAAAAAAAAACTGAGTCATAATTTACAAAATTTAATTCATAATCTGTTAACAATATAAATTTAACAGCAAACCTAGCTCACATAGTGTCCCAAAAAGTATGCTAAGCTATGGTATTTGTATATACTTGTGTGTAATTAGCTAACAGAGCTAGTTTGTTTAAGCTAAGTAGTTAGCTGTAATTTTTTAACTAAACTTTTTTCTGTTGTTTTCACGTAAATATTAAAATTCAACATCGATGAAATAGCTAGATATCCATATAATTTGTATGTCATCTATATATAAAAAAATACATAAAAAGCACTAATAATTAGTCAAAGGAGATGCAGGAAGATAAGCTAAATTTCCAAATGACGCGGTTCATCATTCACATGTGGATCATGGAAAAAAGCTCTTTCTCAGCCTGTTTGTCCTGCATTCTAAGGATCTGAGTCTCAGAAGCTTTCAGTATGATCATTTGTGAAATCTGTATCAGACAGGCCATATGTATGTGAAGCAAAAGCTCACACTGTTCCAGTACAGACTGCCCAAATCCTGTCTCTTGACAGATAGAGATTGCCACAAGTCCAGAGCTTGTCTCTACAGAAAAGGCCTACCATTCCATTATTCAGGCTTGACATTTCTACAGACCTTGTAGGATGTTATTTGAACAGTAAAGTGCTTTAAAATGGAGCTGCCTCGTTTTGAAAATGCAGCAGAGAGCCTGTAGTGCTCCTCTTTCTGTCTCGCACTCACACACTTATATCCACTTGGCTTTTTTTCCCTCAGGACTCAGGCGGAGATGGCACACACATGCCGAGGTACCATTCCCTTGGCAACAGCACACATCGAAGTGGGCGACACCTGCCACTTGGTGTTAACCAGCGGGGGTCGGAGCTACCACCTGAAGGCCACCTCTGAGGGAGAGTGTCAGAGATGGGTGTCAGCCCTGCAGCAGGCCAAAGCCAATGCCACGCTCCTGATTCATCACTCAGGTGAGATGGATGTTTTCTTCTCTTTGTTTCCAGCACTATATTGTAGTGGAATGTTGAATGTAATATTTAACTGGATTCCTCACTAATGTATTGTGACTGTTCGCACACCATATTGCCCTGGATCAAAGGAATAATGAGATCTTTTCTGATCTGTTGAGTGAGACATCTGTTGTTTCTTTAACAAAAAAAAAACTGCAGTATGCCCCAGAATATGTACTTCAAAGGAACAGCATGGTCAGTAAGTCTGAAGTAGTCAAACTAATTTTAGCTGTAACCTGAATACACGCTCATACAACCAAGACCCACTTACCTAGATGAGTATTGTGTTCCTTTGCAGCCCTTAGTGTTGTGTAAACATCAAGACACAAGATGGCAGTGTAATTCAATAAGTTCTTATGGGAACAGCCTGTTGGGACAAAGGTGTGGTTAAAGGCAAAAAGGAAAAATCTGTATGTGTCATGTTAAATTACATATTCCATCTGCTATCATCCTGACAACACTATTATTTTAATCTCTAAGCATTATAAATATATAATGATTTGTTTGCTGGGAGTCTCTGCGCCTCTTTCTGCTCGCTGATGTCTGGCCTTCCTTGTGCTTTGTGGATGTTTATATAAAAAGAACCTGGAGCAAAGATGGGCTTTTTCCTCTCTCTCTGTCTTTGTCTGTCTCTCTTTCTCACAAATGTGCACACATATGCAGCTACCGCCTCCCTCCCACTCCGTCTCCTTTCTCCCTCCCCGTCTCCTTCAGCATGACGACAGTGAGTGTGAATGAAATGACCTTCCTTTAGACTCCTCCTCTCGTTCTGATAGCAGGAGGGGTAAAGAAAAAAAAGAGAAAGAACAGGAGGGTGTGAGGATTTTCATTGAAAATATTTTCCACCATACACTCTGTGGACAATAGGGAGACATGAGTGCAGCCTTTTCATTGAGTGTCACCTTGTAAGTAACCTGCTCATTATTTTACTAACAGCAGAATAGCAATTTAGATAGAAGCTGTGTGTTTGCATGCCTGCTTGCATCCATGTGTGTATTTGTAATTGTTACAGTGTGTCTTTTTTTGAGTTCTCTAAGTTAGACAATTTAGCACGAATACAGATTTTGCTTTGAAGTAAACAAAATGGCATCGTAATTTTCAAAGTCACAGCAGAAGAGGTCAACAGTCTCAGTCAAATGTAGCATATTTATGTTATTTTTTCACGACTGATTTAAATCCAACTTTTCCTTATGATTATCAGAGCTACTAGAGCCATCACTACTAGGAGGTGTGCACATGTAAGAACCCTTTAATGCTGAGTGAAAGGTCTGCACCTGCAAGATGCAAATCAGTGCTTTGTGTCACTCTAACCACATTAGCGTATGATGTGTCAGGAGGTGTTCATGCTGTTTCTACGTGGTGCAGTAGATTTTGTTATAATGATTACAGCTAAAATAATCAACAGGATTTAAAGAGCTGAGCCCATTTATAAGATGTTACACCACACTGTTTTCTGTCTATGTTTTTACCATGCTCTTATTGTACGTTTTGTCCGATTTGTAATCTGTATGTTATTTTCTCACTTTTGGTTCACTCAATTATGAAAAGCTCAGCTGAAGCAAATCCTCGTGTGTTTTGGTGAAGTGTGTGATGTGATTATAGATTATCATTGCATGAGCTCTTAGTTATGGGCTTAGTAGCGGGGAAATTAATTGACTCAAAGTGGATTAGAGCAGCAGTAATTAAGTGGATGCTGCAGAAGTTACGAGGCACCTATCTTGTGATATTTATTGCACCACCACTACCAACTTTCCATTCTCTAGAATTTGTATGAATGTTGTCTTTCCATCGGCTGATAAATCCAAGGTGAAAGTTTAACATAGTGTGAGAAGGAATCCAAATAGCTGATTACATGGTGGAAACAATCCACCTCAGCTCTGTGTGATACAGCAAGCTTTCAGGATATCTCAGTCGGACTTTAAATGCTTCGTCTGTATCGCAGGAGCTTACAGTGCATCCCCTGATTTTTAACTCTCTCTTCCCACACTGTGTCCATACTGATGCTTCCTCTATCACCTGTGGGTGTGTTTTTTTTATGATTCAACGATGAGTCACCGATTGGTCTCAGACTCTCCGGTGTCCTGTGTGAAAAATAACCCATTAACGCACAGATCAGACCGGCATGCCTTTGCTCTGCATGGGCATTATTATTCCACGGATGAGTATTAAGGGTGTGCTCTTGATCACCAACATGTTGGATGGCAGATGGCTCCAGATCTCAAATTCATAATCTGGTGTCTTAACACTTTTGACCAAAAGTCAAGTGAGATATTTCTCTCTCGGCTATATGTGGGTCATGAAACCATTACAGATGCCCGAAGGATTTTTCACCCTCTCATTTTTTAATCTTCTCCTCCAGAGACTTTGTTAATCCAGTTTGCCCTGATTGTTTTTATTTCTTTTCCCCTTTGATGGAGTGGAGCAGTTTGTCTCCACGCTTTACTCTATTCATAGGCAACGCTGCGCTGCCCTAGAAGAAATGTTTTGACCTAGAAAAGTTTAATTACATCGAGTGGAGGTGGTTATATGCATTTTAAAGCTGGATTATTTGTGTTGACATTTACAACAACTGTCTATAAATCTGGGTCTTCTATTTTTTTTCCTTTTTTTACGCTGATGCCTTTTTCACTAAGAGGCTTTAATGGAGCACAGTTTGCTCTATTACGTTCTCCAGCCCACAGACTCTTCAGTGGGTCCATTATTACTAACACATAATGTGTGGACAAGCTGCATCCAAAGCTTCAAAATGCATTAAAACAGACAGGGAATATGCTAAGGTTTTAAAAAGTATCTTTAAAGTACATCGATGTAAAATGCAAGTAAGTGAGAGCAGATGCAGAAAAATATTTTGCCTAACTTTCTGTATTTTAGGAAAAAAGAGGGACTATGAGACCTTTCAGGTTTCAAGTTGTCAAAGAATTTTAAATCAGTATCATAATTTTTTTTGTAATCAGTTCAGTCTCCTTGCGCTCTTTCAAAAATCCTCAAGACTGATGGCTCAGCTCGTGCCAGCTAGGGGTATAGTGAGAGAAGGAGAGGAGAAAAAGGGTAGTGCGTCATCTTTTTTTCTCCCTCTTCCTCTAAAAATAGCCTTGCCTCCTGATTGCACAGGCCGACGTTTCCAGGGCAACGGTGTTCATTCACAGCTTTCCAATCTTGTGTAGAGGAAGGGTTGTGGGGGATCAGGGTGTGAAGTGTTATCATCTTTCTCCATCCGTTCCCCACTAATGCTCTCAACTCGTCTAAAATTAGAGTATTTTAAATACCTTTCTCCATCTGTCTGATGAGACGTTAATCCCTGTAATGCACTGTTTACTACAGTATATAATTCTACCTCCCATAAACACCCACATTGTTCAGACTTAGTAACCTGTAATTCCTATAATGATACCCCACCCCAGTATCTTTGGCGAATTACTAAATTTGCGTTTTGTTTCTGTGTCCCTTCATGAAGATGACTCTGGAGATGAAGCCCCTGTACCTCAGGAGGACCGTGCCCTAACCCAAGGGGTGCTCAAGACTCTGGCCAGCAAGCTGGATGATCTGAGCACCTGTAATGAGCTGATAGGAAAGCACGGTGCCGCCCTCCAGCGCTCCCTCAGTGAACTCGAGGATCTGCGCGCTTCCACTGACAGCACAGACAAAGTGAAAGCTGTTAATGAGCGAGCCACCCTCTTCCGCATCACCTCCAATGCTATGATCAATGTGAGTTCACACGATTCGAGTTTCAGCCGCACAGTAAATTGGAGCCCGATCAGTCGCAAATGTCACTTTGAAACGAGGGATTCTAGCTGGAGGGTGTTGCCTTTTATCCTTTGATGTGTGTTGTTTTTCGCACTTCAGGCTTGTCGTGACTTTCTGGATGTGGCAGAATCTCACAGTCGGAGGTGGCAAAAGGCCCTGCAGCATGAGAGAGAGCAGCGTCACCACCTGGAGGAGACCATCGAACAGTTAGCCAAACAGCACAACAGCTTAGAGAGAGCCTGGAGGGAGAATCCCACCTCATATACAGGTGAGACATATCACTTTCTCTCTACACTAGACAGCTTGACTCTTATGTGTAACTTCAGTGTCACAGAATACGGCCCTCTTCTGGCCATCAGCACAGATGCATTTCTGACACAGACACACATTTTTAGAACATTTATCTACATGCATGTACAGTGTAGTCAGTAAAGTAATCAAATAGGCCTGCTTATTTACCATTATAAAAACAGTTACAATATTTTTTTGTGAGCTGTGTTAACTTTGAGGCCATAGTTTGTTGTCTGTTAAGTAAATATCTTACTAAGTACCTTTCAGTGTTGGGATGAGTCTTTTTTTGACCACCGTTCATTTTGCGATGGTTATACTGCTAGAATCAGTGCAGCGACTACTTTAAATCTCATTTACAAAATCTTATAAAGAAGTAATTTGTTTATTAATTTGCCTCTGACATTCCAATTCCCAGACAGCATCAAGAAGCAAATATTACCAAGCTATAAATAGGCCAAACAACTCCTATCCCATCACTTTGAAAAGCCTCTAAGGTACGATAACCAAGTTGAATTAGGGCTTAATAAAAATGTTATGAGCTTGAACAATCTTGTAAATCGTTTTAAGCCCCTGTGGTGGCAATAGCTGGGGTTGGAGGCATCGTATTTTTGGCTTGTCCGTCCTTCCCATTCCATTCTTGTGCATGCAATATATCAGGAATGCCTGAAGGGACTTTCTTCATACAAATGTTCACTTGAACTCCTAGATAAATTGTTTAGAATTTGGTGATTAAAGGTCACTGTGACCCCACAAGCAGTAAACTAATCATGAAATAATTTCACACAAACCTCTGACAGGATAAATGATACATTTTGAGATTAGATGGAAAAGGTCGTTTGCTTCATTATTTAACAGCATAACTAAGAAACGGAAGGAAAGATTGTAACCATATCTGTATAGCAGCACTATAGTATGAACAGTTTTTACAGGCTAAAGACTCTCAGCTAACCTGTCCTTCATTTGCCGCTGTAGGTGTGGAGCGTTCTCAGGAGGGGGATGCGAGCGATGAGAATGACGAGGCAGAGTTCTTCGACGCCATGGAGGAGTCCCCTGCGTTCATAACTGTGACTACTGGAGACATACAACACAAGTGAGAGAAATCACCTCTAGACACAGTAATCTCTAAGCTCTGCTCCAGCCAGTACAACACTGAACTGTATTTACAGTGTGTCGCTTTCCCACAGGCGCTCAGGGAGTAATCAGAGTATGATGAGTGGAGGAGTGCCCAATGACTGGACTCACAATGAGAATGTACGTCTCAAGCATACTGATAATAATAAAATACACTTTACTTCATCCTAATCTTACTTACAGTTGTGTGTTTCAGTTTTTGCTTAAATCAAAGCCTTGCGTTGTGTCATATTTCATACAGGACACCTCAAGCACAAACCACATGCAGCTACGAAGAACAAGGCGCAGTCGTATCCCCGACAAACCCAATTACTCTCTAAACCTGTGGAGCATCATGAAAAACTGCATCGGCAAAGACCTGTCCAAGATACCCATGCCTGTAAAAGAAAAACGTATTTGTACAACCCACAAATTACCACAGATTAGTTGTAATGTGGTTTTTAGTTTGTGCAAATTTGAGTGACTTTTGGAATTCTCAGCACCAAACAGTCTTTGCTAAAATCGTAAATGTCTGATTGCAGGTAAACTTCAATGAGCCGTTGTCGATGCTGCAGCGTCTGACTGAGGATCTGGAGTACAGCGAGCTTCTGGACCGGGCAGCTCGCTGCGACTCGTCACTGGAGCAGATGTGCCTGGTGGCTGCCTTTTCTGTCTCCTCCTACTCCACCACGGTCCATCGTACAGCCAAACCCTTCAACCCTCTGCTGGGGGAGACTTACGAGCTGGACCGACTGGAGGAGTATGGTTACCGCTCGATTTGTGAGCAGGCAAGACAAAAATATACTTAATAATTGTATTTTTACGCCGCTATTTTGCACACAAAGATCTTCGATTACCCTGTGATGCAGACAGTGTGATATGTTTGTGTTGCCTCCACTGACACCAGCTGATATCTCACTCTCAGGTCAGTCATCATCCACCAGCTGCTGCCCACCACGTCACGTCACAGCGAGGATGGACCCTGTGGCAGCATATTACTATCGATAGCAAGTTTCGTGGGAAATATATTTCCGTCGTGCCCTTAGGTGAGAAGCAATCCATTAGGAATTTGCTCAAGGTGACAATGAATGCATATTATCACAAATAGCTCTACTTGTCAGAGGTGATCTGTTAATACAGGGTCTCCCCCCAAAAAATGACATCATTTGAGATTTCCATATGAGTGACAACATGGTCAGGAGAAATAGTATATATTTTGGACATAAAATGTTTTATTCTACAAATTTCAAAAGAAAAATGATGTGGCATGGCAATTTTAGAATTTTCCAAAGTTATTACAAATGTTCAATGTGTGCATTGCTTCTGAAACTTCTGAAACTGCCGGCTGTCCGGATCCTTTTTTCTGACACAAACAGCCTTCCTCTTTAAACTTCTTTTGCCACATCCAAATCTGCTTTCCTGATGGTGCTTGTTCATTAAATTTTCTCCCAAATTCACGTTGTGCGTTCACTTTTGACTGAGTTTGGGCGTACTTCAACACACAGAACACCGTTTCTGTTGCAGTAAACGAGATGTCTATTCCTGAAAGCAGAGAAACAAAAATGATTACACTTTTTTCAGCAAAAAGAGCAAACAAATTTTAAACAAAGTTGATTAAATGATGTAAATTTTTTTGGAACACTCTGTACTTAGTGGGGTTTGTGTGTTTTCCTCATTACCACAGGAAACATTCACCTGCAGTTTCACTCGAGCGGGAACCACTATGTGTGGAGCAAAGTGACGTCAACTGTGCACAACATTATTGTTGGGAAGCTCTGGATTGATCAGGTGAGTTCCTCTTCTGTAGTGTGTGTTATTTTAATCAGCTCAGTGGACAAAAAAGGTACTGTCCTTACATGCATTTAAAGTAGTATAATGTAAGTAAAATGTTTTTTTTTTTTAAAAACATAACGTAGAATTAACAAGGTGAGACCTTCTAATACGGACAGAAAACTACTGTTTAGAACTTCAGAACTGACAGGAATTAAAACTGCTTCGTGTCAGTGATTAGGTGTGTGTGCATATTTGGGTTGTGCTGCTGGGGGAAGGGATTTTGCTTTCCGCACACTTTCAAGTCACGTCTGTTTTTCTTGCTGCTTTCCTGTCTGTTGCTGTCGGCAGTCAGGGGACATTGACATCGTAAACACCACTACCAAAGACACCTGCCGTCTCAAATTCTCCCCCTACAGTTACTTCTCCAGAGAAGTCCCACGTAAAGTAAGTTTGTTTCACACTTGCTGTTATTAAACTTTGTTTTCATTGCATCTCCACTGTGAAAAATCACACCGATATCAAAAATAAATGAAACACATCAGAAGGTCTTAATTGCCCCGTCCCACAAAACCTATTCAGTCCAAAGTTAATTCTCATAACTTGTCTTTAAGCTATAAACATCATCTAGGTTTAGTTAGCTGCTCCATAACATTTATTTCACTAAGAGTTTTCAGCCATTCATCTTGTGGTGGTATTTCTGCTTTGTATTATCTCTTTGTGATGGCATTTTTACAAGTTGACAACAGATTTCCACGATATCCACCAAAGTACAGCAGTACACATGACTTAGCTGTATGATAGCCCAGAATTTCTAGCAGTAACCATTTAAAGTGTACAGCTCCAGAGTAAACCCAAAATATGCCACACATCAGATTATACCTTGTCATGTAGTAACAGACATCTTGTATGATTGCTGGTTGTTCAGATCTCACAGTACATAATTTTAAACTTGCCAGAGGGCTAAAAGTTTACGACCACACAAGCCTGTGCAGAGAATTCAGAACACTGTTTCCATACATTTATCTTCACTCTCAACTGGTGTTCACTGTAAATCTTGTGTCTTTCATGCTTCGGGCTTATGAAGGGACAGTGTAGATAACCCTCAAAAGATATGTTGTTCCTAAAGAATGCTGTGTCATGACATCAGCATTAACCCTCGTGTCGTCCTGCGGGTCAAAATTGACCCGTTTCAAAGTTTGAAAATATGGGGGAAAAAAAACATTTCACAGTGAAACTTCTGATGTCCACATTTTCAACATTTTTGGGAAATCTTTGAACATTTTTTGGTGGAAAAAAAGAAATGTTAAAAATGCTTCTTAAGAACATTCACGTAAAAATCAACCAAAATCCAGCGAATTTCGCTGGATTTTGGTTGATTTTTACGTGAATGTTCTTAAGAGAATATTAAAAGTTTTACTGATATATTTGTAAGCACTTTAGATATTTTTAGAATTTGTTTGGAAGATTTTTACTCATTTTTGTTCTAAATTTGGAGGATTTTTTAAAAATAAAACTTTTAAAGGAAACTTTTAAGGAATTATTCGATTTTTCTTTCTGAAGGTTTTGCAAATTTTCAGCAATTTGGGGAATTTTTTTTGCTGAATTTTTGGATTTTTTTCAGGAGAATATATTTTTGTTGCTCGTAAATGAAGACAACAGAAGGGTTAACCTTCAAAGCCATTGACTCATCAGCTAACTGGAAACCTAAGAGAATTTATATATTTATACATGTAATCTGTGAAATGTTTGTTCTGCTTTAAATGATTCATCATCATAAGCAAGCGAGGAACAAAGTGGGATCCAGCTTTGAATCTGTCAGCACCGAGAAGTCAGAGAGTGCATGTAACTGATCTCTTCCTGTGTGTCCTGTTCTTTGGTGTCCCCAGGTGACAGGAGTGGTGGAGGACAGAGAGGGCACAGCCCATTACATCCTGTCAGGGACCTGGGACGACAAGATGGAAAGTGCTAAGATAGTGGACAGCAGCCAAGGCAGTGGAGGCTCTGAAGGCAAACAAAAGACAGTTTATCAAACTCTGCAACCCAAACTTTTGTGGAAGAAGTATCCTCTCCCGTATGTTTATTGTATCAGACACATTCCTACTATATCTTCATGATTGAATGCATTATTTCAACCTTCCTTTACTGCGATCTGCCTGTTCCTGTCTCTCTTTCCCCTCTGTCTGACCTTTTGTCACAACGAGTCATCTGCTGTATCTCTCACTCTCCAGAGATAATGCAGAGAACATGCACTTTTTCTCCTCGCTGGCTCTGACCCTGAATGAGCCTGAAGAGGGTGTCTCTCCCACCGACAGTCGTCTGCGTCCGGACCAGCGGCTGATGGAGGCGGGTCTGTGGGATGAAGCCAACGGCCAGAAGCAGCGTTTAGAGGAACGTCAGAGACTGGAGAGGAAGAGAAGGGAGGCACAAGCTAATCAGGCCCTGGAGGAGGGTGAGTACAAGGAAACCTACAAGAACAGTGATGACTTTTACCTTTTATGTACTATTCGTACAGGATTAGTATTACCTGAGGTTCTCTGGTAATTTGTGAATTATGCCACGTCTGTGTTTGCAGTGCATTCACACGGGAAAAGCAAAGTCTGTATTTTACTCGAATTTAGTGTCATTACAAACCGGATATGATGTCAGATCTGTGCACATCGCAACATCCACTGTTGTCACGCTGTTAGCATGGTATGTAGTCGTCATGGCAACAGTATATTTGTCAAAGCAGCAGCGTGACTTGAGAAAAGTAGGCAGCGTTATCGGGATAACGGGTGGTCGGGGCGTTTGTATTAAGCCTGTTGAAAGATAGGCCTAGAAAAATGTTTCTTACCGCATGCTGCATCCAATCTCAATATCCTCCCAAATTTCTCTCTTCTCGTTGATCTGATTTGCCATTTCTGTGAATGGTCCATAGGCCTGTTGAGTATCGGCCTACTCCTGCATTTGCACATAAAATGCTGTCAATAATTTCCACTGCAGCCTCCATAGTTCAACCAAGAAAGAGGTAGAAAAAGAAGGGCAATAAAAAAACAACTAAAATACCCTCCAATCACCAAGAAGCAGCTTCACACAGGACTAGTATTATCACAGGATGTCGGTGTTTGGTGAAATATGGTAGATAATTTGTGGTGGAGTTTTTACTTTACAAATTACAGACATGATTCAGTCATACAGGATTAATATCACAGATATCCTCCACAATTTTTACAAACCACCACCGTCCCGAGGCAACATTAATCCCGTGTGAATAGCGCTTTAGAGTTTGTGTCCATTAAGTGTTTTTCTGCGGTATAAAAGTGCTGGCAGAACGCTCCGGTTTTGTTTCTATGACAGCAATAGCTTGACAACAAATCACCATTCTCATTACTGTTGTATGTTAGACTCCATCCATCCTTATACTTTCTGGAATGTCATACAGGTCAGGATAGACACACATGGCCAAAACGATCTCCTCCTCCATTTTCTTGGTTATCAGGACTAGAGATTTTCAACAAGATGTGCTCTGAGCAGCTGCATAAAAACATTCAGCATAGAAGAGCATTTGCTCCCACTGTATGTGTTGTGATTGGTGCTTTACGCTTTGATTGTGGGCAACAGCAAAATCTAATTTTGCAACTAGTAAAGAAACTTAAACAAGAATACAGGCTACTGTCGCTGTAGAGACAGAAAACGTGACATAAACTGCAGCTCTGTGAGTAACTAGTGTGTGATATTTAGATTGTATTGAGAAAGGCAGACATTGTGAAGAACATATTCAAGCCACACCTAAAGAAAGCATGATTCTTTGTCATCAGGGCAAGACATTGAGGGCTACAATCCACTGTGGTTTGAGAAGAGGACAGATGACAGAACAGGAGAAAGCACCTACACCTACAGAGGCGGCTACTGGGAGGCCAAAGACAGACAAGACTGGAGCCAGTGTCCTGAGATCTTCTAGGACAAAGGTGGTCTCACACTTGGGCGTCAGACAGGCTGCACGGTTTCCTGTGACGTAAAAATTCCTCAGATTTATGGACAGTTGTTCGTGTGAGTTTGAGTGTGTTGGGTGAGTGAGGCACCTATTCATTCCTAGAATTTAAAAGCACAAAACCCCCTGCTTTCACTTTGTAAATTACTTGTTTCTGCTCTGTGTTTCCAGAATGCATGGCCTCAGTTTCTGTGTAAGCTTCACCACTATAGAGAACTAATTTATGGAAGTATATTGTGGAGAGTATGTATAGAGTTCTTGTGTGCCTGCGTGTGTGTGTATGTGTGTGTGTGACTGACCTGTGCTTTACAGGGAACAGATTTCTTTACGGAAACACTCTTCGCTGAGTGTGTACGGAATGACTTGGGGGCAAAGGAGTGCTGTGGATGTTTTGGTGCGAGCACTGAATGTCTTGTTTTCCTCCAAACCGGAACAAGTTGTTCCTTGTTGAGCTCTGGCAGAGACACCGGGCTTTTAAAAGCTTTCTTCTTCTGTGCTAACAGGCTTTCTCTGCAGAACTTCATTTATTGATCCCCCCTCCCCATGAATCTTGGGTATTTTGTATTACTCTGTTTCTTACAATTGCACAGACTGTATCTTGAAGGATTTAAAGTGAACGCCTGCCTGGGCTCTAAAGAACAACCACTAAACCATGAATACCAAAGTAGATGTCAATCTCTTTGGATGGATGGAGCTGACTGGGAATGCCAGGCTGTTTCACAGGTAACCGCTGCTTCTCCAGTGATCTTGAAGTTATGTTTCATATTCTATTAAAGCTGCACTCCCCCTAGTTTTACATGTTTAAGTTAGTAGAAACAGAAAGCACTACACACCCCATGGAAGCACTTATATATGTCTCCACTGGCCTGGAACTTTATTGAGTTACTAAAAGAACATCACTTGAATGAGTTAAAGGTTTGCCAGGCTCAGTCTAGGACCTAGCATGTTTGGCTTGGCACATACCAGGGTCTAAAATTCAGGATATTGCTGCTTCTGCTGCATGTGTTTTAACAATTCTTTTTTTAAAATTTGTCTCTGGCAAATCTGCCCTCTAACAACGGACGTCTTTTATGAAGCTGCCAGACTTTGTAAAAGTGCAGTAGTCCTTGAAGTACTTGAAGGTGTAAGTCTTCAAACATCTTGACACTCAACCATGAGAGTTCCACTAAAGCATAAATCTGCTCAGCCTGGGCTTTTCCTCAGCAAGGGATTATATCGGTGCTTGATGGTAATTTTAGCCTTAATTATGTAATGGAGTTGTAAGTCCCTAGTAACTACTACACTGAAATGAAAAGATTTTATACAGATTATATCAATCTGGCAGGCTATTTTTTTCTCTTGAGGAGACTTTCATGTATACTTGGGGGTGATTTTTTTGTAATATCAAGGTTTATCCACTTGGTAAGTAGCAACAAACACGTCCCCCCATGTTTAACACTGTTAGCAATGCAGAGCTCTATTAGGGATTTCTATCTTTAAAACCTGTGTTGCTTTATTTGCATATGTCAGCAATAACACAAGCTATGGTCCATAGTCAGAGAGGTGCTTTATGCAGCCCAAATATGATCTTAAAGTAACAGTATTCCATTAGATGAATGATAGCTGTGTGAAAAATTGGATTTATATATATCAGTGAAGGGCCAGAAAACAGTTAAGGGAAGGCTTAACAATACATTTTGTGTGCAAACCGGCACTGATGTACATTAGTAGTAAATACATACACTCTATAACCAGTAATTACCTGTTTATTTATAGCTTACTGTGTATTAAAACAGGGCATGATGCACATGTTTGACTACCAATTGGTTTTGGCCTGTATATAGCAAGAGTATAGTAGAAATAGAACCACCTCATTTATAATCACTATAAGGAAATATTGTTTCACATTACTTGAATATTCATCTTCTGGTCACTACTTAATAATCTCTATTTGTGTATACATAATCTGAAATGGAGTGAAGATTGTATACCAGTCAATGAGACGCTGGGGAGAGGAAATTATGAATCTAAGTTTATAAGAAACTATACATAATATTTGTGATGCAAATAAGATGTTGTTCAAAAAAGCACAATATTGTGTTCAAGTAATGATACATGCTACATAACTCAAAGGTTTCCATGACGACATATAGCTATGCATGGTTTTAGAGTGCTCATGCACTTCTGTAGTGAGAAGCCTCTTCACCTAGCTAACTGTTTGTGGATTCTTACTGAAACATGATGTGAATTCACCTTTTGTGCCCAATTACCTCAGAAATTTTGAATTTTTGAGCTCGAATAAAAACATAAAGCTGCCACTGGGTTGTTATTTACCGTCAAAGCAATGTTGTTGAAATGTTTCATCTCACAAGGGACAAATCGTAAAGAAAAGGTCCAGAAAAACAAGTTCTGCCACAACACCCCGAGGACAACAGCAAAGTTCTCTTGGGTGCTGAGGTTTAACTCCAGCTGCTGTCAAGAGCCCAAAATAACAAAGCAGGAGCCACAAATTGAATGTTTTCTAATCAGCTCCTCCTCTCTGCGCACTATTTACACTTCATTTCCTGATGTAGCTCGCCTAGCCGTGCTAGACCCAGGTCTGAAGACACAAGGGTCTAGGACCTCTTGACAGGGAGGGAGGCGGGCTAAAAGGTTGTCTTTCAAATCACTCTGCAGCAATTGGGTAGGTATACAACCAATCAGCGCAACGAATAGGCTGACGTAGTTCCTAGAGCGCTGGAAATCAGAGGATGCGGGAGGTCCGTGAAGCCTTATTTATACAGTCAATGGGTGAGCTCAAGTATATTACAGACACGTTAACAGAAAGACTATTCAGAGTAGGTGCTAATGGAGCTCAACGACTGTTGTCGTTTTTGTTGTCGACTCTGGCAGAGAATTAAATTCATTGCCGTGGGTTGTCTAGCGCGGCTAGGCTATGATGTAGCAATGATGAAGAAAATTCAGTTAGCTGCTGAAGCAATCTAATGGCCTTGGTAATAAATTTAAGTCAATGATGGCTCATGAGCTCCCTCATTTACTTGTGACAGTTTATACTGTTAGTGCACACATAAACCACTTAATATTTTGGATTTTAGTATTGCACCAAACACATTAACAGTATTATTTAGAAGGCCACCTCATTTAGGACATAAGAGGGTCTTGGAAATATGACACTGCTTGATTTATTGTACTGTCACTACGTAGGGTGACCATATTCTGTTTCTCTGAAAAGAGGACACACTTCCAGCTCGCGCGCGAAAAATTTTCAGTCCCCCCCATTTTTAGGGGTTTTCTATGGGTCAGGGGGCTTTCTGTGCTTCAAACTCAGTTAAACAGATATTCTGAATTCCCCAGAAAAGAACACTTTACCTGGATATACAGAAAAATAGCCCAAAACACTCACAAACAGTTGCTTTATAAATAATATATTTATTAATTTAAAGCAATTCTCCTAAACAATATAATCAGTCACATACAAATATGGCCTGCTCTAGTCTTTAATAGTTATTGACTCAAGTTGTGTAGGAACACATGTATTCAGATGTTTAACAAAATAAGAAATAATCATCTCTCTTAAGTCTGACATTTACACCTTAGTTAGGAAAAGTGAGGTAGAGTACCATTCTTCAAAATAACCTCCCAATTATCAATTATGTAAAAATAGAAATAATGCCTCAAAATATTAAACAAAAAGAAAAAAGAGAGGTAGCCTATTCTTCAATGTTCAGTTAGCCCATTCTTCAAAATAATGTCTAATGGCAAATGAAAAAAATATAGAAATAATGCCTCAAGTTAACAGTCCTTTTTTTCCTTCTTTTTCCTTTTCTTATTAGCTACAGAGACATAAGTCCCAGCTTTGCAGACTGTACATTCTGCCTCCCATTTGACACGACCCGGACGAAAACAGGGGTACTTTTTTCGCATTTCATCAGTGAAATTACATTTGCGTTTCGGCATTTTCTTTCGGTTCGAGTGTTCTCTCGCAGTGTGCCTACCTGCCTGTCAGCCTGCGAGGAGTGAGTGAGTGTGGAGCGTTTCGGGGTTCGGCTCAAACTCCGCCTCTCAGAGCGTGTTTCCAAAAGAACCATTCAACGTGAATGGTAACCGGCTCATTAATATTTATGTCCGTCGGATTACCAGCCAATCACGAAGCGCGTTCATCAGCCGGCTCATTAATATTTATGTTCGGCTCATTAATATTTATGATAAGGGAAAGTGCCGTATCCGTAGGCCACGGGCAACGGGTACGGGTCCGTATCTGTAGACACTACCATGATCAAGCTAGGCAAGATCAAAAACCCGGACATTTGAAGGACTTTATAAACGCCGGCCGGACAGGCCGGACAGCCTCTCAAAAGAGGACATGTCCGGGCAAAAGAGGACGTATGGTCACCCTATCACTACGAGTTATGAAACATTTGAACATATGCATCAGTTTACATTGGCAGTGATTTTTAAAGTCTCTAGAACTCCACTGGAGGATATAAAGTAGGGTGTGAGTCAAGTGTGGATTTATCACATCAACAGGTTTACTACAATATCTTTATAAATAACTTTCAATTTCAATTTTACTGAATTGTATATAGAATATTTAGAAGAATCTTTCTGTAAAAATGCCATGTGGTGTTTGGTTATAGGCGGCTATGTTGATTTTAGGCCTGAAAACAGCAAAAATGCCAACTATGTTATAAAAAGTCCCGCAAATGTATGTTGACCCATATGCTAAATACTGGATTGTAGTATACGTTGTACCTGTGGGAAAACATCTGTATTTGTTGTGCTTCTCTCCTCATGTGTAATTTCAAACCCACCCTAGCACTTCAGACGTTAGTGCAGAGGAGATGATGCGTTCAAGGTGCACCTGACATTGAAATAAAGCATCGGCTTAAATGAGCGGCATTTCCCTTTAAGCGAACCGTCCAATGACACCGAGATGCGTCTTCCTCGGCTTGGCTGACAGCGCGATGACCGACTGGTTTGTGGGGATGCTGCCAGTGCTCCGAGGACAAGGTAAAAACAAAGACGCTTGAAATATGATTAAACAATTTCATTAGGGTGAATTGAATATTAGTTTCTCACAGCGGGACAAAAAGAGGAGCCGTCTTGTTTTTAGCTAACAACCGACCGTTAGCTAACAGCCGTTGCCTCCTCACTGTATCCAGTAATGGGAGTTGTTAGCTAACGTTAGCACGGAGCAGAAAGACATTTAACCGACTGGTGTCGAGTGACAGTCCACAGTAGAGGTCAGTTCATTGTGTTATTTATTTTTGTCACACACACAGCACTGTTCTGCTTTTGTTTCACCGAACCGCGCCGTGAATGAAACGGTAACTGTAGCCGCGGTCCCGCTAAGCTAACACGGTCTGCGGTGTAACAGGCGGGTCGGTGTTTGGGTTTCCCTGTGCTCCGGTACTGAGAAAATAAATCACAAGATCTCCCCCCTTGGCAGTGAAGTTAGCTGCTATTTAAAGCCAGCATGTAGGGAGAAAAAAAAACATAACTCATGTGGGCTGCATTATAGTTCCCGGGACATCCAGTACCTTACGTTGCCGTGATGTTTACAACGGTTTTTGGTGCATCACGCTGATTCGTCACCGCCTGTCCGGATCAGAACCAATCCTCTCGGAGTTCAGTAAAGTTGGAAAGATTTTCACAGATTCGGACTTCCGGCATCAATAACTCAATAGATATACGTTGTCAAAACATAAACGATGCCTCTTTCCCATCGTTGTAAGGTAGACAATGTACTACAAGCCCAGTTTTTGTCAAAAGTAGCTGCAGAAATAACATTGGAGTCTATGAGCAGCCGACTGTGCGACGAGTGGGCAGGGACCGTCTGCAAATAGCAAAACCGCTGCATGAGCGAAGAGAGATGCAAATATTCAATAACTTCACTCTTGTGTACTGTAGTGTCACCAAAATCACTGCAGCCATGAATTGGTTCCTGCTGGTCATACTACAACACTCAGTCTGATTTAAAATCTAAATTTTGATTTCAATAACTTCAACCTGAGACACTTGTTTTGATAATAAAAATTATTTAAAATTAATGTTATTGTTTTTTTATCAATCCAAGAGTTGTTGTGTAAAACATTTAAGTATTTTTTTTCATAATTTTAAGTTATTTTTGTTAGTACTACAGTCAATTACTTCACTCTTTTGTACCATCTAAGAGTGAAGTTATTGAGTTTTGTTACTAGTAAAAATTAATTAAAATTATTTCATATCAAATCAAGAATTGTAATATAAAACATATAAGTACAAAATATTTTTTACGTAATACAATTTAGGAACTTCACTCTTAGTGCAAAAGAGTGAAATTATTGAATTTTATTACTAATAAAAATTTCTTACAATTATGACGTTTTTTATATGTATATATATTAAACCAAGTGTTGTGGTGTGATCAACAGGAGCCAGTTCATGGCTGCAGTGTTTCTGGTGACACTACAGTACATAAGAGTGAAGTTATAGAATATTTGCATCTCTCTTCGCTGTTGCATCGGTTTCATAATTTGCAGACGGTCCCTGTCCTCTCGTCGCACAGCCGGCTGCGCATAGACTCCAATGTTATTTCTGCAGCTACTTTTGATAAAACTGGACTTGTGGCACATTGTCTACCTTACAACGATGCGAAAGAGACATCGTTTATGTTTTGAAAAAGTGTATCTATCGATGACGGAAGTCCGAATCTGGTAATATCTTTCCAACTTTACTGAACTCCTCCCCGAGCAGCTCTCCTCCTCCTCCTCCTCCGCCTCCGCCTGTCTTCCTGCCGAAGCAGATGTCATTTTGCCAACGCAGGTTACACAACCAGGCCGTCATGCAAAATAGAAACACGTGGCTATAGGCGGTGCTGAAAAAAAATCCCGCAGCTTTACCGGACAACAAAGCCTCGCACACAGCTGCGTCGGAGGTTATTTTTCGCCATTTATCGACGTGAAACTTTCCAAATCGGTCCCACATTTCAGTCGGAGATGAGACGCTCGGACTCAACATGTGTTTCCCTTCCAGAGAGAACAATGATACGAACATGATCAGCGCCGATGGCTTCTCTAAATGCGAGGCGACTCTGCAGCAGAGCGGCAGGAGGAGGCCACCCGCAGAGATGCTCCATCTGCTGTCAGCCGTCATTGTGTGGCTGGTGACCGGAACCACCATCTCCAGCCTCAACAAATGGATATTCGCCGTTTACAACTTCAGGTACCCTCTGCTGCTGTCGGCGCTTCACATGCTGACAGCCATCGTGGTGGACTACGGGCTAATCAAGCTGCAGGTGATCCGCCACAGAGAGCAGGACCTGACCCCCAGCACCAAGTTTAGGGTCTTCCTGTTGAGCCTGACCTTCTGCGCCAGCATCGCCTTCGGGAACATGGGTCTGAACTATGTCCAGCTGTCCTTTGCACAAATGATCTACACTACCACACCGCTCTTCACTCTGGCCATCTCCACGCTGATCCTGGGCAAGCAGCATCACATCCTCAAGTACACGGCCATGATGCCCATCTGCCTGGGGGCGTCCTTCAGCATCATGGGAGAGGTCCAGTTCGACCAGACCGGCTGCTTCTTTGTGTTCGCCGCCACCATGTTGAGGGGCGTCAAGTCCATTCAGCAGAGTGAGTATTGCATTTTTTTGTTCCTAAAGAATCTGTGAGCTAACTCCTCTGACATAAGGGACTATTTTAGGGCTTTTTACACCGACACCGCAGCATCCTGTGGTCCTGGAACTTTTTAGCGATTTAATGAGTCACTCCTCAGTCCAGAAACACACCCTCACATTAAGGTCGGATGGCACAACGGCATATTTTCCTGGTTGCTTAGGGAACAAAACACAAACATCAGCGTACATCTGTGAGTGGCACGTCTGGAGACAGGATGATCTGTCCTGTCTGACTGTTTATGTTCGACTGAAAAGTTTAGACAGGTCGAACTAGCTGTTAAAAGTGCATGAATATCACATTCGTTATCTTAGTTTTGAAGATTTGCATTCCGTGTTTCTGTTTTCTGAACAAGCTGCTTTCAGAACATTCCAAAACAAAGTTAGGAGGTGAGTGGAATGAAGTGACTTCACTCTAATGATAGATTCTTTGTTTTCAAAATAAAGTTAAAAGTCCCAAGAAATGTAACAGTCTTGTTTGTAGTCATTTAAAAAAAAATTGTTTTATTGTGTTTTTTTAAAAATATGCATCCAAAACTCACAAGAGAGCAGTAATATTTCTGTATGGATTATCCAGATAGCAGTCGACAGTATAAGACATGGCTGATTGACAATCAAAGGTGTGAACATTGAGGAATTCAGGCATTTTAAAGACAATCTTTTAAACTATATGCACTTTATGACAGGCTATGCCTAGAAAGCACTTTTCTAAAATAGTGGCATTTTAGGGTAGGTTTAATACTGTCAGTATTACTTGTCGTTGTCTTTGTTTTACTATATTGTTTTTTACACGTCTGTAACCCGGTTTGTTTTCCTTTTATGTTTGAAACAACGGATGGAAATTAGCCTCGCGCCAAGTCTGACATATTAACTGCAACTAGGGCTGGGCGATATGGCCAAAAAATAAAATCTCGATTATTATTATTGGGTTTTTTTTTCAGTCATCTTGGACGATTACGATTTTAATCGATTTTTGTTGTTTCTTTGCGGTCTGTTTGCTATGGCTAGTGCTAGCCATGCCGCACTCCTGTAGCTGCAGGCACTTTTCCCATTCTTTAGGATGCCTCTGCCGGAAGTGCTGAAAGAGGTTAGTTGTGCTGCTACTCCTCGTTTTCACAGTACTTTTGCAAGCCTTGCACATGACTGTAGTTTGCTCTGTGTCAGTCTTGTCAAAGCCGAACCACTTCCATATAATCGATGTAACATGAGGCCCTTTTGTCGCGACCAACTCTTTGTCTGCCGTTCTGTCCGCCATGACGGGGGTGTGAGTGTTTTGGCGGAAGGAGATGAGAGGCGGAAGAAAACGCCAGTGCACAAGTCGTGAAAGGCAGAATAAGAATCTGTATTGTTATATATTTAAGCTCACCTCGATTTTACGATTTGGCAAATTTTCAAATCGTCAGGTTTTAAAAAGGCGAATTAATGCGATTTATCACCCAGCCCTAACTGCAACCTTTTCTAAACTATTATGTGATTGTATGTTCATTAACCCTCCTGTTGTCCTCATTTATGGCCACCAAAAAACATTGTTTCCTTGTCTGTAAAAAATCAAAAAATTCAGCAAAAAGAGTCCACAAATAAGAAATGTTTTTAACATTTCTTTTTTTCTGCCAAACAATGCTCAAAGATTTCCTGAAAATGTTGAAAATGTGGACATCAGAAGTTTTACTGTGAAAATTTTTTTTCTTCCACATTTTCAAACTTTGAAACGGGTCAATTTTCCGCTGTCTTGTCTAAACAAATAAAGAAAAGAAAAAGCAACGTAAACAAACATTTTGAGGTTCAACATCTGGCCACAGTTTCAGTCGGTGTGTCCCGATAAGGAGAAATTGAGCTCATGTGAACTAACTTCTTTTATCCGTCACACTCGTTTACCTAATGTTCTGTGCTTTCTGTGAAGCATCAGTTGCGTAAATTACTTAGAGCTTGTTTCTGAAAACCGATTGTGAGTGTTTGTGTGCGGCCAATTAGCTAATGTCATTAGTCTCCATAACATTGTAGCCGTCAGAGAAGTGAAGAGAAAGTAGTGAGTTTCTAAAAATATATAGAGGCCCCGTCTTTAATTCGTTACATAACACAAAACTGGATATTTCAGTGCACTCAGAGGAATGTAATGCTGCATACTTTGTTCCTGGAGGAGCAGAGGTTCACACACTGTTACAGGGGCAAACTTGTGACTACCAGGGTCACCACTTTTAATCCATTCAGTCACAAACTGCATAAGACTGCAAATATGTTCAGAAATATGCTGGTTTCCTCTGTTAAATACGGGTAAATAAGTATGTAAGATGTGTAGAATCTAAGTCCTGCTTTGCGTTTGGATCTGAATGTGTAAACAAGGTCCAGCAGATGGAACCTGCTGCTGCTCATGACTTTTATTTTTAATCTCGGCTAAAACTTTATGTCCATCCTGAGATGTTGTCTCAGGTTCCAAGAAGCTATTTTAATCCTCTCACTTGTTGTTGTTGTAACAGTTCCCCTTATAAGTTTATGTTTTTCACACTTTGATGGGTCGTGCTGAGTCAAAGTCTCAGTTTTCACAGGTTTGAACATCAGTAAACACAGTATGAAGTGTTTACAGTGTGTGAACCAGTAATATGATGTATTTTGCTGCCTGCGGACATCAAGGCATATGAAACAGACTTTACAGAAAGGAGTTTTGCATAGTTCCATGTCATTTTCCTGATATCAGAGTCTGTCCTGGTTGTTTTAGCTATAAAAACACAGATGCCTGCTGTTATGTGGAGTAAACAGTCCACTGAAGTCCTCCATGTTTCTAGTCTCTTAAGGTATGAAAAGCAGAGAGGTTACATTATACTCAGACATTTTCCTGAATCAGAAGGATAACCTACATAACCATGTGCTTGTCACACTGTGAGTCCTGCTCATGACTCCCCCTCTCTTTGCTGTTGCTCTTTTTCCTTTTCTTTTGCTATTGCTTTTCACTGTAAAGCAGAAACACGTACAATTAAAGCTTATAAAACACACATCAAGTCAAGTGAGAGCAGGACTGAGTGAAAAATATACAAAAAAACAACACAAAGTCTCACAAACGGGCATAAACACAGAACAGACCAGACAAAATAAGTAGCACATTTTCAAACAGTAATAAAGGGGATTCTGAACAGACATTTGCTGCATGTAGAGTTCTGTTGTCATGATGTATTTTCACCATCGGTTTTATACAAAACGTAGCCCTGAACAGATAGCGGAGGAGAGCGTTTACTTCTGTCCAACAGTTCCTCTCTTTGTGTGGTCAAAACACTTTTTCAAATATCTTTTACACCGTCGGGCACGGTGGTTTGTTTTAATTATGTCCTCACCAAACCACTGAACTGTAGTGCCAGACTGTGGTCTTAGAGTAAACAAAAACTGCACGTTTTTTAGACTGTTTCAACACTGCGTATCTTATTGAGAATTTGCATATACACCAATCATTAAATCCACCTCTTAAATGTTGAATTCCTCACCTTTGTGCCGTCAGAACAGCAGAACATTGCATTTAACAATAGGATCAGTGTTATTCTGTTCACCTGTCTCCTGCTGCTCCTATCTAGCTCCGATCACTCCCATCATATCCTTAGTTTTACCCTCCCGTTGTCCTCATTTATGGGCACCAAAAAATATTGTTTCCTTGTCTGAAAAAAATCCCAAAAATTCCCCAAATTTCTGAAAATTTGCAAAACTTTCTGGAAGAAAGTTCCAATAATTCCTTAAAAGTTTCCCTGAAAAGTTTTATTAGTATTATTAAAATCCCCAAATTTGGCAAGAAAATTCTTGGAAATATTTTCAAAAAATGAGTAAAAGTCTTCCAAAAAAATCCTAAAAATATCTGAAGTGATTACATATATATCAGTAAAACTTCTAGTATTTTCTTTAAGAACATTCACACAAAAAATCAACCAAAATCCA
Source organism: Acanthochromis polyacanthus (assembly GCF_021347895.1). Classification (NCBI taxonomy): domain Eukaryota; kingdom Metazoa; phylum Chordata; class Actinopteri; family Pomacentridae; genus Acanthochromis; species Acanthochromis polyacanthus. Next base: position 7,306,342 of record NC_067130.1, read on the forward strand.
GCGAAATTCGCTGGATTTTGGTTGATTTTTTTTGTGTGAATGTTCTTAAGAAAAATTTTTGACATTTCTTTTTTTCCTCTAAAAAATGTTCAAAGTTTTCCCAAAAATGTTGGAAATGTGGACATCAGAAGTGTCACTGTGAAAATAAACTTTTTCCCACGTTATCAGACTTTAAAACGGGTCAGTTTGGACCTGCAGGACAAGAGGAGGGTTAAAGGTTGATTTTCATAGCGTGTGTGCTGTTTGTAACCGCCACATACGTTTATTTGTTCACTCAGGCATTTTGCTGCAGGAGGAGAAGATCAACTCGGTCTTCTTGCTCTACCTGATGTCCATTCCTAGCTTCTGCATCTTGGCCGTGGCCGCTCTGGCCTTAGAAAACTGGGCCGTGCTGGAGTCGCCGCTGCACTACGACCGCCACCTGTGGGGGTTCATCCTGCTCAGCTGCCTGGGCTCGGTCATGTACAACCTGGCCAGCTGCTGCGTCATCACGCTCACCTCGGCCGTCACTCTGCATATCCTCGGCAACCTGAGCGTGGTGGGGAACCTGCTGTTGTCTCAGCTGCTGTTTGGGAGCGAGCTGTCGGCCCTGAGCTGCGCCGGCGCCGTGCTCACGTTGTCCGGCATGCTCATCTATCAGAACTCCGAATTCATCGTCGGCTACCTGGACGCTCGCAGGGCCAAAGCAAAAGGGTCCGAACCGGCGGGGTTTCACACTACAGTGGAAGAGGACTCGACCGCGGCTGAAAAAACATTTCAACAACAGAGAGCGGATGGAAAACGGGAAGACAAAGTGGACTGAACTGAAAGGATGAAGGAGAGAATAAAAGAAAAAGAAACCTTTCTGCATTGCAATGTGTTTTCTCTACCTTTTGTGTCGTTGAGCGGTCATCAGGAGTGAGACTTCGTAATGGAGTAAGAGATCTTTTTTTAGTTATTTTTTTAAATTCCTCACTGTGCCAATTGATTTCTCCTCTGGTCACACAGAACTGGGGTCTGCAGAGAGGAAAGGGTTGCCTTTATTTTCCACAGTGACGGTTGAATTCTCTCCTTTCGTCTGTAAATCACTCCTATTTAGCCTATAGCGGTATATGCATGCACGAGCACACTGAACTGTTTGATACCTCATCAGGTATTCACACTGTCACTCATACTAATCCACTGTGAAAACGTTCTCATTTCCAGAGGGCTCTAATCGATATTTTTGGGTGGCTGTTGTGGATATTGTCTGCCTCATGTGACATTGAGGGGAGGCAGGGCTTAGAAAACACCCCGCCTCGAATCTAAACGGGCACAATTTGTATTAAAAATCTATATTTATGGTACTGATATGCACCCGGCCCTTTCACGGTAAGGGACTGGGGTTTTTCGGCAGCTTTCTTCTTTTTGGTACGTAAACTAGAAAGCTTGTTAAATAAGCTCGAAGTTACAGACAAAGCCAACTTTTCTGTACAATGAGACGCCTCTTTTCCTCCACTGAAGCACATTTTTAATAAGAGGTCTGTCTTTGTTTTTTCTGTTTTTTCCCTCCCTTATGAGCTGCGGTGTGGCTTCCTACTTCAGGCCTAGATTTTGCCCCTGTATCAACCTGGAAAGACGGTCTCTGTAGGATAAGTCCAATTATTTCCATCCTTTGCAGCAGCGCGCTCCTTGATAATTAGGTTCACGATTCCTCTAAGGAGTGTCAATCAACTTTAGCTGTCTTTTCCCTGCGGGGGAGATGAGGAAAAAGAAAGCTCGGGCTGTCCTTTACGCTCGCTTCTTAAATCTAAATCTCATCTGTCGGGTTTAATGTGTTGCTTTTAAAAAGTTGGTCTTGAAAAAAAACTCACTTCTGCTGGACATTGTTGTGTTTGCTCTTACAGTATTCAACAAAAGCATTTACTGACTTGATTTTGTTTTGTGACGACACATATTTTATTTCCCTTTTTGATATTTATGTGGAAGAAAATATTTATTTTAAGGGCCTTAATCACTGGCATTTAATGCTGCGGATTCCGGTCGTACGTGTAATATTAGGCAGCACTAGTCTCTCCTGAGAGAAAAAAAAACAAAACAAGGTAGAAGACTGCATGCTGCTGCTTCTGAAATCCCAGGATGTCAGCTACACACCCTCCTACATGTACGGTATGCCAAATGTTTACTTTGAAGCTTATATGTGTTGTTATACTGGTTAGGTCAGTCATTGTTCACGCACAGTGGCGGAAAAAAGTTTCTGGACACCCCTAAGATTGTACTCAAATATTAGCATGAAATATTTGTGGAAAAATATTTGTGTCTCAAAAGGTGTGGCAGTATGAGACAGACACAAACAAATACAAATTATATGTATTTTTTGTTTTATTGTTTACAAGAAAAACTAAATTGAATTTCTTATTTTTATGGAACCAATCCTTTTAAGTGTCTAATGGCCTTCTTTTAGGATTTGTTGCATATTGTGGCTGTGATTGTACTCAAAGACATTGCACTTGAAGACCTAAGAGTGACTCTTAATGCAATATTTCTCTAACTTTTTTCCACCACTGTATAGTTTGAGGTCTCACAAGACGACGCAAAGCCATGCATCAAAAATCCACCTTGATTTCAGCGTATTTTGCTGTAAGAATTTAATAATTTTTTGTTTTGATGTGCCACGCAGTTACATTTCAAGGGTGCCATTCATGACATAACTCGGTCCTGAGCTTCATATCATATTGAGCGTTTTATACATATATATATATGTGTGTCTTTATATACTTTGATGAGCAACAACATTAAAACCACATGCTGAATGTTATGTAGGTCATAGTGTGTCAACACATCAAAACAGAATTGAAACTTCTAAAATGGGTGATACACATCCAAAGTAACGCCCTCATAGACACCATAACGCAAAGCTTCCTAGCAGAACGTGGCATTTAGCAGTATGATCAGTGTTCTTTAGCTGTCAGTGGTTTAATGTTGTGGCTGATCAGTGTATCAAGGATGCTTTTCAAAAATCCCACAGTGCAAGAAAGATAACGGTACCGTTTCTGCAGTTTAATGTGTTTGATTTTGTGTTTTAAATTAGCCTCAGTTACATGTAGTTTCCCATTAATTGAATACCTCAACTGTTAAGTAGGACTTGTGTTCATCGATTGTTGGCTGAGATCAAGCAGCTCTCCAACAACAAAACCACAGATTTTAACACGTTAAAAACAAACTTGTGATATGTATTGTCATGTTGATGATCAGGAGTCCCTCAGCAGCTGTTTTTTTTTTTTTTCAGTTTTCTAATCTCAGTTAATTGATTGTTTGGCTGCTTGTTCTCATGGAAATCATGTTGAGTGGATTACGAGTCCAGAAAGAAGCTACTGTTGCACTGACAAGGTACGAAGACGCTGCCTTCAAAGGTTCCTGTGTACATACTGGTTTTGATTGTTGGCAAAGCTAGTCGGTTGTAAATAGTTATTTTAATATATTTATGTATTTTATAGTCATACTGTATATGGCTGGTTTAAACTCTACTGGTTCCAGAATGAAAACGTTTGCCTCATGCCTTATTTGGACTTACTGTAGATGAGACGGGGTGGTTGGATCTTATTGGTTAATACTCTGAATGTCGCAGGTGCTTCTGTTTAGGGACGAAGATTCATACACACATGATTGCTTGAAAACAAATCATTGAACTGGTGTAATAAACTAACGAAAACCAAGCACCTCATTAAGGAATCCATGTTGTTCTTGACACCTCCTGCATTTTTACTTTAAATTCAATTCTATGTCTCTGCTCTGGAACAAACTGTGGTTTAAGGAGATAATTTCATGCTTCAGTGAACCTTCTTTGAGTAATCTTGGAGCAAAATGCAACCTTAGGGAGACGGAATTGTTAAAAGATAATTTAATATGAACACATGAAGCCCCTCGGTAATGATTATAAAGTTTATTTAGATAACACTTTCCTTACAGATTCAACAGTTTTTAACCAGGAAATCGCAAATAACGGAAGAATTAAGCCAAAGAGAATGAGCACAGAGGAAATAAAAACAGCCAAATGAATAAGATCAAATAAATAGGAGTAAAAGAGTATTAAAAAAAACAGATTTCATGTAGGGATGTCCGATAATATTGGCCCGATATTGGCATAAAAATGTAATATCCGTCAATATCGTTATCGTTTTTTTGTCTATCATGACAACCGATAAAATAATGATTGGATTTCATGAAGCAACTAACAATGTGTCTGCATCTAAAATTAGTTAAATAGCCCGCATATATAGGTTAATATCGGAATTGGAAATTGAGGGTTGAACAATATCGGCATATCGGTTTTTGACAAAAAAGCCAATATCGGACATCCCTAATGTCAAGGATTTCTTTCCTTTCATGAAAAGAAAATGTTTAAGAAGAGATTTTAAAGAAGCTGGAGGCTTAATTAGTGTGTATAAAATATATTTCTTGAATTTCCCTCTGTAAATTTTGAGTCTATAAAACTGTGGAAAGTGCTTTAAAACAGTTCCCCAGGCCCTTGTAGTCTTTTAAAATGCAATGACTGAATCCCATAGCTTGTCCTCATTAAGTTATTATAACGTCATTTTACATTTTCACCACTGGATGGAGCAATTTGTCTGTTTTCTAATTCATTAGATTGAAGTGTGGAAGCTCCTTCTCTTTAAAAAGCTAAGTAACTCCCGCTGAAGCTGAAGGTGTTTTGTGTGTTCGGTGTTCTTCCAGATGTGTGTTTATGTCTGTCTGAGTGTGCTGAGTGCTGCGTCCTCCCTTACAGAGATCCTTTTACTTCTGTAAACACAGTTCTCCGGTCGGCTTTTTTGCCTCAATAAGGCAGTGCTTGCTCACTTTTTTTGCCTCTGGTTAACCCTTTATCCCCCACCTAAAACGATTTATCCGGAGCGCTCGCTAAATAAAGACGTAACCACGGGAGAGTTGGGATTCCAGAAGTTTATGTGAGGATATGCCCAATAAATTTTCACATGACATCATCCAGCAACAAAGAGGAGGAGAGACGGCTTGAAGGTGACAGAGATGGATGGAACCGAGACCTGACGTGGTTCTCCCTTCTCCTCCTCCTCCATCCCTTTTTGGGTGGTTCATGTAAGCAAACTCCAGTCTCTCTCCAAACATGTGTCCTCTGGAAGCACAGCGGTGTGAGGTGTGATGTCAGGCTCAGCTCTCAGCAGCTTCCAGACCACTTCCAAGGAGGATCAAGAAGAGAAGAAGAAGAAAAGAGAACCACCAAACACATCAGTCTGCATCCTGAGAGCAGGTGAGTCAAACTACACCTCAGCAGCCGTCAGACCTTCCATTACTCACATGTGTTACTTCCTTTCATCTGCCATCAGGCTCAAGATATTTCCACGGTTTCTCGGCACATAGTTTCACGCTGTTATCAGATTCTTCTAGCAATGGTCTCGTTCCGCTACATTACTATATTTGTACGTGTTTTTGTCCCGTCTGTGCTGCAGTTGCTGAGATACACCGAGGAGCACTTGGGCAGGACAAACATTTCTCTGCTCAGTTTGTGTCTCTTAAGAGTCACACAGCGGTTTCTGTTTGAGTTACTGAACAAGCAGAACAGATGTGCTTCCTGCGCTGTTTGTGTATTGTTTGGGGTAAACAGTCACAAATAATTCAGACATTTTTGCCTCTATGTCGATGATGAACTTTTAATCCGCCTCTCCTCAGTTGTGTATTTGTTCTTCAAGATGTTCTCAAAAAATGTGCTGTTTTGTGTCAGGATTTAATCGACATGGAGTCAAAAAGTGAAGGTGGAGCGTCGTTGACCAGCGAAGAACTGGCAGCTATAGATGATGAAGAAATTCTCAATACGATGGTGAGTCGGCCGCACTGTGTGTTTCTGTTCTGTAAAAATCTGACCAAAGTCTCCTCATCACACATCACACAAACAGCACAGAGGGAGCTAAAGGTTTGCCACTTTGCAAAGAAGCTTTTACATTTTCCTGTCTGACAGAATTTCATATTTGGAAAGAATTACTATTTTTCTGAATTAACAGGGATTTCAAACGTTTAAAAATGTTTAGCCAGTGCACAATTTCCTCCTACTCACAGTTGGAAACTTGCAAAATCCATTTGAAACTGTCCAATTGTACCAATTCCTCACTGAATTTCTACAAAGTCAACATATCCCAACACCACAGACTCTGGGCTGGATTATTGCAATTTATTTTGCTGCAAAAATTTTAAATTTATGAGACGCACCTAGTTGTAATTTTATTTTTCCCACTGGCTCTTTCTTTTGGACCAGTTTCACCACTTGACTCAGTAAGTATTTGACCTGTAGCATTTTAGGATTCGTGTTTATTTGGTATTGTTGAAACATCATCAGTTTTTCTATGTTTGACAAAATCACCCAACAAATATTTTTAGAGAGTAAAATAGAGCCGAATTTATTGCCGTTTGCACAAGTGCGTTACAGTACAAGAGCTTTGGAATTCTTTGTTTCTCACAGTCAGTGTTGTAAAAACAAAAAGAAGATATGTCCAAATATAAATGATAAAAATTAAATAAATGCACATTATTAAAAGTGCTCCGCATAAATAAATGTCAGAGTAGATATTGCACATGTTATTTAGTGTATAGGAGGAATAAAGATGAATAAAAAAAGAAAATCATGTTCATCAAAATGCGTTCCTGTTTAGAGGGTTGCTGCCGTAAGTTTGAAAAGGAGATAAAAGTCCACAGTTTGTCCTTGTAACCTCTCTGTTACCTTTATTTTTTTTAAATTTAGCTTGACAAAGCAACAGACTTTGAAGAGAGGCGCCTGATTCGTGCTGCGTTAAGGGACCTGCTCAAAAAAAAGAGAGGTAAAATCACATGGAAACTCGTAGAGCTGTGTGACATAAAAACAAAACGGCAATATCGTCATTGATGCTTTTCTGTCGTCAGATAAACGAGAGCAGGAGCGAGGGTCGAGGCAGCAGGACTTAAAGCAGCAGGGTCTGAGCAAAGGAGGAGCACCAGGAGCCGTTAGCGTCGGCAGAGCATCCATGAACCAGCAGCCGGCAGCAAACAGTGAGTCTGATTCAGTCTCTGATGCTCCTGCTTTCTGTTTCTATATTGTATTTCAACACTTTCTTCATCTTCTTAGAAGCAGCAGGCCAGCCCTCTCCTTCAGCCTCCAGCTCCTTCAACAGGACAGCAGGCAGGTGAGGTGGAGATGCAGTGTGGTCAGTTTTGTATGTTTGAAGTAATCCCAGACATTCCTGCGTCATTAGTTTCTTAATGACCTATTTATAAGCATTATGTTGGTATGCAGCTCAGTTTTTTAACCCTCCTGTTGTATTCATTTACAGGCATCAAAAAATATTGTTTCCTTGTCTGAAAAAAATCCAAAAAGTTAGCAAAGAAATCGCCCAAATTTCTGAAAATTTGCAAAACCTTCAGGAAGAAAATTCCAATATTTACTTCAAAATTCCCCTTAAAAGTTTTTTTTTTTTTTTTAAATCGCCCAAATTTTGGAAAGAAAATTTTGGAAAGAAAATTTTTGTAAATATTTTCAAAAACTGAATAAAAATCTTCCAAAAAATATCCTAAAAATACCTAAAGTGATTACATATATATTAGTTAAATGTCTAATGCTTTCTTTAAGAACATTCACAAAAGAAATCAACCAAAATCCAGCGAATTTCGCTGGATTTTGGTTGATTTTTTTTGTGAATGTTCTTAACCCTCAAAAATGTTCAAAGATTTTTGGGAAATCTTTGAACATTTTTGGTGGAAAAAAGAAATGTTAAAAGTGTTTCTTAATAACATTCAAGAAAAAAAATCTGTTGATTTTTTTTCTTGAATGTTCTTAAAGAAAATATTAGAAGTTTTACTGATGTATATGTAATCACTTTAGATATTTTTAGGAATTTTTAAAAGATTTTTACTCATTTTTTGAAAATATTTGCAAGAATTTTCTTGCCAAGTTTGGGCAATTCAAAAAAAAACTTTTATGGGCAACGTTTAAGGAATTATTGGAATTTTCTTCCTGAAGGTTTTGCAAATTTTCAGAAATTTGGGCAATTTCATTGCTAAATTTCTGGATTTTTTTCAGGCAGGACATCTTTTTTAACATGTCTTATTTCTAATCAAAAAATGTTCAAAAATTTCCCAAAATTGTTGAAAATGTGGACATCAAACGTTTCACTGTAAAAAATAATTTTTTTTCCTCTACATTTTCAAACTTTAAAACCCGTAGGACGACAGAAGGGTTAAAGTCACAGCCAAAAAAGAACAAAAAAAACGTTTCTAGAAGCAGCATAAAGATGATGTAACCTAAACTTTGTGTCTAGTCACTGCATGTCTTTGCTTCCTCTCCTCAGCAAGGCCAGTCCCACTGCAGCACCCAACGCTAAAAATGTCAAACAGATGCTTCTGGACTGGTGCCGGGCCAAAACAGAGCCTTATGAGGTAAATACACACCCCGACTCTCCTTTATCTGTGAGTTATGGCCCAGTGCAGCTATACATAGCTCCATCCCTTGTGTCCAGTTTGCTTTAACTGTTTCTTCTGAACTGACTGGTCTCCGGTGTGAACCAGGGCGTGGACATCCAGAACTTCTCCTCCAGTTGGAAAGATGGCATCGCCTTTTGTGCCCTGGTGCACCGATTCTTCCCCGATGCGTTCGAGTACTCCATCCTCAACCCCAACGCGCACAAGGAAAACTTCCAGCTGGCTTTCAGCACCGCAGAGTGAGCTCGCTTTCCTTATATGAAGAGGCAGACTGTTTGAAATAAACTCCGGCAGTAAATCTCAGCTGAATAACAATGTGACCATACACTTAACGAGAGCTTACTTCCTTTGTCATTGTTTGTCTCAAACTATTATTCCCTGACGTCTGCAGGAGGCTGGCTGGCTGCCCCGCTCTGCTGGACCCCGAGGACTTGGTCCGGATGAAAGAACCCGACTGGAAGTGCGTGTACACCTACATCCAGGAGTTCTACCGCTGCCTGGTGGAGAAAGGCCTGGTCAAAACCAAGAAGAGACCGTAGACTCCATCAGGATTGGCCACTGATCAAGTGTAATCTAAGTCACAAATCATGGGCCAGAGTCTAAGGCTTGACCGTGTTCAAATGTTAACCCCTTGATGCCTGTTGTCGCGAATTCGCAACATACCACTTTCATTCAGACTGCAGCCGAGACAGCGTATCCTTTCCCCCAATGCTGGTTTGTGCATATTCAGTACGTACCTGGGAACCTTTTGCAAACATTGGTTTCTGGTAGGACCAGTTGGAGTGGGACCTCATTACTATATATCTGTTATTATTTTTGTATAGCTGTTCTATGTGTAATGGATAAATTAACAATCTACACTTATTTAGCATCAGCTGGACAGCAAAAACACACAGAAATGTTTTTTTATTTAATTGTAAATAATTTCAGGCGTCAAAGGGTTAACAATCTTTAAAAAAAAGTATTTAAGAGAAGTCGGCATTTGGAGGCAGCAGGATTTATTGTCAGCAAAAATCCAGGAGTAGTTCTTGCCATTGATTAACTCCCCAAGAAAAAACAGAGATGCTGAGATGTGAGTCCTCTTTCATGCTGTGAGAGCTGGTCGTTTTTCCACCCCTATAGGGCAGTTTTGACACTGTTGTATTTTTCTAAATCTACTGGTCAGATCATGATGTCATCTTATCCTATTCACCCCTAGATCTCACTTTACAGAGGACATTAGGTTGTCTTTAGGTCATCTTTTACAGAGAACATTCCCAGATATGTTCAGACTTTGACTTAAGAAAAGTTATATTGCTTTAAGTTTACACCATTATGTTTTAAATACTCCACATATCATTTTCTACCAAGCATGCATCTTCACACAAAAGTTAGGGGTTATACTTTGTGATCTTCCAGCTGTCAACCAAACCATACCATCAAACATCAGTCCTTACTTGAATGTTCATCATTTTGTATTTTATACATATGTTTTAACCCTCCTGTTGTCCTCATTTATGGGCACAAAAAAATTGTGTCCCTGTCTAAAAAAAATCCAAAATTTCAGCAAAAAAACTCTCAAATTTCAGAAAATTTGCAAAACCTTCAGAAAGAAAATTCTAATAATTCCTTAAAAGTTTCCCTTAAAAATTTTATTCAGAAAAATCCCACAAATTTGGCAAAAAATTCTTGTAACTATTTTCCAAAAAAATGAGTCAAAATCTTCCAAAAAATGAGTAAAAATATCTAAAGTGGCTCCATATATATCAGTAAAACTTCTAATGTTTTCTTAAGAACATTCAACTAAAAATCAACCAAAATCCAGTGAAATTCGTTCTTAAGGAACATTTTTAACATTTATTTTTTCCACCAAAAAATGTTCAAAAATTTCCCAAAAATGTTGAAAATGTGGACATCAGAAGATTCACTGTGAAAATATATATTTTTTCCCACATTTTCAAATTTTAAAACGGGTCAGTTTGACCTGCAGGACTACAGGACGGTTAATTCTAGTCTTTAGTCTAATAGCATTTGCCATAATTACATCATCTTTTACTTTTAGCTCATCGTACCCATAAAATATTACACTGCACCATGATTTCCATGTTTTTCTATTACATTGCTACATGCTGATGTAAAAAAGATAATGTGCAGCTTTTTTAAAAATATATATCCTGCCTTTGATCTATTTGCTGGATCTGGCTGGTGAATGTAAATCCTCTGTGCCTAATGTGCAGTGTCTGTATCGGTCTGTGTGTTAGCAGGGACTTACGGGTGTCTATGTGGTCTCAGTGGACAGCTGGTGCTGAACACCAGAACATGCCACTGAGATTACACATCTGTATTAACATCTGTATTAATCCCAGTCAGAGCCGCAGAGAATCTGGGAACGACTTTTATGATGATGCTGTTGAAGGCCTGAGAGTGTGAGTATTACAGATCCATTCAATAAATATCCATTTTATCATACACATTCTTGCTTTATGTGGCTGAAAGTGGCCCTGTAGATATCTAAACATTTTATTTGTTTGATGCTATGGTGACGAATGTGAATGGTTTAAATTTGTGTGGGTTGAAGAGACGCCGTACGGACATAAAGTTCAGTTTACCTGGAGTGCTTTTAGTGAATTTGGTTCCACATTCTGCGTAGATTTTTGGAATCCCAAAATCTTGCAAAATGATCCAGTGAATTTTGTCTTGACACTCACAGAAAGCATGGAGTTTGAAAAGCATGAGGCGTTTACTGATAGGAAAGGTAAAGTGGAAACCGTAGCATCTATAGTCTCTGCAGTCGTCTGAGCTTTTTCTAATGTACATTTAGATGCAGGGAATTACTGTCCGCAGAATCATTTGCATTCCTTACAACGGAGCTGAGCTAAGACAATATTAATCACGTTATCCTTTCAAAATAACAATGTAAACCTGCAGCAAGTCGTAATAACAGTCGTTTTGAAGAGGAAAAGTAGACTCTTGTGGCCATGCATTGCAATATGGGTCAATACAGTGCCTATCATAAGTATTCACCCCCTTTGATGTTTTACCCTTTTATTGCTTTCATAAATCAATCATGGTCAATAAAATTTTGCTTTTTTAACAAAAAATTTATTGGAAAAAACTCTTTAATATCAAAGTGAAAACAGATTTCTATAAAGTAATGTTAATGAAAGAAAATTATATAAATAAAAATAATTATTTACATAATTATTCACCCCCTTTTTAATTTAATGGTCTAATTCAATAGAGGTCCATCAGATTGTTGCCAATAGTCTCACAATTAGTGAAATGAAGATTACCTGAGTGGTGTGGGTGTGTTTCAAGTGATTGAGTTGTAAAACATTGTGTCTGAAGGGTCCAGAGAGTGGTTGATCAGTATTCCTGGCTACCATTACACCATGAAGACAGAAGAACACTCTAAGCAACTCAGGGAAAGGGTTATTGAGAAGAACAATTCAGGGGATGGTTACAAAAAAATTTCCAAGGCACTGAACATCCCCCTGAGTTCAGTGAAATCAATTATCAAGAAATGGAAGGAATATGGCACTTTTGTGAATCTGCCTAGATCAGGCCGCCCTCGTAAACTGAGTGACCGTGCAAGTAGGAGACTAGTGAGAGAAGCCACCAAGACCCTACAACTACTCTGAAGAAGTTACAAGCTTCAGCTGCTGAGATGGGAGAGACTGTGCATGTAGCAACTGCTGCCCGGGTTCTTCACCGGTCAAAGCTTTATGGGAGAGTGGCAATGAGAAAGCCACTGTTGAAGAAAAGTCATATTAGATCTCGACTAGAGTTTGCCAAAAAGCACGTGGAAGACTCCATGGTCAAGTGGAAGAAGATTCTTTGGTCTGATGAGACTAAAATTGAGCTTTTTGGCCATCAGAAAACCAAACACTGCACATCACCACAAACACACCATCCCCACTGTGAAGCATGGTGGTGGCAGCATCATGCTGTGGGGATGTTTCTCAGTAACTGGACCTGGAAGGCTTGTAAAGATAGAGGGCAGAATGAATGCTGCAAAATACACTGAAATCCTGGGGGACAATCTTTTTCAGTCTGCAAGAGAACTACGTCTTGGGAGAAGATTTATTTTCCAGCAAGACGATGATCCAAAACATACTGCAAAAGCTACACAGGAATGGTTAAAAAAGAACCAGGTAAATGTTCTGGAGTGGCCGAGTCAAAGCCCAGACCTCAATCCTATAGAGAATTTGTGGCTGAACTTGAAAAGGGCTGTTCATGCCCGATACCCGCGCAACCTGACAGAGCTTGAGCAGTTTTGCAAAGAAGAATGGAGCAAAATTGCAGTGGGCAGATGTGCAAGACTGACTGAGACCTATCCACACAGACTCACTGCTGTGATTGCAGCCAAAGGTGCATCTACTAAATACTGACTTGAAGGGGGTGAATAATTATGCAAACAATTATTTTCATTTACATAATTTTCTTTCATTAACATTACTTTATAGAAATCTGTTTTCACTTTGATATTAAAGAGTTTTTTCCAATAATTTTTTTTGTTAAAAAAACTAAATTTTATTGACCATGATTGATTTATGAAAGCAATAAAAGGGTAAAACATCAAAGGGGGTGAATACTTATGATAGGCACTGTATATAACTGTGGTACTTTTTATAGCATAGTTGACATTTTTGCTGTTTTCAGACCTAAAATCAACTATAACCAAACACCACATGGCATTTTTACACAAAGATTCTTCTAAATATTATATATATATAACTGAGTAAAATTGAAAGTTATGTATAAAGATATTGTAGTAAACCTGTTGACATGCCATAAATCCACACTTGACTCACACCCTACTTTATATTAAATAACTCAGAAAGCCTTGGAGTCTTGCCAGTCTTTTCTTCAGGAGGAAATGACATCATGTGGAGCAGGTCATGTGATCTGAATTAACACACTTCCTGCAGAGGTGTTTTTGTAATGGGGAACTTAATTTAAAGTTGTTTGCAATTTGATATATTGCTAAAAAAAAAAAAAAATCTGTCATGATTATCTCAACTTAATAAAAGGAACACAATCAAAGCCATGTTTGAATGAGCTCATTTTATTATTGTTTAGCTAAATAGAAGGTGGTTGTGATTAAATTGGGATGGTTATTTAGTTGACATTTTAGTGATATCCAGTAATTTTTGATTAATAAGTGATTGTTTCCATCATAAATAATTATGGAATTTGTAAAGACATGATCATAATGAACATAAAAAACTTCAATTTTTTTTGACTTTTAATAAAAATGTTTGCAAGATAAATACTAAGGACTTCAGAAGTCCCTCAATTATATATTAACATGCTTTGCTTTGTAGAAATCTGGTTTCACTTTGACATTAAAGAGTCTTTGTTGTAAATTCTTGTCAATAATGCCAAATTGACCGTGATTCACTATTGAACAACAATTAAAAGGGAAACCTGTGAATGTTTTTCTTATATTAGGGATAATGACAGTATTAGGAAAACACAAAAATGGCCAAACTGCAGCAACATCTGTTTGAATTTATCTGTTATCCATATTATATTTGGCATAAACGTAGCCGTGCGTTAATTGCTGGGTTACTGTATTGATTGTGAGGGGGTATGTGGGCTGTCTGCTGCCATAAAAACATGAGAGATGGGTAGCTCTGCCAAATGTAGTGATCGACATGCTGATCAATTCCCCAGGCAGTGACGCACCAGTGCCAGATTTATGCGTCACTGATCGGACAGATGCTCAATTATTTCTGCTGGCTGCACTTTGGCAGCTGATTTTTTATTTTTATTTTTTTGCCTCTGCTGCTCTGCCCGCCCCCAAGTGTTCACGTTTTACTCGGAGAGGGAGGGAGGGAGAGAGGGAAGGAGGTGTCGGCCGGTGTGCAGGAGGAGGTTTGCAGGCGGGATGCTGACCGAAAAGTGCACAGCTGCTCCGGCCAACTGCGCGTTGCACGGACAGCGATAATAAGTAGGATGAGGCGCAATCAGCTGTTGTACCGAAGCAGCAGCAGCAGCGGCATCAGCATGCAGGAGTCCGGGAGCATCCACCGTGACCGCCTTCTGTCCTGACAGCCCGGCGGCTCGGTCTCCTGCTCCGTGACGAGACGAGTCCGCGCAAAAGACGGGGTCGCGTCCGTCCTGCAGACCGGCGGGACCGTAAATCCATCCTGTCAGCTCGGATTGATTGCTCGAATTAAAAAAATTAAAAGAGGAGACTGATGCTTACCCCCTCTGAGAATTGGTGAGATCACCTTTGCGGTTCACCTTGGAATTAAAAAAATAAAAGACGCATAAAAGGTAAGACGTGTTTTGAAAAACAGCAGCTCCTGCCGCTGGTTTTCCTCCGAATGTTCTTGTAATAATTAAGCTTTGTGATGTTTTCCAGCCTCTCACCTTTGCACATAATGGAGCTGTCATTCACAGTTGCAGACCCATAGACTGAAATGTTAAATTAATATATCAATAACTGAAAAAAGGCCCACTTGTTCTGTGTTTTTGGGCTCTGAAAGTTTTCACTTTCAGTCCAAAGCATCCCTCACTGCTCTGTTTCTGCAGGTTGTGGGTCACATGAATGTCTCAGTCAGAAAAAGAGATCCTCATTTGCATGTCATGAATTATTAAAAACAAAAAGGTGTATAATTTCTGTGTGGGAGGGCACATAAACAAAATGGAGGGAGGCCCCTGTCATCCTGTCATGTCAGGCTGCCTCTTCCTTAGTGACCTACAGGCTGTTGACATTGTGGATGTGCTCCGTTATCTGTCCTCACCTCGTCCGTCCTCTCTGGATGAGCTCATGAGCAAAAGATCAAACAGTGAAGCAGCAATGTCACCAAACGACCACCAACAACTCTCTCCTTTGCTTCTAAAAAGGGTCAGGGGCTAATTAACGTTGTTATGCAGCGGGGATGTAATCCGGGACGCTGGTCCAAAGTTAGTTCCTGGTGACAGAACCATCAGTGCTGCCTGGGGAGCGTGATGTGGACAGATACTCGATATAATGGGATGCATTCGCTCGTCTTCCAGGCACACCTTTGGCTCCTTCACCTGCTGAGCTCCCAGTGATTGATGTCAACGTCTTTGGCATTTTTATGTCCTCAACAGCTGCTGTCATCATGTTCAGTATTCACCCCTGTGTTGTCTTTGGGTCAAAAATGACTGGACCACTATAGAAAACACCCTACATGACCTTCCTTCGACTTGAAATTCTAAATTTCCTTGTTATTGTTGTAGGTTATGCACCTTGTGGGTGGGAGCAATGATTCAAAAGATGAGAGAAATTTGGTGTTTTGTAGTTGAGTTTTGTAGTTTTGTTCCCTTTTAAAGTGTAACATGGGTCAAAATTGACCCAAATCCAGTGGAAAATGTGTATCTCTTGACCCACACTGGGCATCAAAGGGTTAAAAGACGCATTTCAAGCCACTCTCTGAATGTTTCTGGTATTTTCTTAGGATGTACAAGTACGATCTCTTGCTAATTTATACCTATGCATTACCATTAGCAGCAATAAAAGTGATAATAAACCTCTATTTTAGTAAAGAAAACAGTTATAATATGTGTGATATAATGAAAATGAAGTGTCCGCTGGCTAAATAGTCTTTTTGCCCTCTTAAGAGCATACACTGCAAAAACTCAAAATCTTACCTAGTCTGTTTGTCTTATTTTTAGTCAAAATGTCTCATCCCACTTGATTTAAGATAAATTCACTAAACAAGTGACATTTCAGCAAATTGGAGAGACTTGTTTTAAGACAATGCATCTTAGATATCTTGTTTAGTCAAACAATTTTGAAATGATCTTGTTTTTTAGTTGTATTTTAAAAGAAGACTGAAAAAAGTTTAACCCTCATGTCGTCCTGTGGGTCAAATTTAAGGTTTAAAAATCTGGTAAATATATTGTATTTTCACAGTGAAAACTTCCACATTTTCAATTTTTGGGGGGGAAATTTTGAACATTTTTTGATGGAAAAAAAGAAATGCTAAAAAAAATGTTTCTTTAAGAACATTCAGAAAAAATCTACCAAAATCCAGCAGATTTTGGTTGATTTTTACCCAGTGTTCTCAAAGAAAATATTAGAACTTGCACTGATATATATGGAATCACTTTAGATATTTTTAAGATTTTTTGGAAGATTTTTATTCATTTTTTAAAATATTTGCAGTTTTCAGATTTAAAAAAAAAACATCTCTTGCCAAATTTGGGATTTTTTTTAAAAATAAAACTTTTAAGGGGAACTTAAATTTTCAGGAATTTTCTTCCTGAAGGTTTAGCAAATTTTTATTAATTTGGGGAATTTTTTCTGAGTTTTTGGATTTTTTTCAGACAAGGAAACAATATTTTTTGGTGCCTGTAAATGAGGACAACAGGAGGGTTAAATTGCAACTGTAAAAAAAAACTCCTGTGTTTTATGTATCTAATTGCTTGTATTTAATATTTTAATGTTTGTTGTTATTGTTTTCTCTTGCTGCTGCCTCTTTTGGTCAGCTCATCCTTATGAAGGAGGTCTAGATCTGAGTGGGTCTTTCATCCGGTTAAATAAAGGTCAAATCAATGAATAAAAATCCTCATATTGTTGCAGGCTGATGGATCGCCACCCGCAGAAACCGGTCAGCCCGGTGCAACCTAGACCCGGTGCGTTAAGTGGAGCCGGTCCAGGTTTAACTCCGCAGCTCACGATCCAGGAACCTCCTCTCATCAGTCCTCCAGAGGCGATCAAGAAACCGTCTGGACTGAGTCCCACGCTGACAGATCGAATGCAGTCAGGGGAGCCAAAGTCTGGGTCCGGTCCAGCAAACCTGGCGAGCATCAGCCGGCCGAGACCGACCGCTTTAGGAACTAAACCTTCTCCAAAGCCGACCAGAATCACCCTGGACCACTCGCTCTGGAAGGAAATAGATCTGATCCCTGTTAACATCCCAGGACCTCAGAGTGCCAACGTCCTGCCACATTCTCCAACAGAGTCCACGCTGCCGGCTCACAGTCCTCAGAGCCCCCACAGCCCTCAGGCCTACCTGAGCCCCAGCCTGCCTCAGCCCAACACCAACCCGCCCTCCAGCCTCAGCCCCAAGTCCAGCCTCAGTCCCCAGCAGAGGACGCCTTCACCCAGAGGCTCCACTCGGAGCCAGGCTCCGTCCGACAAGCCAGAAGGAGAAAACAACGACTTCAGGTGAGACAACCAGCAACGTTTTCATCATCACAGTTCTGTAGTGCTCAGCCTGTGTCATTTCCACCGGCGATTTAACCCTCCTGTTGTCCTGAAGGTCAAATTAACCCAATTTAAAGTTTGAAAAAAATTATTTTCACAGTGAAACTTCTGATGTCCACCTTTTAAACATTTTTGGGAACTTTTTGAGCATTTTTGGTGGAAAATAACCCTCCTCATTTACAGGCACTAGAAGTGTTGTTTCCTTGTCTGAAAAAAATCCAAAAATTCAGTAAAAATATTCCCCAAATTTCTGAAAATTTGCAAAACCTTCAGGAAGAAAATTCTAATAATTCCTTCAAAGTTTCTTAAAATTTTTATTTTTAAAAATAATCCCCCAAATTTGGCAATAAAATTCTTGCAAATATTTTCAAAAAATGAGTAAAAACGTTCCAAAAAATCTTAAAAATATCTAAAGTGATTACATATATATCAGCAAAATTTCTAATATTTTCTTTAAGAACATTCAGAACAAAAAACAACCAAAATCCAGTAAAATTCATTCTTAAGAAATATTTTTAACATTTTTTTCACCAAAAAATGTCAAAATTTGTCAAAAATGTGAACATCAGAAGTTTCACTGTGAATAAATCTATATTTTTCCCCCACATTTTCAAACTTTAAAACGGGTCAATTTTGACCCGCAGGACGACATGAGAGTGAAGAACACTCACAAAAAAAATCCTGTGAAAAATCTTTTTTTGTGAATTTTCTTAAAGAAAACGTAAGAAATTTTGCTAATATATATACATATATATATATATATATATATATATATATATATAGAAGACAACAGGAGCGTTAAATCTGTTGTGATGGATGCTGGTGCTCGTAGTGTCTAAATCCAGCTGCAGAAGCGTCCTGCAGTCAGCGGCTGTAAGGAAGCTGATGTGAGCCCAACCATGTCTCATGAATCACACTGAGAGCTTCATGAACCTGACAGAGGGACACAGGCACATTTTACTGGCACATTTCCCAGAGCCACTTTTGTTGGGTCCCGTGCTCATAAACAACGGCTGCTGGTAAAAACTCAGTTGAAGTTGGTGGACGTGTGTTTATATGAAGAATAAAACATGTGGAGAGGCGTTCAGATGGCATCATCTGCTGTCAGCTCCTGTAGAAAAGCCTTTTTTTTTTTTTTTAGATCACCACAAATCACATCTGAACGCTTTACACTGAAAACACGTATTGATGTGCATCGATTGCTTTACGTTCAGGCTTGTTTTGGTGTGATGTGGTGATTGAGTTGTATCACAATAACACACTGATGCTGTTTTCTTCTATAGTTTATATAGATTTTTACATTCAGGGTTATCATTTAGTTATTCAGTGATAGAATTATGAGATGAAATTGATTGCTGAAAACAAAAAATGAGACAGCAGTAGCATTTTTGAAAATAATAATGTCAATTTGATCATTTTTGGCTTTAAAACAGGCAAACATTTGATGGCAACTATCAGTAATCAGCAATAATATGCATCTTTATTCAAACCTAAAATTAAAAAACTAAACTAGATTAATCAAGGCAATTAGGGATCAATGAATTCTATTTGATTTTTAAACTACTATAAACTAGGAATGTCCGATAATATCAGCCCGATATTGGCATAAAAATGTGATATCGGTCAATATCGTTCTCAGGTTTTTTGCCTATCATGAAAACCGATAAAATAATGCCTGGATTTCTCTGGTATTTACCGACTCATAGAGGGAGAGAGGGAGACTGTAAACTGTTGTTTGAGACAATTAAAAATATATAAATATGTCATTTTTTTCCATAACTTAAGTTGAAGTAGTTTTCTTATTTGTTTACATTTGGAAAGCCTTGTTGCATTTGAGAATGCATCCAATGGGGCATCACAATAAAATTAGGAATAACGTAGTAATTCCATAACAGGAGATATGTGATGTTACCTAAAATTAGTTAAATAGCGCACATATATCGGTATCGGTTGATACCAGAATCAGAAATTGGACACTATCGGCATATCGGTTATTGGCAATAAAAAAGAGCCTATATCAGACGTCCCAAAAAAATACTCTTCTTTGAATAATAACTTGGCTTTATAAACCTGACAAAGCAATCTAGTTAACTGTATTTCCTGAATGCCATGCTGTCTTTACCAGAATCAGTAAAAATGTTTTTCATTTCCAGCTTAACGTCCTGACACTAGATGTTTCCTATTTGGCTGAAACGTCCAAATCAAAATCTGTGATGTTACCTAAAATTAGTTAAACAGACCACATATATCAGTATCGGTTGATATCGGAATTGGAAATCGAGGGTTGGACAATATCGGCATATCTGTTATTGGTTGGTAAAAAAGCCGTAAAATATCGGACATCACTACCGTAAACTGATTTTCATGTTGTAGGTTATGGAAATGGATTGAAAAAAATGACTGCAGCAGAAGTAATATGAAAACAATCATATATGAAAACATGCCTGCTAAAACTTGCACAAGCAGCATCGTGGTTGTTTAATTTCAGGACCCCGAAAAAGTCCCTGTGTCAATAAAACAGTTCTACAAATCACAGATCTATGTACCGAAAAGCTGCTATTGAAGCTGCTATCATATTTTACGATGCACAAAAATAACTCTGCATTTTATTTATTTTTTTATGCTTTCGTATTTATTCATTGTTTCTTTTTTAACTTATTATGTATGGAAGTTATAGGAGGAAATGTATACAAAACTGTGAAAAACATCCACATTCAAAACCAGTATATTTTTTAGAAATGGTAATTTGTTCTTTTGCAATGTTTTACATGAAATTGCTCTAATTTAGTGTATTTAAATTAGTCAAACACATCATTGTTTTACACATAATTGTCATTATTTGAATGAAAAAGGTCTGAAAATGGTACATAGTTTGTTTTAGCAGTTATGTTACAGATTTGTCTTGATTTATGAAATTATCTATAATAATTAGTCCAAAAAAAAATAAAAATTACGTATTGACTGTAAAATAAAAATGAAAAAATGATGAAAACAGTAAAAACCTTTCATGATTAATAAAGTATCTATCTATCTATCTATCTATCTATCTATCTATCTATCTATCTATCTATCTATCTATCTATCTATCTATCTATCTAAATATAAAGAGAGTAGAAACTGAAATCAGCAGCAGATGACCTATTAGTCCAAGTAAAGAGAATTGTTTTTAATATTTGAATCATTTTTGCCATAAAAATGCCAGATATTTTCTCGTTTTTGCCTTTCAGATATCAATTTGTGCTGCTTTTCTTTATCTTAGACATTTTTTGCTGTTTATTCCAGTTTCACTGACAAAAAAACAAAGTGACACTTAATAGATTCATCGATAATGAAGCTGACAGTAATCCAAAATGTTGTCTCTGCTGTAAAACAGTGTGTCTAGTAATTCAGTTTTAAAGCTCAATCACTTCTTTCCCTCTCGACTCACCCACGCGCACATGCACGCTCAATACTTAGTCATCACGGAGGTACACGGAGGTGCTTAATTGTGCTTATCTTTTTTCTATATACAGAAACCCTGATGAAAGCTGTTTCCCCCGAGGATTACAGCGTGGATTATGTCCTCTTTCACCCTCAACTATATGGCACTTAAATCTAATGCAGCGTCTCCTCTGTTTCTGTCCTCTGAAAGGGTCCAAATCGTCACATGGAACGTGGGATCAGCTGTGCCGCCGGATGACATCACTTCTCTGTTTGGACCAAATGTTTCAGATGGGAACATCGACATGTTTATCATCGGGTAAGCAAGTATTTCTGCTCAGCTCAGCGGTGCCAGAGAGACAGAAGTGAGTGCCCACTCAGTCATCTGTGTTGGTTTGGATCACTTTCTTTTTATTTTTTAACCCTCCTGTTGTCCTTATTTACGGGCACCAAAAAATACTGTTTCCTTGCCTGAAAAAATCCAAAAATTCAGCAAAAAAAAATCCCCAAATTTCTGAAAATTTCCAAAATCTTCAGGAAGAAAATTCCAATAATTCCTTCAAAGTTTCCAAGAAATGTTTTATTTAAAAAATCTCCCTAATTTGGCAAGAAAATTCTTGTAAATATTTTCCAAAAATTTGTAAAAATCTTCCAAAAAAAATCCTAAAACTATCTAAAGTGATTACATATATATCTGTAAAACTTGTAATGTTTTCTTGAAGAATCTTCACAAAAAATCAACCAAAATTCAGTGAATTTTGCTGGATTTTGGCTGTTTTTTTGTGTGAATGTTCTTAAAGAAACATTTTTAGCATTTCTTTTTTTCACCAAAAATGTTCAAAAATTTCCCAAAAATGTTGAAAATGTGGACATCAGAAGTTTCACTTTGAAAATATATATATTTTTTCCACATTTTCAAACTTCAACTTTGACCCTGTAGAACTACTTGAGGGTTAATTTCTGTCATTTCTCTACTTTCTTCTAGACTCCAAGAAGTCAACTCCATGATAAACAAGAGGCTGAAGGATGCTCTTTTTTCAGACCAGTGGAGTGAGCTCTGCATGGACACGCTCAGTCCTTTTGGTTATGTTCTGGTCAGTCAGGGGTTAAATCTGTCCTCCTTCACTTCCCTTCCATTGCCCTTTTTGTAACTGTTAGCGATTCATTGTGTTTTCGTCCGTTTAGGTGGCGTCCCAGAGAATGCAGGGAGTGCTGCTGCTGGTTTTCTCTAAATTCTGCCACCTTCCTTTCCTCAGAGGTGTGCAGACAGAGAGCACTCGCACAGGACTGGGGGGATACTGGGTACGTGTCGCGCATCAAACCGGCTGATTTATGATGAGGCAGAGTCTGTGGTGGGAGCGTGTTGGTGGGGTTTAACGGGACGCGGTGGTCAGGGGTAGCGTGTGCAGGTGCATGTGTGTCGCTGTGTGACCTTCCCGTGCGTGTTGATGTCAGCATCACCCCTGGCTGCTGCTGGTGCAGTCTCCTTCTCTTTGAGGTCAGTGCAGCAGCAGGGCTGTCTGGCTTTCTGCTTCTGTGACTCAGTGTCAGAAAAACAGAAAACACACCACAAACAGAAACGGGTGGAAACAGCCAACACGCCTGTTATTGACTATGGAGACGTGTTGTGTATGAAGGCTTCTGCTAATCGTCTTAGCATGTTGGATAGTCTGAACCATGGGGGACTGAGATTCATGATCAAATGTGGTTCCTTACTAACCACTGTGTGCTCTATTCTAAAGTTTGCTGGACATCTTTAAGTCCAAGACGTCTCAGTCATTGGTGTTTGCTTACAGAACAATTCTGGGTACTGTTTCTTCCTATTTGTCTCATCTTTTAACAAGAACACATGGAAGTCACAATAACTGATCTATGAATATTCTGCAATTTGTCGTCCCCAAATCTGAACTGGGCAAGAAAGCCAAATGATGCTTGGAATAAACTACAATCTAAACTTCAACTTCAAGCCCTCGTTACGCTGAATTAGTTTAAAGTTCTGATGAAATCTTTACAGTCTACCTGGTCTGTGTGCAAGTTTTGGTTGTTGTTAACCCTGCTGCAAATACGCTTGCTGATGCTAACAGATTTAATGCAGGTTTCTCTGAGTTTCTCTGTTTAATTTGAATCACAGAACATAAGTTACTGTAAACACGCTGCCTTTCAGTCGGGCTGGGAATATATTTTTTTAAAGATGTGAAAAATGTTGCCTTATTGTTTTGTTTGTTTTGTTGTATATTTGGGTCTTGCAGGGTTAATTTTATCTGTTTGCTGTTTTTTAATGTGACTATGCTGCTGCCCTCTTGGACAGGTTCTAACAAAGACTGAGTGTGTTGGGTTTTGTCACGTCATCCTCTCTTTGCCCTTTTCTGTCACTCTAAGGGGAACAAAGGAGGCGTCAGCGCCAGGATGACGGTGTTTGGACACCCGGTGTGCTTCCTCAACTGTCACCTGCCGGCTCACATGAGGAACCTGGAGCAGCGGATGGAGGACTTTGAAAGCATCCTTCAGCAGCAGCAGTTTGAGGGAGGGACGGCGACCGGAGTACTGGACCACGAGTGGGTGACATTAATTTATATATAAGCCTAACTGAGAGAAATGAGGTTT
Source organism: Acanthochromis polyacanthus (assembly GCF_021347895.1). Taxonomy (NCBI): domain Eukaryota; kingdom Metazoa; phylum Chordata; class Actinopteri; family Pomacentridae; genus Acanthochromis; species Acanthochromis polyacanthus. Next base: position 7,329,968 of record NC_067130.1, read on the forward strand.
ACACATCCATAAGAAAGAGTTGCCATCATTAAGTCAGTCAGTCACACATACACTTATTAATTATTCTGCCAAAAATAATGAACAATTTACTATTTGTAAAAATACATTTTTTAAAAATGGAGGGATTTAACAATTTTCACCTGTTTATTTTTATTTTACCGTTAATATGTAATTTTTTCTTTTTAATAACTATTATTGGTAATTTCATGAATCAAGACAAATCTGTAACATGAAACATTTTTCAGTCTTCAATATACACAGTTTTTCATTCAAAATAATGACAAATGTGTGTAAAACAATAATGTAAATGAATGTAATTTGACGTGAAACATTGTAAAAGAACAAATTACCATTTTTTAAAATACTGGTTTTGAATGTGTACGCTATTTACAGTTTCATCCAATTTTTTAAGTAGCTTTTGATAACATATTATGATTCCAAGCTTAAATTTGGACACATTTTCAGATAGCCCTTCACATCACAAAAGAGCAGTTCAAGGACCACTGGAAAGTTAAATATCTGATCTTTTTTTCTGTTTTTATGGCTTCTGGCTCTGATAAATGGTGTCATTTGGTAGCATGCCTTTCACGGCCAATTTTATGGGTTTTGGAGCTCCGAGGGTTAATTTTTTATCCTTTTCCTTTGAGTCTCTGCTCTCTTCCTCCTGTAAATGACAGGCCTGTTTGTTCTCTCCCCAGTGTTGTGTTTTGGTTTGGGGATTTAAATTTCCGTATTGAAGACTACGACATCCACGTGGTGAAATGTGCCATCGACAGCAACAAGCTGCCTCTGCTGTGGGAGCGAGACCAGGTGAGCGTTTGTTTTTACAACATTCACACACTTCCAGAGACAGATGGGTGTTTTTGGAAGACTTTAGGCCACCTGTTTGTCTGCTGATCTCTAACCACCAGAGGGAGCTGCAGCACAAACTGAACAAACATCACCTTCTGTCACACTGAATGGAACTCATCCAGGCCTGTTGTTCTGTATTGTTTGACTCCTTCACAGCTCAACATGGCTAAAAACACAGAGTCCATCCTGGAAGGCTTCATCGAGGGGCCGCTCAACTTCCCACCGACGTATAAGTTTGATGTTGGCACTCACACGTACGACACCAGGTTTGTTTCTTCACAGACTTCCATCCATCATCTATACACTGATTAATCCTCATTAGGGTCATGGAGGGCTGGAGTCTTTCCCAGCTGACTTAGAGTGAAGGAGGGAACACCCAGGACAAGTAACTGTCTATCACAGGGCCACATTTAGAGACAATCACACTCACATTCCCACCTACGGACAATTTAGAGTCAGCAGTTAATCTCAGCATGTTTTTGGACTGTGGGAGGAAGCTGGAGATAGACTGTTACCTGTCCAGGGTGTCCCGTACCTTCACCCCAACTCAGCTGGGATAGGTTCCAGCCCCCCATGACCCTAATGAGGATTAAGCGGTGTTTGGATGGATGGATTTTTAATTGACTGCTTTTTTTTTTTTTTTTTATAAAATGCAAAGTGAACAATAGCCCATGAGGAATGATAAAAATCAAAATCTAGCATAGGCAACTATGCACTATGAAAGATATTTCCATGGCCTAATCTGTGGTTCACAGCAACAAGGAAACTGGAGTGTAAGGGCAGAAGCCTTAAACACATGACAGCAAATACTCGTGCACCCTGCTCCTGAAGGGTACAACACCATCTTCTGCGATGTCACCAACTACACAATCTGGCAAGCTATTCCAAACATGAACTGCAGTGTGGATAAAAGTCCGTCCTGTGGAAACTGTTCTGGACACTGGTACTGCAAGAGCACGGCATGGCATTGATAGGCTGAAACGGGTGGCTCTCCTAACAGCGTAAGGCTGAGGAAGCAGAGCACAAAGGTCTGTTGGGCACATACTGGTATGCATTTTATAGAGGACTGTAGCTGCTGCCACCTGACGTCTCTGGTGGAGGGCTGTGATGTTAAGTTCTATTCTAGCTTTGTCCCTGTCTACACCAATAATACGAAGTGCCTTCTTCTGGATAGTGTCCAGCAAACCAAGTGTTGTCGGGCTAGCACTCATCCATGACAATGATGCATATTCCATTACACTTCTCACTTGACTGTAGCTTGTTTGATTGTCTCTGTGTTTGCATGTTTTAACTGTCAAAGCACTTTGTGAACGCTGTTCTTAAGAGTTCTCTATAAATAAAGTTATTATTATTATTACATCTGCTACTGTTGCTATCAAAGTCTGTTTCTGCTTCTTTTCTGTCAGTGCTAAGAAGAGGAAACCTGCCTGGACAGATCGCATCCTCTGGCGCCTTCGTCGCACCGGTTCCCCAGTTCCTACCCACAATGCAGCGCTGCAGCGGGGTCTGACCTCCTGGTTGGGGGGCGCAACTAAAGTGACGCAACACGTGTACCGAAGCCACATGGGCTTCACCATCAGCGACCACAAGCCTGTTTCTGCTCTGTTTTCACTGCAAGTACGACGATAGAATGAGACTTAACCTCAAATACGCTCTAATAAATGTCTTTTTTTATTGCTATGTTGTTTTAACAGCATATATGTCTTTGTTTTAGTTCCCATTCAAGGTGGAAATGCCTCTGGTAGAGCTGCAGGTAAATAAAGAGTGGAGCAAACTCTCAGATGCTACAGTCAGATTCACAGTTGCAGCAACTTATCAGCGCAGCTCGTGGGACTGGGTGGCAATATACAAGGTAAATTCTGAAGGACTTCTGCAGAAAAACTTAGATGACTTTGTAAACAAGTAAAAAGCTTAAGATGACAAGCATACTACTTCTAATCCATGACTTCGCATCCAAAAAAAATAAAAATAAAAAATCCTGGAGAAATCGGAAGAATTAAAAGAAATGTTAAAACTTATAAATGTGTGAACTGTCCAGATACACATTTTCAAATCAGATAAAACAACTTTAAGTGATGGACTGCAAAATCACACCTTCAAAAACATTTGATTTCATGGGTCAGTATATAATTGAGAGACTTTTGAAGTACATGGGGTATATCCTGCATACATTTTTATTAAAAGTAAAATAAATATATGTTTTTATGTTCATTATGATCATGTCTTTACAAGTTCCATAATTATTTATTATGGAAGGAATCACTTATTAATAAAAAATGACTGGAAATCACTAAAATGCCAACTAAATAACCATCCGAATTTAATATCAACCACCTTCTAATCAGCTAAACAATAATAAAATGAGTTTATTCAAAAATTGTTTTGATTGTGTTCTTTTCATTAAGTTGAGATAATCATAGCAGATATTTATTTTTTGCCAATATATCAAATTTTAAACAGAAAATAACTAATTTTATCTGTTACCCATTACAAAAACACCTCTCCAGGAAGTGTGTTAATTCCAGATCACATGACCTGCTCCACATGATGTCATTTCCTCCTGAAGAAAAGACTGGAAGACTCCAAGGCTTTCTGAGTTATTTAATATAAAGTAGAGTGTGAGTCAAGTGTGGATTTATGGCATGTCAACAGGTTTACTACAATATCTTTATAAATAACTTTCAATTTTACTCAGTTGTATCTATAATATTTAGAAGAATCTTTATGTAAAAATGCCATGTGGTGTTTGGTTATAGGCGGCCATGTTGGTTTTAGGCCTGAAAACACCAAAAGTGTTGACTATGATGCAAAAAGTCCTGCACTTATATATTGACTCCCATTTTTATTGTCAGACTTTTATTTATGTGTAGCAGAAACAGAAGTTTGCTGTTTTAAAAGCCAACTAGAGCGTTCAACACAAGAAGAGTTGATCGATTTTCAGTTTTTTTCTGTTTCTTTGTGTGCAGGTTGGATTCAGACATCACAAAGATTACCAGGCGTATGTGTGGGCTAAAGGAGAGCATGCGACACAGGTGGGTCATGTGTTCACATTTACAGACACATGCTGAGCTGCAGCTGAGTTAATTTTATTGTTTTTGTCTCTGCAGGTGACGTTCTCAGAGGAGGATTTACCGAGAGATGACTGTGAATACATGCTGGGCTACTATAGTAATAATATGAACAGTATCGTTGGATTGTCGTCACCGATTCAGGTAACACAAATCACAAAGCAACAATGAGCAACTGTACTCCTATTTGTGAAACATTCATGAATGGATATTCACATATATACTGTATAGATGTATATATGTACGCAGGAAGTAATTATGATTAAGTATAGAGTGTGTTAAAGAATCATTTTAAAGAATTTTAAGAGCTAAATTCATCTGATTGCAGCTCCTAAAACGTGAATATTTTCTGGACAGTGGTGGAATGTAACTAACTACATTTACTCAAGCACTGCACTTAGGAACACATTTGAGGTACTTCTATTTTACTTTCACTTTAACTGCATCTCAGAGGGAAATATTGTACTTTGTACTTCTCTGCACTTATCCGAAAGCTGTAGTTACTTTACATATTTGATTTTTTGCACACAAAATGTATAAAGGCCTTATAAGATATATTGTTTTGTAGAGCTAAAGTAGAGCTGAAAAAAATTTGTCCATTAATCACTTATTTGGCAGCTACTTTTGTAGTCATTTAGGAAACTTTTCATGGCAGTTTAGAGCATCAATCAATCAGTAGAGAAAATGACCAGTCAGTTACTCCTTAATGAAAATAATGATTAGTTGCAGAATAGTTCAAAATGAGCTTAATCACAGCCATTAAAATCCTATTTTTACATGAATGCGTGATTAATAATAGTCTAATGATATTTTTAATGATTCACAGGGGACATTTTTCTGCATTTTATTAACATTTTTATCGCTAGGCTTTACTTATTAAGTAAAGAATGTGAATATTTCCTCCACCACTGTTTCTGGATCTGTTTGTTTTCCATGAGAGTAAAGTGCTGTGTGGAAAATGTCCAAGATTTGAGAGAAATTAATGATTATTTGATAATAAAAAAAGAAGTTCCCGTTTCTAGTTACTATGCAGATTCATGTTATACATACAAAATATCAATTAATTTGCAAAATATGTTTAATTATCTAAACCTTGACAAATTCCAACTTCAAGATGCTGCATTAAAATGTATGTATCTGTAACAATAATTCACTAATATAATGTGAAGACAATAACAGAGAGGCTGCTGCACAATGAGGACTTTTATTTTAGGTGGATTCTACTAATAAAAATTTGAAATTAGAGGGCCTTTATTGTCAAAACATTCAATAATTAGAGTAAATAAATAAATAAATGGTAAGACTAGAGGCAGTGTAATTGGAAATAAATACAATTATTGCACAAGTTTGAAAGAAAATTATTGCACAAGAATAATTTGATAATCATGATGATAGATTTGCTTGCTGTTCCTTTTTGTTGAGTGACTTTAGAATGCAGGAGTCTTGCTGTGACTCATTTTCTTTGCCCTGTACTTGACTCTTATCTCCTCTTCGTCCTCCTCAGATCAGGATGCCCGTCCACAGCCCCACCGTGTGTCGCTCTGAGAGCTCCGACGTCAGCTCCGAAGACGACAGCACCCTGGTCCTGCTGGCTCCGAACTCCCGCAGCCCGAGTCCCAAAACCGGCAAACACCACCACCGCCACCGTCGCAGCCGCAGCCCCGCCGTTCCCTCTTTGTCGTCCAACCCCCTCCCCTCCCTGCAGGGACTCAGCCTCTGTCCTCGCTCCAAAGACGGCCAGACGAGAAGCCGCTCGCCCTGCTCTGCCTCTAAGAAGGAGCGCCTGGTCTCCCCCGACACCGTGCCGTCCCCCACCATCAGCCCCCTCACCCCTCGCAGCCCCGTGTCTCCGGGCGGCGGCGTCACGGCACCGGAGGCCCTGATCGCCGCCATCCTCGGTGAACCCAGACCAGCTCAGGTTAGCCCCACAGAGGTGAAACACATCAGGAAGGCAGGGGAAACGGACGCTGCAAAGAACATGAAGATCAAGAGTTAAAATGAGGTGCAGGAAGAGGAGGATGAGGGCGATATCCACGCGTTGGGGTCTGATCCGACCTCCACACTATCACTGTGCTCGTAGAAGCAGCACATTTAATGACTCCTAACGTAGTTTGCAAACATTCCACATTGTAGCCCTGCAGCTCCCTGTTTCTCAATCATCTCTACACTACTGTATGTGTATCTCAGAGTCAAATATGTGTCCAGACTCTCAATGACAAGTGCTTTTATAGACTCATAAGCTATATCATACATAAACAAAGCATATTGAATGTGAAACCAAAGTGATGGATACGGCCAGTTATTATTGACAGCAATATGGATCCGTGTAAGCAGTCTTATATCATATGAGGACCCTGGACCACAAGTATCGATGGTATCATTGTTCACAACAGAGAGTGTGTGTGTGTGTGTGTGTGTGTGTGTGTGTGTGTGTGTGTGTGTGTGTGTGTGTGTGTGTGTCTTTTTTGTGTAGGCCTATGTGTTAAAACATTAATTATATGTGTGAAATTTCTGGTTTTCACTCTATAGTTCTTGGTCTGTATTCATAAAAGAAGTGTAATGTATCCAGGAGTAGAGACTTTAGAGCATTTTATCACCTCAAGTCAATGTGAAATTTACACGTGACTGTGTGAACTTCAACTGTAATCCCAGACCAATGCTCTTATTCTTAGCCGCTTTGTGAATACAGCCCCTGTTCTATGGAGCTCAGTGAGTGGACGTTTAGGCTAATGTGGTCATTTTGCTTCAAGAAAAACAGTGCTGTTTAACTGTGTGAGTGTGCAAATAAAACAAAAACAAATGGAAAACTAACACGTTGTTTACTGGACAAACAATGCTTCAAACACTGAAGAAGAAGTGCATATTTGTTATATGTACGTGTGCATATATGTTGTGACATTTCACACAGAAGCAGTAAAGTCCTGGAGGCCCACTTAACTCGTGACTTTACTTGGACTTGAGACTTCTGAATTAGAAAACGCTGAATGACTTTCGTGAGGCGTTTAGGAGTTTATGGTTTTTGCGCTGTCTGTGATGAAAATTAATGCTAAAATGCAGAAAAAGTCTTCCTCAAAATGCTGCACAAGCACCCCAAAAACAGATGTGCCTGTTAGTTAATGCATGAACTTTAAACTTTTGCCTGCAGTCACAACTTTTGGGGGAAAAAAATCTGACATTAACCCAGACAGGGGCCTGACAGAAGTTTCATTCCTTATTTTCCTGATAACTGATATTCTCAAACGTAGTGTCTACAGATACGGACCCGTACCCGTAGCCTGTGGCCTACGGATACGGCACTTTCCCTTATCCTAAATATTAATGAGACGTACATGAATATTAATGAGCCGGCTGATGAACGCGCTTTGTGATTGGCTGGTAATCCGACGTACATAAATATTAATGAGCCGGCTTGGTAATCCGAGTGATGAAGGCGCTTCCGTGATTCGAGGTGAATCTGCGTGCCGAGCCTGTCATGTCAGTCATCTGCTGTTCTCTTTTCTATCATGCATAATGTCTTATAAATATCATTATCTGACTTTTTCACAGACAGCGATTTGGGGGTTGAAATCAGCACTACTATTAAAAATAGCAAAAAAAATTTTATTCACGTGACCCCGTTCTAATAAAGCACAAACAGCAAACAAAACAAATGGCGGAACTAACAGCCAGCAAACTACAAGTATTTTTTTACCTTCAAAAGTAGCGACAGACTATTACATATTAACAACCTAAACAAAACCCTGACGTATTTTCTACGTCGGGCAACACAGACACTGCACGTCAGTCACTTTAATGTTAGCGGACTCTGTTGAATGGCTAAGTTACATAACCACAAACAAATCTCACAATATCACAGTAAATCGAGTTTGTGGGTTTTTTTAATTCATGCCGAATTAAAGAGCTGCTCCTCATCATTCACGAGTGTTTGTTTCATATTCGACATCCTTAACTTTATCTTGTAAATTAGCGTCCGAAATTAAATGGGAACATTTGCAATGGAGTTCGTCAGCCGCTTCCACCACTGAACGCGGTAAACTAATTAATAGGAACTGGACTTCAAACAATTTAGACACGGCGTCTAAAAGCGTAAAAACTGCAATGTCTAAAGTGTGAGAGGAGAAGTTGTATTTTTGGTTAAATTATACAATGTTCGCCGTCAAAGTCATTCATATAAACTGCCTGTAATGTGCAGCAAATAGTAGTTAACCGGCGCCAGCTCTTCAGTGACCTTAACGGGTCCGTACCTCTAGCACAGATGCTACGGGTATGGTCCGTACCTGTAGCATCAACCATTCTCAAAACCATTCTAAAAAACAGCCCAAACACACTACTGGAGCAGGAGGGAACTTGTAAAAAAACAGATTTCACACTTTTTGTAAAAATGTAACCCAGGTATCTCATTCAGATGCCGCTAAAATCAATTAAAAGCATTTGACAATGTAAGTAAATTATTGCAATGGTGTCACGGGAATAACATACAAAAGCAAATCTCATCTTGATTCTTTCAGATTTTCTTTAAAAAAGTGATTAAATGGTTAGTTATTTCTGTAAATTTAAGAATCACAGATATATTTATTATCCCAGAAATCTTCGTGCATTCAGCAGTGACCACACAAACAATCAGAAATAGAAAACAAACAAAAAAAAGCTTGTCCAGTATAAGATCAATAATATGCTACTAATTCTTCATACAGACAAGAATCTGAAAAAGAAACATCAGAACAAATGCCGGTTTCTCGTAACAATCACAGTTTAGAGAAAAACAACCTTAAGGTTTCGGCGGAGGGTTGGATGAGTGCACACAGCTTATAGTGTGTCCTGATGTTAGTAATCAAGATAATCACTCTTTGGATTACAAACGGATCTCAAACCAAAGCTGGATGCCAGAAAGGCGAGGGAAGCTGAGAGGGATCTTCCTCTGAGTGATAAGTCTCATCTGATGCCAGCTGTGTAGCTCACATGCAGAAAGTTCAAGGGTCAATGTATAATCTAACATTATTATCACACATCTGCTCAAACTAGTTGTTCATATGACATTAAGGAGAAGATATACAGTCATGGAAAAAATTATTAGACCACCCTTGTTTTCTTCATTTTCTTGTTAATTTCAATGCCTGGTACCACTAAAGGTATACTACCTGAAGAATACAATGAACACGACAAAAAATGCAGCTAATCCCATAATACTTTATGTCCTGTTTGACATTCTTAAGACTAATTGTATCCCCAGGGTATGTAAGAGATCATTTCATGTCATAAGCAGCACTGTACATACAAAGGTCTACAGTGGTTTCCTGGTGACATTCAAGCCGTAGCACAACTCACAAGTTGTTAGCTCTCACATAACGCCTAAAACAAAAGAATTACGCAAAGCCACAAAGGCTGCCATCTTGGCACTGCTTGAAATTGACATGAATGAGAGACAGGAAGCCAAAAAGCTGAAGATCTCCAAGACAGTTGTTCATTACACCAAGAAAAATCAAGCCCAACATGGTTCTACCAAATTGCTAGCTGGTCATGGCTCAACCGTTCCTTTGTCAGGAATTGTCATCAGACCTCTAGAGACCTTAAAAATCAGTGGGCACTGTGGAGAAATGTGACTTGTTCAGCAAGGACAGTTGGAAACCAACTTCTTGAAGCTGCTCTGAAGTCACACAGGGCACAGAAGAAACCCTTCATCAAAGAAAGTCAGAGGAACGCCTGGTTACTCTTTGCTGGGATTACAAGGATTGGACTGTTGATGACAGAGAGATGAAGAGGCTAAGGTTCTCTTCAGTGATGAATCCAGTTTTCACTTGATGTCCACTTCAGCCAACTTAATAGTTAGAAGGAAGCCTGGAGAAGTCTACAAACCAGACTGTCTGCCCCTACAGTAAAACATGGAGGTGGATCAGTGATGATCTGGGGTTGTTTCAGTCTGGGTGGAACAGGGCAAATCAACCAGGTCATGTTTGAGGCTACTCTTGAAATCAGGCTTCTTCCATCAGCTGGAAAACTCTTTCCTGCCTCCAATGACTGGATTTTCCCAAAAGACAATGCCCCTTACCACACAGCAAGGTCAGTTAAAGCCTGGATGGAGAACCAGAACATTGGAACCATGCCTTGACCTGATTCATCACCACATCAAAATCCAATTGAAATCCTGTGGAAAATCATGAAATGCTAAATGGAGAATCACAAGCCCAAAAACAAAGCAAATTTCTTTGAATTTGTGCAACAGGAATGGACTGCTGTGACAGCAGAACAATGTCAGAAGCTGGTGGAGAGCATGCCTAGACGCATGACTGCAGTCATCAAAAACAATGATTATGCAATCAAGTACTAACTCCTGTGTGAATCATGAGACTAAAACAGACAGAAAAGAAAACATGGAAAACTAGATTTTAAAAATCCCCTCTGCAAAAACTAGGTCTCTTAAAAGCCACAAAATAGATGAAATACTTTAATTTCAGGCTCTTTTATTATTTATTTATCAGTTTTAACACATTTTAGTGACCGGTACAATTCACGTGCCAGCATGTGCACAAAATAATCATCGTTCTTTTTTCAGAAAACAATTTCCCATCAGAAAAATAAAAACAGAAACAAGAACATCTTTAAGAACATTAGGGAGTGACCATTACATTGTCTTTAAATTTTCAGACTCAAAATTAAAATGGGCTTTTTAATTTTTATATATGCAACCCATTTTCCACAACATGCTACAAACCAGTCTTGTTTTTGATTTATAAACGCTGGCATCTCTTCCATCTTATAAATATCCGGTGTTTTATCCTGTGATAACCATTTCTTATAGTTTTCTTACTTGCAACCAACAAAACACTCAAAAGATATGTATCCTTTTTTTCTCTTTTCCTGTGATAAACATCCAAAATAAACAATTTTCATTCCAAAAGGAATTACACATTTAAAAATGTCTTGCAGTGCTCCATCTTTCCAATACTGTCTAATATAAATGATAAAATGTTAGAATTATTTCATATTATTTTAAAATCTGAAGAATCTTAAGTTTATTGAAATTCTTGAATGTTCAACCTCAGAAAAATCCAAAGCAGGAGTCATCACCTGATTGCTTCAAAAGCCACAAGGAAATTTTTTAATTTAAACATTTATAAACTGGAATCCTCTTTCCCAGTCCATGCAGCAGCTGTCAGGATTCATGCTTCCAGTTTCCCCCTCAGGCCAAGGGCGTCAGTTTGTTTTTAAAAGTGGGGGGACGGAGACCACAGCACTTTGAGAAAATGTCGAAGAACAGCGGCAAAATGCCACAAGTTGCACTCGAACTTACAACCACCGCACCAAAGGCAGAGGCTTAAGCTTTTGAGCTATCAGTACATGTAGCTAGAGGGGTCTGTGGGCCGCTATAGTACTAATTCTCCCGGGCCGAAATTTTGCCCCTGCACGCCTCTGGTCGGAGCTTCCACTTGGCACAGGCGCAAATTTAGAATCTGCGCGTTTTTTTGTTTTTTTTTAACCTCTCGAAGGTGTGCTGCGTGTCTGTGCAACTCTCGGCCGAGTGCGGATGGTGCGTTCATGAGCGTCGGAATTTTCTATACTACTGAAAATAACTGGGTTTACAACGGCTTACATGTGAAGAATTTGAATGTGTTGGAGACAAAAATGACCCCTGACAAAAAGTGCGGGGGAAACGTCCCCACCGTCCCCCCCTAAACTGACGCCTATGCCTCAGGCACATTTTTGTTTTGCTCCTGCCGGATCACGCCCATTTGCACCACATGGTCTGAGCTCACAGACAACATTGGCTGCAGAGGGGATGACTTGAGGGCTCTGGAGAAGTTGTTCAGGCGAATAAATACAGCTGTCTGCCTAGTTTAACTTCCACCTGGCGTTCCTACATTTGGATATCCGCGACAGCTTCCTGTGTGAAAGCAGGAGACCAAAGTTAAAGGCTACCAAAGTGTCCCCGGCTCCTTCTAAGCTGCATTATATCAAGCATCTGCTCGGCTAGCTCGTTAGCTAACTGTGGGAAAATGAACGGCCAGCTGAACGGCTTCCACAACGACTCCGTCTACGATGAGGACTGCTTCCTCTTCACCTCTGAATCTGTCGGAGAAGGACACCCCGGTGAGTTTTAGCTCCACCACAGCCTGTCTGAGAAGCACTTTATCCCTGCGACCAGGATAATTAGCCTAGCATCCTGTTACCTCTCAAACAAGGTCACAGTTAGCTCAGCTGGTCCTTAATCGACTTTAGCTGTAATTGTTAGCATTTGAAAACAACATAGAGATGAGTTTATGGTCTTTCCTTGATAAATACAGGAACACTGAAATGAAACAGACTTAAATATGAGGATAGAAATAAATTTAAAGCACAGTATAACTAAACAGAGAGGCTGGGGAAAAAGTGACTGTTTTAGCTAAAAATAAAACGATGTAGTAGCTTGGCAATCCTTTCTTTTGCTCTGACAGCAGTTTAAATTGACAAACACACTCTTTTAAAAGTGTACATGTTTCAACAACGACAATTTACAGTCTGCGGGTGGCGGAAATACAGTTTCTGTAGTCCATTCAGGATGTATGCTAACAGCTAGCTACTGAAGCTAACACCACATTAGTCTGGACTGTTGGTGTCTGTCAATCACAAGGTTCCCCACATGGATCTGCAGCATGTGGTCGGATGTTTTGTAGCTGATAATGACAATAATAAGACAGATAACGTGAGTATTTTGACCTCCAGTCAGACAGTATTGCTAGCTGCCATGCTGTTTACAACCTTTTAATTGCAGAACAATTCGGCAACTTGACCTACAATATGCTGCAGTTTTCAGTACATTAGGGCAGCAGGGGTAGCTCTATTGCCACAGATAATAGGCTTATGTCTGCTCCTAAATATAGGTACTGCAGGGGCCACTGCTCCACAGTGGGTGTAATGTTGTCGTCACATCCACAGCCTTTAAACACTGAACTAAAATACGAACGCAGCATGCAAGTGGTCTTCTTTTCTGATTTTTACTGTTACTGTTGGAAAAGGTTCGATTTAACAGGTAACTATTGGGTTAACCCACACTGATGTCAGCTGTAGCTCTAAAGGACAATAATCAGACCGTGTGACCAGCACAATGGCACTACTTTGACCAACGATTTACAAAAGTCCACCTTAAAATGCAGCTTTATTGAAACGACTTGATGCCACAGACGACGGGAGAAAGACAAGAACAGGCCGTTAGCGTGATGCATGATGGGAGGTCAGTTGAGGTTGCAGCCAGACACCCGAATGTCCACAGCTCCACCATTTGTCCTCCAAGAAATAGTTTAATACATCATGATATGACAGATGACTCGACACATGGTTCTGCAGATGGACAAGTCTCTCAGCGTGATCCTATCTTTCAAGAAGCCCACCAGCTTCACCAAGCCCTACAGGAAGAGCATCAATAACCTCATTACCTCTGAGTCGCAGATGCATTATCTTGTTATTTACTTGTGACTTCTGGTCTGGTTTTGCCTCCACACTTGGTTGTTTCATGACATCCGTTCTGTTGTAGAGATATTTTTCCATTTGTACAAATTTAACAAGATATTACAAGCAGCAACAGAAATTTCTAACGATGTTGTGCTTCAAATACTTTGCAACGGGGGAACAAAATGTCTGGAGGATAGCCGAACAGGTTCAGACATCTTCTGAAAGCAGTCACACCAGTCCCGATTTCGTAAGCAGTAAATTTTAAGGGAGGTAGATACAAGAGCAAACTTGAATTTAATGTCTGTGAATAGAGAATGTCAACTGCAGGTTGCCAAAGGCACACCAGTCTGTAGTAGAGCTTCAAATTTTCAGACCTTAGCAGTGGTATAAACAGGCTTTCTTGGTTCTGTGGGTTCACTAAACGCATGCCAGAAATCACGTGTGCTACTGTGAGCAGTTTTTTTCTTTTCTTTTGCATTCTTTGCATACTTTGAATGTATTGAGATGTTAAATGTTTTTGAAAAATACCTCCTGCATCATACAGTCAAAGTTCAGTGTTCTAAGGAAAGCAGTGTTTTTTATTTCGATTTGTGATTTAAATGGTAATGCTGGCGAGTGAACACATCCATCCTGGATGAGTAGAATTAATTTCATACCAGCATTATCTGTCTTGCGGGGAAATAATTTAAACTTGAGCTAATCAAAATCTAGAGCACATCCACTACAACAAGCAGGTTTTATTTTAACAGATGTTTCAAGATGAGTGTGAATCAATTCTAAATATTATTATTTTTAGCAAATTGAAGCTCAGATAATCTGTTTAATTTTAAATGATAACTTGGTGTGAAATCATCCACTAAGCCTTCTGTAAGTTGTCAGTATTTCACCTTAAGCAAAACGAAGAAATTATTGTTACATGTTCTGAAAAATACATTTTTTCCCCCACAGATAAAATATGTGACCAAATCAGTGACGCCGTGTTGGATGCCCACCTCAGACAAGATCCTGATGCCAAAGTAGCATGTGGTGAGTCTTTGGACAGCAGAGCAGGTCGATTATAAAGGCTGTGTTTTACTGAATAATGCTTCTGTAAACTGAGGCATGTAGCAAAATAGGGGTAAAGTCCATTCAGTCACACTGCTTATTGGATCTTGTGGTTCCTCTGAGTAATGTTTTCTGATGCATCATACTGTTTTTGACGCATTTTAACCAGATGGCAGCAGGAACTAGAGTTGTTGTAACTAAACTAAATCAGAAGCTAAAAGTCCCAGTTTGTGTCTGCATGGATCAGAATCCACCAGAAATGCAGTTTCTGAAAGCTTTAGAAGCTTTGGGGTTTTTAGAAAGTTATTCTTAAATGGACTGGATGTGCAGATTAGCTCCGTCTTCTCTTTGCTTGTCGGCTTTACATCAACCTCAGGCTATTTAGGACAAACAATTCATATCCTGTAGGTTTATATTGCCCCTGTAGGTGTTGGAAACAGATTTGACCATAATCACCTTGTGTTCAGATTAACATACTGTTACTGTTTGTGTCAAAATCTGAAATATTTTGTAATGTTAATCAAGGCACATTGCTTAAAATGCAAATTTAAGAATTGCCGGCCTGTTGCTCACAATCGTTGCTTACACTGCTCGCTGTTTTGTTCTCAGAGACTGTTGCTAAGACGGGGATGATCCTGCTGGCGGGGGAGATCACCTCCAGGGCCAACGTAGACTACCAGAAGATTGTCAGGGATGCAATCAAGCACATTGGCTATGACGACTCCTCCAAAGGTACGGTGATGAGAGCAGGCAGCTGTGAGTTCAGTTCAAGCGCAGGAAAAGTCCACCTTTGTCTACAGAGCATGGAAAGGCCAAACACAGTTGTAAAGGTGGTGGTAGCTGTAACTACTCCGGTCGTATGTGTAGAAGGCCACACATCAGACAGATGTCTTTTAACTTTTATTGGCTCTTTGGTCAGCCTAAGACCGAAGAGCCAAGACTACAAAAAAGGTAATAAAGGTAGACGGAAGCAAAAAAGATGAATGTAGATGATAAAACAGCAGCCCAGCAGGGTGAACATGCAGAAACTTTTACCTTTCCCACATCACAATCAGAATCAGTTTTATTGCCAAGTAGGTTTTTACACTTACAAGGACTTTTCTCTGGTTTTCTTGGTGCAAGTACAAATAAAATAGTAAGTAAAGAGATGTAAGAATTATAAAATAAACAAATAGACAAGGTATATACAGTTACTACTCAGTGGTAATTAATATAGGTAACAGAGCTGATTTGCAGTGGCACGGGCAGTGTTCATCAGCAATGCAGCAGAGGGGAAGAAGCTGCTCTTGTGGCTTTAGTCCTGATGGACCGCAGCCTCCTGCCCGAGGGGAGGGGTTCAGAAAGTTTGTGTCCAGCGTGTTGATGACATGTTGTCCCTCAGGCTAAATGTGTTTGATTGATTGGAGCCACCTTCCATGACTGAGGAAACGTCATCAACTCTTTGTCAATAATCAGTTGGATAATTTAACCTCTACCTGACAGATTTCACTGACATATGTTGTTCCCACATGATGTAAAAACTGCCAAAGAGCACTGAATGTACCAGCCGTGGTGAGGTGTGAAGTACTGTCCTGATGCTCTGTTCTCTTGTTTTATAGGCTTTGACTATAAGACCTGCAACGTTCTGGTGGCTTTGGAGCAGCAGTCCCCTGACATTGCTCAGGGTGTTCACCTGGATCGCAAAGAGGAGGACGTGGGAGCCGGCGACCAGGTTGGAGAGTAGTGGTGGTATTGTACTTATGTGTTATTTTGACCTGTATTCATGCTGTGATATTGACTGCACCTCTGACAGGGTCTGATGTTTGGATACGCCACCGATGAGACCGAGGAGTGTATGCCTCTCACTGTCATCCTGGCTCACAAGCTGAATGCCAAGATGGCGGAATTACGCCGAGATGGAACGCTGCCGTGGCTCCGACCCGACTCCAAAACTCAGGTTAGATAAGGGAACAGTTCCTCCACTTCCTTACAATTCATCTTAGTTGCTTAGAAAATAGGAGAAAACAGAATATTGTTGGTTTTTCTTGAAGTTTTCTGGAATTTTGCTTTCCAAATGTACATATTTAAAGACTGACATATCGCTACTACTGTAGATAAACGCTACATTCTGCTGTCATTAATCTGTTGATATATTTCGGTGAAATTTCATATTCTATGCAGGCACTTGCACAACCTCTTGAGTTGCTGGATTCCGTATTAACATTTATCATTGATTTGTGTGTTTAATCAGTCAGCGTTCTTTGGTCGTAGCTCATTAACTTAGTGTAAGTTTGTCAAGATGCCACTTGATCCTTACTTATTTAGAATTTTTTGGTATTGGACAGTTAACAAAAAGTCTGAAACGGTAACATTGGCAACAGTGTTTGGCAACAGTTTGATCAACAGCCAAAAAAACCAAAAACCACTGTCTGTCTGTGCCTGAAGAAAATCTCACTGATTGAATTACTGCATGGCTGTTATCAGTAAAACACAGTGGAAGAACAGCAGTGTGTGTGTGGACCCTGGACTCCTGTACCATGGTACCTGAAACAACATTTTATGAAATCAAGATTTTTTTTTCCTACTGATAAATTATGCAGTTAAGTGTTCATCAAAATTGTTGCAAATTAACGCTGCTTAATTTGCTTGTTGTGTCAGTAATCCTGCACTTTATGCTAAACAAGAAATGTTCATAGATTTTAATTTTTGTCTTGCAGCATTAACAGTAGCAGTTCACATCACACCTTTAAGCCACTGGGGGAGTTTAGAATCCCTTTATGCTAAATGCTATTTACAATCCTGTATTTACTTCAAGCATTGACATGTTTCTACAACCTGTGTACTTTATATTTGCAGAAAGGTTTACGATCATATTGTCAGGAGGTGAATCAGATATAAAGTTGAACAGATAGTTTACTATTGTTTACCTTTTAAATATTCAGTCTCCTGTCTTTGTTTGCCCCCCCCCCCCCCCCCCCCCTCAGGTGACGGTTCAGTACCGGCAGGACAGAGGAGCCATGGTGCCGCTGCGTGTCCACACCATTGTGATCTCGGTGCAACACAACGAGTGTGTAAGTTTGGATGAGATGCGTCATCGTCTGAAGGAGCAGGTGGTGAAAGCTGTGGTTCCCAGTGGATACCTGGATGATGACACCGTCTACCACCTGCAGCCCAGCGGCCGCTTTGTCATCGGAGGACCACAGGTGGGACAAAAAACATCTTTAATATCTGCACACTCAGACCAGTGAAACCTCAAGTCACATTTCTTTAAAGAACCACTTGAAGGATTTGGGTTTTTGTTTAACACAAATTTTTATTTCAAGTTTTTATACTTTGAAATAAAATGATGATACATTACTTGAAAGCATATTGAAGTAGCTGTTCTAAAATGTTTCTGTCGACATATATTTTTTAAGGTACATAAACCTCAGAACTGTTTCCTCTCACAGGGTGATGCTGGTCTGACTGGGCGTAAGATCATTGTTGATACTTATGGAGGATGGGGAGCTCATGGAGGCGGAGCTTTTTCTGGGAAGGACTACACAAAGGTCGATCGCTCTGCAGCCTATGCTGCCCGCTGGGTGGCCAAGTCTCTTGTCAAAGCTGGACTCTGCAAACGTGTCTTGGTCCAGGTGAGTACATCGTACTGTGGTCCTTCGTCTATCGCAGGGGTTACGTTCCAGACCCCGCCGTGATATATAAAAATGCGCGAAGTAGAGACAGAGGAGACTGATGCTACGGTCGCTGAGCCAATCGGAGCCCATCGTTGTGCACTATGCATTTTATTTTGATTTAATAGTCTTTAAATATGTTGTAATTATTATATTTTATATATTTTTTTAGATTGTTTTACTTTTTTTTGGCTAGAAAATGCTTATTTTACCACAAAAACAATTGAAATTATGTCGTGATCGCAGAGCTGGTTGCTATGACTGAACTGTTGTGCTGCAATGCACCATGGGAGTTTGGGGTGTTGGGGATTTACATGTCATTATTTGGGTTTATGTTAGTGGTACATTGTTATTAGTGTCTATGTTTTATTGTGTTTTTGGGGTTTGGTCAGTCTAGTTAGTTTGGTTAAGTGTTATGTTGTCACTTCCTGTCACATTTAAGTGCACCTGTGTGCCAAAATAAAAGCATCTGACAGTTGCAGAGTGCATAAAAGGCAGTGTTGTTCTTCAACAAAGCTTGCCAGAATATTAAATATATAAAAATACATATATACTGCAAAATCCCGCGATACCAAATACAGTTTAAAAATCCGCAATACAGTGAGACCGCAATATGGCGAGGGACTTTGTATATCAAAATGTTACTGCTACCAAAATCTATATATTATAACAGCAAAAACTTAGCTTTCTACAGGCCTGGAGATGAATGTTACAAGTTAATAGTTTCCTATTTCTAGCAATTGCGATCGTGTGTCTCCTTTCAGGTTCTGTTGGTCGGTGCTTTTGGGTGTTTTACGTCTTGAGTCGCCATTTAGTACATTGTAATTATTGTCAATTCAGTGAAAAAAAAAAAACTAGCTTACTAATTCTTCAGACACTGATCAGTATCATGTTCTGTGATTGGCTCTTGTGTTTTCCATTTACCAGTTACAGGTTATTTTAGAGGGATATTCTATGCAGTCCTTAGTATCCTGATTGTTCAGGTCCATTGAATTGCTGGTCAAAATATATTTTGAGATATATGCTGTGCAGAACATTTCACAGTTAAATTTTCATTGCTACTATCTGGACTAACTGTTTTTAAATTGTGCCCGGCCATATGTATGGCGTTTCTCAGCTAGTGTATCGTGCTTCTTATCTGCTGATGTATTTGTGGGAAGCTCACATATCTAAATAGTGGCCAGAAGCTCTAGCTGCTGTGTTGAACCGTACAGCTTTCAGTTTACATTTCTCACATTTCTCTTCACTGAGTTCGTGTTAGGACTGGAGGAAGAGATCCAGCTGCAAACTGAAGAACTAGAAACTGAATAAACATTGACGTGTTTTTTAGGTCTCCTATGCTATTGGAGTTGCCCATCCCCTCTCTGTCTCCATCTTCCACTATGGGACCTCCCAGAAGAGCGAGAAGGAGCTGTTGGACATCGTGAAGAAGAACTTTGACCTCCGTCCAGGGGTTATCGTGAGGTATCCTGTGACATCTATTTTCAGATTTTTGCTACTAAGATGCAGCTAAGGTCCCCATTACCGGCATTTTAGACATTTCAAGCTTCATTAATTGTGATTTTATTTGTCTCTCAGGGATCTTGACCTGAAGAAGCCCATCTACCAGGGCACAGCAGCTTATGGTCACTTTGGTCGTGATGTCTTTTCATGGGAGGTGCCCAAGAAGCTGAAATACTGAACCTCTCTTCTCTCCTAGCAGGCTTTAGGTGTTCTGCAGAAAATCCTGTGTGTTTGTCTACCGTCCTTCTCTTCCTTCTTCTCTTCCCTCTTCTTCCTCACACTCACAATCACATCACGAGAGCCTCTGTTAGATTAAGAAACACCCCTTTGTCCACTTGTTAGCACAGATCATTAAAGAGAAAACAATAGTTATTTTAGTTGCTGACATCTACCAATCTAAGTGGTGCTACCAGCCATTATTCATCTATTTGGTGGTGATTAATGATCATCTAGTTTCCTGACACTACGAGTTAAGAGTGCACTAACTTCTTAATCAGTGAATCTGTTAAAGGGGAACTTCGGTTTTTTCCAACCTGGGGTCTGTTTTCATATGTCTTTTCATACATGTGAGTGATGGAGAAATGAATTTTCGACATAGCTCCAGTATTTAGCCAGGCAGGCAGCTTAGCAGCTCAGCTAGCAGCTCGGCTAGCGAAAAGTACGGCGCAACTTGCCCCCCTGCGTCAAAATCCGCCCTAACGTGCTTTTTTTCCCCACACTAACCGGCTCAGATAGTCTCAATGAGTGTCCCACAACATACTAGAGATGAGAAGTGAACAAAAACCTCCACATTACCTGGCGATCGCTCTTTGTTGTGGTCTGTATCCAAATCTCAGGACGCTGGAAAGCAAATCTCGTTCCGAAATCGCACGATAGCTCGCGCCAAAACACCGGTTGTGGCACGAGCTATTGTGCGATTTCGGAACGAGATTTGCCTTCTAGCATCCTGAGATTTGGATACAGACCACAACAAAGAGCGATCACCAGGTAATGTGGAGGTTTTTGGGACACTCATTGAGTGTGTGTGTGTGTGTGTGTGTGTGTGTGTGTGTGTGTGTGTGTGTGTGTGTGTGTGTGTGTGTGTGTGTGTGTGTGTGTGTGTGTGTGTGTGTGTGTGTGTGTGTGTGTGTGTGTGTGTGTGTGTGTGTGTGTGTGTGTGTGTGTGTGTGTGTGTGTGTGTGTGTGTGTGTGTGTGTGTGTGTGTGTGTGTGTGTGTGTGTGTGTGTACTTTGACGCGGGGGGACCAGCTACCCTGTACTTTTCGCTAGCTAAGCTGCCTGCCTGGCTAAATACTGGAGCTAGGTCGAAAATTCATTTCTCCATCACTCACATGTATGAAAAGACATATGAAAACAGACCCCAGGTTGGAAAAAAAAAAAAACAAGTTCCCCTTTAAGTATTATTAACAGTGTATTAAAACTACATTTATGACAGATTTCCAGCATGTGCTTTCCAGTAATGAGAACATTTCTAGTATTCCTCAACCTTTAAATACAGAAACTCACTGCAGTATACTCTCCTCCACCAAGACGTTTCTGTTTTCGTTACCGTTTCTCGGCATTATTGCACAAAAACGACCAGGCTGGTGTTCATGAAACTTGGTGGAGACGTAGAGTACAGACACAGGAAGAACGCTTTAATGTTTGACCAAGTTTAGGATGTGAAATCGCATATCAAAGAAAAGTGGACTTTTAGACTTTTAGCCTTGGCGGATGTCTTTGCTCTCCTGACTAGTTGTAGAAGCGAAAGCATCCTCTGTTGCATCCTCCTTACATGGCAAATTTTACTGAGTTAGTGGCAGTTTAGCATCGCAAAAACATCTCTGTTTCCCTCACACAACTCCTCTGTTTTTTAAGTTTTTATGACACAAATGGGGTCAAATGCAACAGTTTTGTTTTTGTTTTTTGTTTTTTTTACTTGTGCTCACCCTTCAGGCCATTTTTTCTTTTCTGACGTTTTACAGAGAAGTCAGAAGCTGCTAACGCCCTTGTGGTTCTGTTGGGTTGCACCATGAAATCACTCCATTTTTGTAATTTATTTTGTAGATTTGAATGTCATGTGAATTATCCCAAATATGTTAAATGTGTCAATGTTCTGCTGAATCACGATAAAGACGCAGTACTTACCCTTCCTGGGGCTGACGCTGGGTGTAGCTACAGAGAAACCCAGACTCCGTTGCTCCTGGGCTGGGACTGCCTTTATCTCACGGCAACACTGTACTTGAATTAATTTGTATAATTGCATTTGAGGGACCTAACAGTTTTGACCAGCAAGGAGAGACAACTGAATAACGTGCCACACGTTTTTGTATCTGAAAGCTGTTTTCCACTCCACGTGAAGAGTCAAAGTGGTCTGGTACGGAAGGACACGAAGAGCAGAGCGGCAGAAAGACAAAGTAAGAATGTAAGACATGGTACTGCAACTCTCTTCTTCTTGGCAGAGTTAGTTCCTGGAACTTCCCAAAAAATTGAACAGGCTTCTGTTTTGAATGTTACATGTGCTGTAGTTGTCAAAACGAATGTTGAGGTTGCAGCCGGTGCTTTTCTTTTAAATTATTTATTTGTTTTTAAAAAAATTGGTATGTCCTTTACATCGTACCCCATGGGTTATTAATGGCACAAGTTACATTTTTCCTGATGAGCACACTGGGTTTGTCAAGCTTGCCCCCTCTTCTTGTTCTTTTAAAGACGGTTGGTTGGAGTTTATGTGCAAGAAATGGAGATAAAATGTGGAAAGGAGTGTTACAAAAGACCACGGCTAGATTTGAACCTAAAACATTAATGAATACACAGTATATGCCTTTGAATGTGTCCCCAGTTGTCTTTCTCCTTCACTTTACTCCAACAAAAGTTAGCTGTAAGCCTAAGTGAGATCAGTGTTTAATGTATTAAATCATTACAGTTGGTTGCTGGTCAGAGATTTGTGCAGTTAGTGAGATTAAAATATATCTGCATCATGTAACTAGATGGCGCTGTGTACCCACAAATAGTACTGAAACGAAGACTTAGTTCAGCTCCTTTGGCACCACCTTGTGCTTTCCTCACTGAGCTACAGAACTTCAGATCGCGGCCACATAGTGGAGCTGTGAGCTAGTCTGTGCCACAATCTGGTGAAAGTACCTCACAAGGATTTTTTTAATTTTTTTTAAACAATGCATTTTCTTCCTCCAGCTCCTCCATGGGTGAGACCAATGATTGGTTGGTGTTGTACAGAGAAACCAGCCTGTTTACGTGGTCTCCTGTGGAGGGCTTAAAGAGCTTTTTTTCCTGTTTAAATTGTTTTGTAAATCTTTGAATGTGAGTCTCGGTGTGTTTGCTAAATGTGTAAAAGTGCCTTGCCTCTGCTCTCACTCCCTGCAGATGCCCCCAACTTGTACCCCCAAACACATGACTTCTTACTCTTTGGGCCCTTTCCTCCCACTTGTACCCCGAGGTTACAAACGTGACCGCCTCACTAATTCATACTGGTCAGTCCGAGTTGTTGCTGAGTTTCTCTTTTAAACTGCTGAAATAAACTGTACTCTTGCTTTGTGCTTATGGGCTGTACTTTGTGTATTTATTCAATGTGGAGGGTGTGAAAGCAGAAGTAGGATTCAGTCAATCAAGATGGTAAAAATGATCACTTCCTCTGACACAAGGTACTTTCACTGGGAGAGACAAATGGTTTCTATTCTGGTTTTCACTGTTGCTTCTGCTGTTTGTTGTAAAGAACTGAGAGTGATCACATACTGCAGGTAACGGTTACTTTCCTTTTAACCTCAAATACTCTAGTTTTAGGAACCATAACCTCCTTACATTTAGGATTTACACCTGTGAATTGAGCCTACAAAATAGAGAACTGATAGAAAATAGCACAACAAACTCACAGATGGGTGTTTTATTGATAAAGTAGTCATGTCACAGCCATGTCGCATACTTTATTTTTGCTAATTTTCTTCAAGATTACAAGAAAACACCTTGTTAAAGCTGATAAAGTCAGGAAACTTGATATATAAAATACAGTTTGGTTAGTACAAAAGTGTATAAAACGAAGTAACTGAAGGATTTAACCTTGTAATCCAGTAAAGCCTTTATTTCTTTGCAGCTGAAGTTCAGAAATTCCCTGTATTTTGTTCGGCTTTGGATTTCTTAACTCAAAGCAGGCGCTAAATCACAAAATGCAGTAGCATGTCAAATCAGGACATGAAGGGAATACTATCAGAATGCTGAGCAGTTGGAAAATGCTCGCAGCTTGATGTGGAAGGATTGTCCATGAGGTTGACTCCTATTTTTGATCCCACCCTGGAAAGAGAAATGTGATATTTTATGCACAGTTGTGTTTCATTTTATTACCTATTTTAATTCCTGCCTTAAGATTTCACTTACCTTAAGGTTTTAGAGTGTGTTGTAGCTCAGTGGCTTCCCGGCAAATTTCTGACAGTAGAACAAAGTCTGCACAAAGTAGACAAATTAAACTTTTTTACCACTGAGCATCTGTACGATAAACAGGTGGTTTCATTTTGATGTACTTACTCCACATTTGAGGGCCGTCCTCATGTCTCTGCACCTGTATGATGCCAAAGTGCACGGATCTGAGAGTTTAATGAAAAACACATTCTGTTTAGATTGATTCATCTGCTAAAATGTGCTCAAATGTATTTTGTTTTTAAGCCTCTTAAACCTGCCAAGCAAATGACACACCAGTATGACTTTTAAGTCCAGCATGACTCAATGTTTAGTTGCTGCCATGGTGTTTCTGCTATGAAAAGCAGAAGAGGGCCTCGATTTCTACAGGTGGTAACGAGTTATATCTGTTTTAAAATACACTGCCGGTCCAAAAAAAGTCTCTGTCTGGATTTAACTAAGCAAATAGGTAAGAGCTTTCCATTGAATAATTACTGCAGTGAAGGATACGTTTCAGCTGCAACAACTTATTTAACCCCAGCTGATGCAGTGAGGAGCTTCTCATTTCTGAAGCAACCATGTAGGAAGACATATTCTGTGGTCATCGAAAAGGATGTTAATCTGTCTCAGAAGGGTCAAGCAAAGAAAACAACTAAGGAGATTTCTGAAACTACTAAAATCAGGTTAAAACCATCTAACAGATGATTAAAACCTGAAGGACAGTGGAGAACCATCATCTTCCAGGAACAAATGTGGTCAGAACAAACTCTTGGATGATCGTAGGAAATCAACAGTAGAAGTCACGGCTATGTTTAATTGTGAAATTAAGAACATTTCCAGACACACAATGTGAATGGAATTCCAGGGATTGGGACTAAACAGCTGTGTAGCTCTAAGAAAACCACTGATGAGTGAGGCTAATCAGAAAAAGTTTGGGATGAGTTTTAGAGATAGGGTGAGAAGCTCAGATATCCGGAGGGAGCTCAGAGTAGAGCCGCAGCTCCTTCACGTCGAAAGGAGCCAGTTTAGGTGGTTTGGACATCTGATTCGGATGCATCCAGGGAGACTTCCTTTGGAGGTTTCCCAAACATGTCTGCCTGGGAGGAGACCCCGGGGTTGATCAAGAACTCGAGATTATGTATCTTGTCTGACCTGGGAACGTCTTGGGATCCTCAGGAAGAGCTGGAAAGTGTCGCTTGAGGGAAGTCGTCTGGAATTACCTGCTTCGTCTATTGCCTCAACAACCCGACCTCGGATAAGCGGAAGAAAATGGATGGATGGAAGATTTTGGGATTGTATAGACTTCTTGGGAGCAGGAATCAACAAACATGAACAATTCTGGCGGTACATCTACGATGTCTACTATATAGCGTGTCTTGGCTTTCTAAAATTCTGTATGATATTGGAAATTGTCATAAAATTGTACATGCAGAATGTGATTTGTTGAAGATTTACTGCCTCTCCATATTTAAGATGGCTCCCTTTTCATCACAAATCATTTGAGGGTCTAGCACAGAAACTGCAAGTAAGTATATTTTTGCAAGTTAGAGAGTGGTAAGGAGTCAATTTGAAATTTTTGTCTCTCTCGTATGCATTTGTCTCATAAAATAGAGTTCCTTTGTTTTCATTTGATACCTTAGACTGAAATTTCACAACTTTTCAGCCATTAGTGATCCCAATAATCCCCTCAGTGGCAACCACACGAGGCAGACTGACCTACAAAAGCAGCCTCCTGCCCTTTACACATGTGGATGAGGGCGCAGATGGTCTGAGGGGTGGCGTAGCTCAGTATCGCATCCAGCACCGTCTTGCTGAACTTGCCAATGACAGCCTCGCACCGGTTGCGGTAAGTAGAGGGCAAAATGTGACAGATCTCCTCGAGCAGCTTGATCAGAGCGTCCTGTAGTGAAACAAAGAGTCGCTTCCCATCAGCAGTGTTGTCTGATGGCATTTAGGCATCCAACTGCAGTACAATGAGGTGTTTGCTTTCTTCACCATGTTACCATGACGTACCTCAGTCCTGTCTTTTGGCAGCAAACCCTCCAAAGTCTTGACAAGAAAAATGCAGAAGGAGCATTCTGTTGTGGGCTGCATCTGATAGACACAAACAGCACTGGAGTGAAGCACAAGTTGACCTTTTCACATACAGTAATATTCTTTTTTGAAGTTACTCACATTGTCACTTGTCATTGCAGACTGTAATGCCTCCTGGACAAAGTACCTGAGCATCTTCTCACGACTGTCACAGGAGCTACAGAGACCAAGGATCTTGCAAACCTCCGCTGGTTTCTAGAAAGAATTAAGGATACAACATGCATGAGGAATAGCTTCAGAAACACACTATTTCTGTTTTAATCCAGCTTCAAACTTACTACAACAACAGTTATGAAGTTGATGGCCACTGGGAGCATCTTCTCCACCTCGTCTTTGCAGACTTTGGCAGCAGCTGGTACAGGCAGATGGTCACACAGAGATTCAATCTCACCCATGATCTTTTTCTAGAATAAAGAGGTGGCTACGATTACTGGAGATATATTTTCCCCATTGCTAAACACAGTTGAAGTTCAAAATAAAAGCAGTCCTTAACTGGTGAGGGTTGGAGTGAAACCTTTAGCTTTTACCTTGGAATAAAAACAGGCCAGTTTTCATTTCAGCCCTTTTCTTGGATGCTAGTAGTCTTACTATTCTCTAAATAGCATGAAAATCATTATGTTGGTCTGAGGAAATCAAAAGAAGTGGTATTATGAAATTTTCCTCTGTAATTTCTCACAAACATAAACATATACATATATTTAAAAAAAATTGATATGAGAGTCCTGTGGGGGGGGGGGGGGGGGGGGGGGGGGGGTTGTCGTCTCTTATTTTGAACAAAAAACACCCCCAAACGACAAATGTGTGTTTGTTTTAGAAAATGTATAAATACTTGAGTTTTGAGCGATACCTGTGGTATTAACAGTGTTGCTATATGAAAATAAAAATAGCTATTTTGCACAAGTATCGCCTTTGTCTTGATAAAAAATGACTTGAAACTGTCATTTTGTGGAGAGATGCCTCTTTCCAAGAAGTCATATTTAGTTTAATTATTTACAGATTTCTAGTGCGCTATTATTTAATCACTCTCTAAATGGGCATATGCATTAAATATGATATTAAAAATAAAAAAAATAAGAGAAACTAAACATTGTTCTTGAGGGGTAATTTTACCTGTTTTACCTGATAATGCATGTCAGTAAAATCATAAATCGTTAAGTAATTATATAACTTACTTAATCATATCTATTTCTATTAACAGAGTTTTGATAATAATAATAATAATAGTAATAAAAATAATAAAAGTTATTTGAAGGCGCCTTTTTTGGCATTCAAGGACACTGTACAAACATTTATATATATATACACAAAATACGCAATAAAAATGCAAAAAGAATACAAAACACAGAGCAATTGGTGTCAGATGGAATGATTATTGAAGTTAATTTTATTTAATTAATCTTTTAATTTAATTTTTAAATTTAATGTAATTAATCTTGACTTCCGCCCTCTCCTCTTCCAGCCAATCACAGAACTCCTCTCAGACTCACAAAGTGTCACTTAGCTAGCCGAGCGAACTCCTGAGAAACTGAGGGAAAGAAGAACCTCATCTTTTCGGTCATAATCATACCGAGCTTTCTACGCAGAACATCTCCAAAGTCACAAAGTCTGTCGAGGTAATTGAATTAAACAAATTTCTGGCTCTGGCACCAACTCTTAAAGTCCCCCCCCCCCAAAAAAAAAACAAAACAAAAACAAACAAAAAAACAAACAAAGCCAGGTAGGCTAGAGTGCCTGTAGGCTAGCCGGGTAGCATCTGTAGCCTAGTTGAGCTACTTTAACGGTTGTGTCTGTGGACAGACTGTGGCAGTGTTGTGGCTCATAGCTATCCTGAGCTAGCTGGCTACCTTTGGTGTGTGGCATTGGTCTGGCTGGGTATCAACAGGACAGACAACTCTGACAAAAGTTTGTTTTTATGGTGAAAATCACACTCTGAAAAATGCACTGTCTGTAATTTTGTGTACACAACCCACCTCCTGAGGGGAGTTTTAGTAATGTTATGAAGTTCCTTCTTAATTTATTGTTTAATTTACATGTTTGTGCACATGTTTATTTTTATAATGTGTTATTTGTTAATTCATCGAGTTTTATGAATATGTGGTAGGTTCACTTTTATGGGTCATGGATTTAAGATTCTGGATTTTTGCTGTCATCCCAGTACACTGGAGGTGAATGGGAATTGTGGTGGCATTTTGAATTTTTCACCAAACATTTTTTATTACAACTATCTCTGCACTGTTTTATTTTTCAATGGCTTGGAGCGCTTATTCTTAAATATAATTTGTAAAACAATACAGGAATCTATTCTCGAAATTCTAGTGAATTGTTAGTCCATACTACATAACAGGTCTCATGTGTTAAACTTTCTGTTATCTTTGCCTTTTGAAGCACCATGTATATTTAATATGTATAAATAAATCACTGCTTACTTGGTATAAGAATGAAAGAGGAACTGAGCAAATCTTGCATTTTTATTCTCAGCTTTCCAGTCTCAACCTAGTGTTTTTGCAAAATGAACCAGAAGTGACAAGTTTTCTTTCTATGATGACACTTGTCTCTGAACAGTTAATCATGCATCTACAATTTATGCTTTCTGTCTTTGGACTCAGATGGGACTCTCCACAAACCAGATCAGGCTCAGAAAAAAGAGGATCCTCGAGGTCAGGTGAGAAACGAAAGCTCTCTTTGAAATTTCATTTCAGCTTTTGTTAAACATTGAAAACAGGAAGTGGTTTTGCCCCCCCCCAAAAAAACGAACATTTTTTTAATCGTGCCCTTCATGACGTGCATGACCAGTTACAGATTATTTGTTTCTCTGAATGTGAAGAATGTGCTTCAATTGACAAAATAATTCCTGGAATTTAAAACATTTTTTATCATTTAGTGAAAACTATTCAACCACAGGTCAGGACAGATAGCTCAGGTAGCAAAGTGTATATTTTAATATTGACTTGAGAATATGGACATACACGATATTGATAATGTTATCAGTGAACAAATTTGAACGCTCAGGAATGTGTTTGGTGCTCAACCAACTATTGTACTCACCTGGAAGTCTGTGTTGGAAAGCATGTCAACAAGGAGTTCAAACATTTGGGTGCAGTCCTTGCAGACATCCCCAGTCTGAAAAGAAATTCAAATTACAGCATGAAATTAAATTCATGCCCTAAACTGAGCTAGAGGTGTCTCTTATGAGTTGCACTCATGAGATATTTTGTACAATGGAGAGCGTTACTGTCAAAATTTATTGTCTGAAAAAATGCATTTCACCAAGAAGAACCTCAGTTGTAGCTACATCAGTTAAGTAGAATTCAGACTTTAGAAAACTGTGGAAAAAAACTGTGTAAAAAACTTATTGAAGAGAAAGGATACCAACTGACTTCCTAAAATGCAAATCACTGCTTTCTCTGTAAAAAGCCAACACTGTTTCCGTACATTTGTCTCGTTCCTTCTAATTTCACTGTGAATGGAACAGTGGTGTTTAAATATCATACTGTACTAGTCCAAAATAGGAAAATGAATGCATTTTAAAACACAATTTTAACACAAAATGATTTTGCAAACAGAGTTTCTTCATAGTTACATCTCTTGAAATAATATTTGTCGTTGATCACTCCTGTTTCAGTATGTTGAATGATAGACACAT
This sequence comes from Acanthochromis polyacanthus, assembly GCF_021347895.1. Lineage (NCBI taxonomy): Eukaryota > Metazoa > Chordata > Actinopteri > Pomacentridae > Acanthochromis > Acanthochromis polyacanthus. The sequence goes on from NC_067130.1 coordinate 7,359,627, forward strand.
GTTGTAAAACTTGCAGTTAATAATCAGAACAAAACACATTTTTGTTGGAATAAATCAAATAATCACTACTTACTTTCGAATCATCTGGAATGCTTTGCAAACCATCAATATCATAAGTTGAAGTCAGAACTGCAGGCAGAAATGTTGAGCATTTAAGATTTAAAAAACTAAATGAAACAATTATCACAATTTTAAATATTTTCAACGTCTTACCACATCCTTGGAGACCGATGGAGAGAAGCAACACAAACGTGAACACGGTCATCCTGAAGCTGAAAGTCTTCCCTCCTCGCATCTGTGAGGAAACTCTAAGTGCAGCTTATATTTGACTTGGTGCACCTGCCCACTGTGGCCCCCATCAACCACACAAAAAACGCTGTGCTGTTGTGATAAGATGTATTTGCAGCTTTCCAGCATAGCGGAACAGTTTTTTCTATATGCTAATATTAGTCAAGTTTCACATTCAGTTCCTCACCAAGGTGCAAAAGCTAGATGTGTCTTCTTTGAAAGAGATCTGTGCAAAGATACACTACATTTACTAAAAAGGCCATCATATCCAGCTCAACGTGCTCTCTCTCTGCTTTCTCCCTCTCTTTATAACTACATCTTTTTCTATGTCTACAACCCTGTGGCCACACTGAAGCACAACTGAGATTTCATTGTCCTAGTTTGCCTTGGAAAACCTGAAATAGGATAAATTATTCTCTTTCTTTTAATCATTCCTCTCAGCTTTCCAGAAACTGTACAGCATCAGCATATAGTCATACAAAACATGCAGGTGTTCAACACCTCTTCAGATCTCATCATTGGACAACTTTTGAACATCTAACATCTGCCGTCCCAAAAATGAGAATTAAGCTTTGATCACTGTGTTTTTGGTTGTAGTTAATTTTTAAGTTTAGTTGTACTTTTAAAGCTCCTACAACATTCAGCCCAGTGCACCGTCTTCTGATACCATAGAGCTGGCCTGCATGTTTCCTGAGTGTCTTTAACGTAAATTTTTAGTGCGTATTTTAATAATAATAATAATTCTAATAACTTTATTTATAAAGCGCTTTCAGTCAAAGTGCTGCACAAAAATAAAAACAATAAAAACAGATAAAAATAGTAACAGTAATAACAGTAAAAATAGATAAAAACATTTAAAACAGACAAAAACAATTAAAACAGAACAATAAAAGGACATCAGTAAAACAACAATTTACGATTCAAATGCAAGAGAAAACAAGTGGGTCTTCAGCTTAGTTTTAAATACATTAATGGACGACGCCTGCCTGATTTCAGCAGGCAGACTGTTCCACAGTGTTGGTGCAAAATTCCAACCGTGAGGAAACAAAGGCGTGAATTAAAACCTCAGCATCCTGAAATGACAGAATTGGTCTGAACTTAGAGATGTTTCTGAGGTGGAAAAAGGCCACTCTGGTCACCTCTTTAATATGAAATTTGAACGAAAGACTTTTATCAAAGAGTACTCCAAGATTCTTGACTCTGTCTTTGCAATGAATAACACAGTCACCCAGAGACAGAGTAAAGTCATCAAGCAGAGGACTAACTCCTTCAGGTCCAATCACTATCATTTCTGTCTTAGCAGAATTCAGGAGCAGGAAATTAGTTGATAGCCAGCTCCTACCAGCTGAGAGACAGGCCTGAAGTTTATCTATGTCAGAAACACTTTGAAGGACCAAGGGCATGTAGAGCTGCAGATCATCAGCATAGCAATGAAAAGAGATCCAAAAGGAACGCAACATTTGACCCAAAGGTGTCAGATAGAGAGAGAACAACAAGGGTCCTAGTACAGAGCCCTGTGGTATGCCATGCCTAACAGCACAGGACTCAGAAAACACGTTGTTGAAGAGAACGCTTTGAAATCTCTCTGACAGGTAAGACCTCAACCATTTGAGCACCTGGCCTGAAATACCAAAATAATTCTCCAGTCTGTCCAGTAAGATGCTGTGATCCACCGTATCGAAAGCTGAGCTTAGATCCAACAACAACAGAACAGATGATGCCTTTGAGTCAACAGCTAGTAGCAAATCATTCACCACTTTAGTCAGTGCTGTTTCCGTGGAATGATTTTAATGAATTTGAACAAGCACAGAAAAATCCTGCACACATTTTATTCTTTGGAGGGTTTTCATCCATCAGTCCACCACTTTCCAAACCTACCTTTTGTATAGCGTCACCATTAAGTCAACATTTTCCAATATTTAGTGAAACATCTCGACATCTCTACATAACCACGAGATTGACTCCGTAGATTATGGTATTTACAGTTTCAATCTGACGATGATATTTTACTTTTTTCATTTTGCACTTGACTGTATCTCTAGACTGTTGACATGTTTTGTCCTTGCTTAGATTGGGGTGGCAGTGCAGAACAGGAAGCATGATTGGTCTGTGTACAGTAAAGACAATGAGTTTTCTACCTTATCTGACAAAAACGTGTGCATTTTCCTGCTTCTCTTTCTTTTCTTGAGTACAAACCAGTTGTTTAGAGTATAAATTACACCTGCTGGTTTGGAGAGCTGCACAGCCTGAGTCAGGATTGTAAAAATGAGATCTAGTTAGTGTCAGCTTCACCGTTGAGCATTTAAGCCAAGTCAAAACAATGCAGCTTATCAGGCTTATCCAGCATTAGCCTTGGAACAGGTAATTTATTTAGTTTTTATGTCTTTTAGCTGGCTTCTTCAGGGGTTGCCAAAAATTCCTCTGTGCAGGAAAACCCCTTTTGGGCGTAAACTTCCGTCTCTAAAGTTCAGCCTTTTAAATTTCTTTTGGCTCGGCTCATTTTATCCAAAGGCTGCTTTTGTCAACTGCTGTAATTCCTGCCTGCTTCTCGGGAAGACCAAATCCTTCCTCTGAAGCATCTGTGATTTTTACACCTCAACTTTGCCTCATATACAACTTGATCTTTTGTACTTCTTCAGTCAGACAGAAACTATGCACCTTGACATTTCTAACAGTCTCTTCCTGCTTGTGGCATCTTTATGTTCCTTGTCGCTTCCTTTTGTGTGGTTCCTGAACATTCCTTTATTCTGTGTAGGTTTGTCACGAACAGTCTCTGCAGCCAGATTAGTTTGTCTTATATGACTGATTTTAGTGGAAAGCTGAAACCGAGAAATTTGCTTTGTTGAGTAATAGTTGTTAGATTTGTACTGACTTTTTTATTTAGAGCTGAACAGACTGCAATTAAATGACCCGGCTCATGGCAGTAGAAACTGTCACTGGCAACTGTGGGAACATTTTTCCACTCAAGCTCCTGCGATCTGTTTCTGCACTCAAACACAAAATTTTGGCCATGAGATGACTGTAAAGAAAACACACTTTTATGAGTCAGAGTAAACTCATTGGCTATTACAGCTGCTTTTGTAACAGAGGCCACTTTTTGCTCATTCATATACACAACTATGCGCTCCAGCAAACATTTTTTAAATTCCTCCAGCAGAAATAAGTCCTGCATCTCTTCTAAAGTTTTAACATTACATTCTTGGTACCACTTGTCAAACCAAATGCTTTTCTCACACACAAACTCAACATTAATCTGGTTGTCATTTTTTTCACGGTTCCTAAATTTTTGTATGTCTCAGGAACAAGTTCATAGGCCTGCAGCACAGCTTTCTTTAAAGTGTTGTAGTCAAGAATGCTCAACAGACGAGCCCCCAGTTCATGTTACGCCCAGCCTAGGGGTTGCTGGAATGCAAAAATAGATATATCATTCTTCACTGGTCTCAAAACAGCAACACAACACGCTATCTCAGAAGAATGAATCATTTATTTGCAATAAATGTGAAGTGCCAACAAAGGATGTGATTGAACAAAAACAAAGTAGTGGTAATGTTTAACTTAAATTCAGAGTGAGCAAGACCAAAATAATAAACAAAAACCCCACTATTCTCTTGAGCAAGACTGGCCTGACAAAGCACACATTGGTAAACACTGGAAAAACACAGTCTTACCTCCCTATCTTAACTTATACATTAGAAAAACTGATTAACCCAAAAGTGTCAGCTCACTCCTTCTAAACATTACCATGAATCACAGTCTGCTGAACAAAGAACACGTTGTGCTGGACATGTGTGCTAGTTAGATTCAGTGGAGGTTGGATGGCACGCCCTCTGACCCTCTAACTCAGAGCCGACATCATCTTTCCGCCATATCTGCTGGATCTGGTTGGTAACCTGGCCCGATCCTGGCATCCAGTCCATATTAGATTTTAGACAAATCACCCAAGACAAAGGAAACACACACACAGCACAGAAAAAAAGCACTACACTACGCCCACAGCCGTACCAGGATGTATCATCATGGACCCTGGAGAACGGTGGTGAGCAGGTCTCACAATTTTCTGACAATTAAAAGTCAAAATGAGTTATTGTAGATTATTAAAGAAGATTACAACTCATTTCTTTGAGTTAGTGCTGTGTTGACACACCCTGAAAAGATTTCTCAAACAGTTGACACATGCGGATAGCACTGCATATGGTCCTCGGTGAAGCGTTTTCCAGGAGCAGATGAATTAGCTCCTTGGAGTACTTGTCAACCATCGTCTCACACAGTCCTCCCATGCCGAAGGGAAGCATATGACAAGCCTTCTTTAGCGCGTCAGCCACAGCCTTCTGCAGAAAGAGACATTAAAGCTCACTTATATTCCACACAGTTGGAAATGCTGTCTGTGACATCTTGTGTTTATTCATGTGGACAGTTGTTCCTTTACTGCAAGACTTACTTCAGTCCTTTGTTTGGACAGCAAACCCTCCACAGTCTTGATGACAGTTTCGCAGACGGTGCACATGAAGAAGTTCTAATTAACAGAAGCAGTAGAAGGAGTTGAGCACAAAACCTTTCCTCAGAAAGTTTAGTTTGTAAATGTTTTCCTTCATTTTGCAGTACTTAATTGCCTCAAGGGGCCTGGCATAGTGAGATACTGAGAGGCTTGTACATTTTGCTGGAGTCGCAGGTCTTCAGGGTTTCACAGATCTGTTCAGGCTGCTACAGACAAAGTGATATTTTTTGTTGACAACAGACTACTGAGAGTCATCTGAAACACACAAAACGCAAAGACCACAGCCTGCTACTTACAATGAAAGTAGTGACCATTTTGATCACCAGCGGAACCATCTTCTTCACCTGCTGTTCGCAGATTTTGGACACAATCTATGACCCAGGAGGACACCCATAGACAAGGAGGTCCCCAATCTTTTCCTGGAATACACAAGCATATTAGCTAAACACTTGTACTAACCAATATTTTGCTTTAATTTGTTTGTCTGATTATGTTTGGACTTTATGTCACAGATTTTATTTCCTGAGACTGATTACTTTCAGTCAAGACAATCTTTATAAATTACAGTGCCTTGTGAAAGTATTCGGCCCCCTTGAACTTTTCAACCTTTCGCCACATTTCAGGCTTCAAACATAAACATATAAAATTTTAATTTTTTGTCAAGAATCAACAACAAGTGGGACACAATCGTGAAGTGGAACGAAAATTGGATATTTTAAACTTTTTTAACAAATAAAAACCTGAAAAGTGGGGTGTGCAATATTATTCGGCCCCCTTGCATTAATACTTTGTAGCGCCACCTTTTGCTGCAATTACAGCTGCAAGTCGCTTGGGGTATGTCTCTATCAGTTTTGCACATCGAGAGACTGAAATTCTTGCCCATTCTTCCTTGCAAAACAGCTTGAGCTCAGTGAGGTTGGACGGAGAGCGTTTGTGAACAGCAGTCTTCAGCTCTGCCCACAGATTCTCAGATCCTCACTGAACTTCTGGAGTGAGTTTGCTGCACTGAAAGTAAAGGGGCCGAATAATATTGCACACCCCACTTTTCAGATTTTTATTTGTTAAAAAAGTTTAAAATATCCAATAAATTTCATTCCACTTCACGATTGTGTCCCAATTGTTGTTGATTCTTGACAAAAAATTAAAATTTCATATCTTTATATTTGAAGCCTGAAATGTGGCGAAAGGTTGAAAAGTTCAAGGGGGCCGAATACTTTCACAAGGCACTGTATGTCTAGTTTATTTCCCGAATCAGTTCACTCTTCAGTTCAGACGAAAGAGGATCTTCGAGGTCAGAGTGAAACTACCCATGAGATAAATGTAAACCAAGTGCTTTAACTGACAGGAAGAAGGGAAAGAACATTTCTGAAGCAATGAAGCGCAAGTCTATTATCGCTTATGGTTCAGATATCATAACTGTGTTTCAATTTTGACCTATTAAAGAGAACATGCACTTTTAAATGATAAAACACCAAAAATAAACGGTAAATTAACAGTAATTCTCAGATTTTTTACAGTAAATTTCTACTCACCTGGATTTGTTTTTTCGAAACCACGTCTTCAAGGAATTCAAGTACTTCAGTGCACTCCTCGTAGACAACCCCAGAATGAGTCTAAAGTCACATTATAGAAATAAATCATCACCCAAGTATTTTTTTTAGTATTTGACTGTGCCCAAATCTATCCTCCCAAGTTTTGTATCGAAGAATTGTCAATGCTAATGCCAATGAATTTTATGCTACAGTATTAAAGGTTAGATTCACATTTTTAAGGTATGCCTTTCAGTAATGCTTTCATGCAAATATGGACATTGAAAGAGCAATTTCTGGCTGTCATTTTTTTTCTTCTGCCCATACTGGCCGTAATGTATGAAAGACCCTCCTTGTTCTTTGATAAAAATTGTTAAGTGAAGCTAATATGAAGCAATTAAATGAATTGGGTGTTTACCAAAGTTATGATCTATGTTAACAGCTTGATGTGGAAACAGGTGAACTGCTGATTGCCCCACTGCTCCTGATTTGATGCTGGCTAGGCAGTGTGTTTCCTGAAACAACTTGGGCAGATAAAGCGTCTGATGAACACTGCGTGACTGAAGTTGTAGTGAAGAGTAGAATCATAGAGTCGTAATTCCTTCTCTGTGGCTTAGACAGAATTTCTTGGCATTGTTAATGTAATAGATATTGACTGTTGTGGGATAAATTTTACAAGACACACCCCAATTTGATTTTGTAACTATCTCAAAGTTAAAATGACTCTTAATGAATTGAATGACAGCTTAATGAATTTGGCTGGTTTTGCCCAATGCAGGGTTGACACTTGTCACAGGTGATTGGTTCTGCTGGGTTCTGGAGGAGGGCTGCTGGTTTATTTAGAATTATTTATTTTGTTGATAAACATCACGGTTGAATATGTTTTAATTCAGGTATTCTAAATAACACCCATCACACTGTAAAACCTCAGGTCATATTTACTTAGACCACAAGCTTTCTTTCTTAGATTTATGTTTCCAATTAAAAAACAGCGGAACTGTGAAAAGAAAAGTAGCACTTGCCTTTTTCAGGGCATCCTGGTCGATCCCAGATTCAGCTGATGAACTCAGAGCTGCAGGGGAAAAAGTTATTGTTAAAAATCAGGATAATGTTTTCTTTTCTGTCTGTTTTAGTCTCATGATCCACACAGAAGTTAGTACTGATTGCATAACCATTGTTTCTGATGACTGCAGCCATGCGTCTTGACATGCTCTCCACCCGCTTCTGACATTGTTCTGCTGTCACAGCAGCTCATTCCTGTTGCACAAATTCAAGCACATTTGCTTTGTTTTTGGGCTTGTGGTCCTACGTTTTATGTTTGATCATTTTGCACAGGTTTTCAATTGGATTTAGATCTGGTGATTGAGCAGGCCATGGCATAGTTCTGGTTCTCCATCCAGGCTTTAACTGACCTTGCCATGTAGCAAGGGGCATTATCCTGTAGGAAAATCCAGTCATTGGAGACAGGAAAGAGTTTTCCAGCTGATGGAAGAAGACTGTGTTTTCAAGAGTAGCCCTGCACATGATCTGGTTCATTTGCCCTTCACAGACTTGCATTTGCTCTGTTCCACTCATACTGAACAACCCCAGATCATCACTGATCCACCCCCATGTTTTACTGTAGGGGCAGACAGTCTGGTTTGTAGCTTCTCCAGGCTTCCTCCTAACCAGTAAGTTGGCTGGAGTGAGCATCGACTGAAAATTGGATTCATCACTGAAGAGAACCTTAGCCCAGTCATCAACAGTCCAATCCTTGTGATCCCAGCAAAGAGTAACCAGGCTTTCCTCTGCCTTTCCTTGATGAAGGACTTCTTGCTGCCTTGTGTGACTTCAGACCAGCTTCAAGAAGTTGGTTTCCAACTGTCCTTGCCAAACAAGTCACATTTCTCCACAGTGCTCACTCATTTCTAATGTCCCTGGAGATCTGACGATGATTCCTGACACTTGAACGGATGAGTGCACGGTTATCTTGTGGGTTAGAAAGACCTTTCCTGCAGCGATCAGCTAGCAGTTTGGTAGGACCATGTTGGGCTTGTTTTTTCTTGGTGTAATGAACAGCTGTCTTGGAGATTTTCAGTTTTTTGGCTACCTGTTTCTCACTCATGCCAATTTCCAGCAGTGCCAAGATGTCTGCCTTTGTGGCTTCACATAATTCTTTTGTTTTAGGCATTATGTGAGAGCTGAAAACTTCTGAGTTGTGCTACAGCTTGAATGTCAGCAGGAAACCACTGTAGGCCTTTGCATGTGCAGTGCTGCTCATGACATGAAATGGCATCTTATATACCCTGGGAACACAGTTAAGCTTAAGCATGTCAAAAAGGACATAAATTATTATGTAATGAGCTGCATTTTTTTGTTGTTCATTGTGTTCTTCAGGTGATGGACCTTTATTGGTACCAGGCATTAAAATGAAGAAGAAATTGAAGAGAACCAGGGTGACCTAATATTTTTTTCCGTGACTGTATATACCTTTTGCACAGTTAATTTCCCCAAAACTCTACAACGGAGATGAACACTGCAATGTTGCCATGAGCTACAGAGCCACCACTTTAATGGGAAATACACAAAGTTGACATAAACAAGACTTATTGTTTAATAATCTAGTGTTTGTTTTTGAGTTGTCTGGGCTTTATTCGTTGTTGCACTTGAGGTAGTGCCACAGGTAGATCATTTAATATGTTCTTTATCGTGGGAAGGTTAATAAAAGTGCCAAGGCCCTAGTTTCCAGATACCATGCTGCACATGTCAATTCACCTGCTTAGAACGATACATGGTGGTACTCAGTACTATCCATTGAGCTCTAGTTGGGTACCGATATTGATCCAGCTTCCATCTGGTCATACCTGTTCTCCTGCACATGTACTGCATGTAAAACTTTCTTGTTGAAATTCTTTCAAAATACCTCTACAATGAGGTGCTTTCAAGTCAGTCACAATTTGCAGGAAACAGGACACCACAATTGTATTCCTTGATCAGTACAAAAACTTCCTGGCTCTGCAAAAGCAACAGCCTTGGTGGAGAAGTGTGCCCTCTGGGTGTCTCTTTAGTTATTGATTTTTTTTTTTTTTTTACCACTTTAGATGTTCACCTTGTGGATAAACGTTCTTTCTGTTCCACTGTCCATGATTGCTGTCCTTCCCCCTTCTCTTCTCTTGTACACAAATTATCGTAGAAAAAGGTAACAAGAGCGCACATAAAATCCTGTGTTTATTCACACTGACAGAAATGAGGAAGATCAAAGGCCTGTCGTGGAGAGTTTCCTGTCATTATGTGACCCACATGTAAATGTATCACATAGAAAGAGCATGGGTATCTGTTCTATAAAGAAATCACCCATCTTTAACTTAGACAATGGCATGCAGATGGTTTACATCTGGATTTAAACAGTGACTACATTTTTATGGATTAAGTATAGATACTGTCTGAAGAATGAAATCAGTTATTTCTTTTCATGACCGATTTATTATGGAAAAACCCGAGTTTGTAGAACAAAGTTTAGACAGTTATAAAAGCTAGGTCTAAACCAAAAGCATGCCTCTTACAACTTGATATTGCTATTTTTTTGGCTCCCTGTAAGTGTGAGGTTGCATTTTTAAGCAAATATCAATTTTGTCCTCATATGTATCTGCTGAGAATGGTGTCATCTGTGAGAGGAGTCATTAGATTTATTACTTCTCAGCTGAACACTAAGGTATTTGTAGTAAAATTAAAAACCAACAATTCAGACTTACTATAATAAACATACAGGTCCCACAGTTTGAACTAATTGCAGCAAAAGTCCCTGATCCACGCTCTCACTTGTGGTTCACTTCCACAATGAAGTTCCCTTGTTTGTACTTCCCTCAGTTGCCCTCCAGAGGTCACCATTGCCTTTCTTGTGCTCCATACTTCAGTTGTTCATTTCTTCCTGTTTAGTTTCTTCTGTTTGCTTCCGAGCCTCACAGTCCCCTCCTCACTTCCTCATTCCTACTCATCAGTTCCCCACACATCCACTGTCTACGACTAACTTTTATAAGATGAACTCTTTAAATTATAAGTTGGTCTGTTGTATTTTTTGTCTGCAGCTGGGTCTCTGATGCCCTGTGACATCAGCACGCACATGTACAAGGAGGTTCACGCTGTTCCTAGACTGAGCAATCATATTCGCTAAACGCCAAACATTATGTCAAAGACTTTTATTTCCTGAAACGGAAATGTTATGACAATCTTTAGAATTTTTATCTAGTTTATTGAATCAGTGCACTCTTTAGGGCAGACAAATAGCATCTTTGAGGTCAGATGTGCAGTGGAAACTGCCCATGAGATGGATGCTCATCTATACTTACACTTTTGTAAACAATGTGCTTTAACTGACAGGAAGAAAGTCTAAAGATATCCAAGGCAATGTATCACAGATCGTAGAAAGTGCTTACGATATCACAGCTGTGCTTCAGCCACTTCAACTTCTTCTGGATTGAAGGGGAATGTCATTTCATCAACATCTTATGCATGTATACCTTGTCACAATCCCGACCTCTTTGCTTCACTGTCACAGCTATGCATTCACGATGGTAGTCCTGGCCAGGTTCAGGTCAAGCACGCTGGGCCCCATCTGACCCTGACAAATTTAATTTACTCCTCTGACTAAAGAATGTGCTCTCATTATTCATCGAACTTCCATTTTTGTTTTAAGGAAATCTTAATCCTGTAGTTTTGTGCCAAAGATTGAAGGGAAACAGACTAAACCAGATAAACCAGGAGGATATGCTCTGCAGCTGTCTCCTGTTGTGGCACATAGTGATATATGCCCTTTGCACATTTCATTAACCCAAATCTCTACAACAGAGATGCAATGTTAGCATGAGCCACAACAGTAATGGGAAATACACCAAGTTGACCTAAGTCAGACTTACCATTTAACAATCTATGGTAGTATTTGGTTGTGAGTTGTCTGGGTTTTATTTGCTGTTACGCTTCAGGTAATCCTGTATGCCTGCATGGCTCCCTGTAACCAAGTTGCTTTGATGTTTGATCCATGACACAGTGGTATAGACATTGAAGACTGGGTTAATTAAACAACCCAGTCCCGCCTCAAATGCAGGAAGGTCATTTAATACCCTCTCTGAAGCAGGAAGACGAATGACAATGCCAAGGCCCTGGTTTCCAGATACCATGCTGCCTATGTCAAGTTTTATACTGTTTTTAACAAAACAATCTGCTAAACTTGGTTAAAATCAAGCTTGAGGTGACAAATTACCTGTTTAGAACGATACATGGGGGCGGTTAGCACTACCCATTGACCTGTAGTTAGGAACCGATTTTCATGCAGCTTTTGTTTTGTTGTATCTGTTCTTCTGCACATGTACTGTGTGCAAACCTTCCCTTTTGAAATTCTTTCAAAATTCTTAGGTAAGCCCGCAAGTCACATGAAAGGCAGGAAACAGGACACCAGAACTGTATTCCTCTGCCAATGCAAAAGTTATCTGGCTGAATTTGATGAAACTTGGTTATGGAGCCTCTGCAAATGAAGAAACTATCACTTTTTGGTGTAGCTCTGGATCACTTTCTTGAAATTTGCAAACTCAGGCATTGACTTTGTTAGAGAACTGTGCTCTGAGTACTCTTCCAGTCATTGATTTCACTATTTTAGATGTTTACTTTGTTGTTAAAGGTATTTTCTGGTCCACTGTCCACAGTTGTTGTCATTCCCCCTTATCTTTTTATGTACACAAATCATTGTAGGAAAAGGTAAAAAAAAAAAGTGCACACATAATCCTGTGATACACACTGACAGGAATGAGCAGATCGAAGGCCTGTAGTGGAGAGCTATTATTTGATCCACAGGTAAATGTGCCACATACAAAGAACATAGGTATTTGTTTGTTTGTTTGTTTTTTTACAAAATCATCCATCTTTACCAAGGATAATAACATGCAGATAGTTTATATCTTGATGGATGGATGGATAGATAGATAGATGGACTCATTTGTGAAGGACAAACCTCTGACTGTAGAACAAATTTTAACCATTACAACCAGTAGGTCCACAGCCAAAGGCATGCTACATGCAACTTCAGATTGCAATCATTTTTTTTCTACAGCAGATGAAGTGAGTCAGTTTATATGCATTTGTGTCAAGATGGTTTAGTAATTTGTGACTTCTGGTTAGTGCAAAGTTGCATCATTCAGTGAAAGGGTATCAGTGCCATAATAGAGTTTTTGTCCCCATGTGTATCAGCTGGGAATGGTGTCATCTGTGATTAGATTAGATGTATAGCACAGGTCGCCCCTTTGGGCCTCATAATGACTCCAAAGGTAATTTCACATTAGCATAGAGAATACTCAGATATCTATTGATAAACCCAGTGCCAAGTATGAACTATTTGCCTGTCTGTTTGTCAGAGCTTGCTTGTGCAGTTAACGCATTGTCATCTTATTTTAGGAGAACATCCAGTGAGTGAGGCAGTTCTGTTGCTCTTTTGAAATATTTTGACTGATTTTAAATTATGTTCCATCTTTATGAAGTTGTACTATGAGATTTTTCATTTTCTCTGGCAGTTGTTTTCCATGTGGAACCACGATGCCGACATGCAGGTTGACACGGCCCGTAAGACCAAAACTGGTTCTGATGTTGGCAGGTCATTTTTATTACCATGCTCATGCAGCAAGACTAATTGGGAATCACATGTGTACTCCGTTTTATTTTAATGATCACTCACTTTCTTTCTTTTTCTTTCTTTTTTTTTGAACTGGTTGCCAAAAATTCTTCTGTGCAGGAAAAACACACTTCTACTTCTCGAACTCTGCCTATACTTTCCACTTTCTTTGGAGCCCAGTCAGTTCTGATCATTTTATTCTTAGCACTTTGAGATTGTTGTACAATGTAAAGTGTTTTACAAATACAATCTATTATTGTTATGATTGTTATTATTTTGCGGCTGCTTTTGTGATCTGCTGGAATGTTTGCATCCTCCTTGGGAAAACCAAACCCTTCTGCTCAAGAATATGTTATTTTATTTCTACTTCATTATTTGTTCCTTTTCAGTCGGAGAAACTCTGTGCCTTGGCATCTCCAACCACCTGCTTGGGATGTCTTTGTGTCACCTGTTGCCTCCTTCTTTGTGGTTACTTATAATTTTATTTTGCGTAGGTGTGTCATGAACGGAGTCTCCACAGCCAGCTTAGTTTGTCTATTATGTGACTGATTTTCGCGGAATGCCGACACTGGGGATTTTCTCTATTGTTGAGTAATAGGGATTACCAGCCATGGCAGTATGGCTTGTTTCCCTCTTGTGAGTCATTTTGTCTGTGTTTAATCATTGTAAAATGTGTTCCTGGAGACATCGATGGTAGCATGAAACACCACAAGTTTTTGTCCCCAGTGTTTTTCCCTGTAGCTTCAGTCTTAGTCTTCAGTCAGCCAATTTCTTCTCCTTCTCCCCTTCCTCCTGAATCCTTCTCCAGTCTTCGTACCCTGCATATTTATTCTATGTTCACCCCTTTATCCTGCCAAAAGGCTAAACTTTCACCAACCTTGGTGGACCCTGTTGTTCGGACAGTTCAACTTCACCCTTGACACACGGATCTGGTTCTCATAGCATTCTCGAGACAGTTTCTCACTGAGGACACCCCCAGAGAGCCAGAGACCATCTTCCCTATAGCCTGCGCCCACAACAAGATCTGTGACCAACCCAGGTCTGGTCTCATGCTACTTCCTCCTAGCTCCTAACAACTGTGGTCCCACATAGATAGACTTCGTTAACAGCCCGTCTCCATCCAATGGTAGCACTTCCATACTCAACATAGTTGACCACTTTCCCAAATTTGCTCCCTTCTGCCAAAGAAGCTGCTGACATTATGTTTAATCAAGTTTTATGCTTGCATTGTATCCCTGCAGACATTGATTCTGCCAGAGACCTTCAGTTCACCCCACAAGTGTAGAAGACTTTCTGTAGTGCTCTCTGGCCACAGTCAGCTTAACTTCAGGTTTTCACCTGTGGTCCAGTGGGCAGACGGAGCGGGTCAATCAAAAGATGGAGACTTGCCTTTCCTGCCATCTCCTCAGAAAACCCCTCCTTCTGGAGTTCCCAACTGCAGTGACAAGTGCAAGTAGCACACTCCCTCACTGATGCCTCCTCTGGTTTATCCCCCTTCCAGTGTTCTCTGAGGTACTAGCCTCCGCTGTTTCCATTTCAGGAACTGGAAGTCGCTGTCCCTTCAATCCAAACCTATATGCAACACCCCCAGTATGTTTTAGGATAGATTTTTAGGATTTTTAAGATTTTAATGTACTGTACATTGCAGCAGTACGCACTTTGACATCCTCGGACAGAGGTATTTTGTCTATTCCAGGGACCCGGCTATAAATAGGAGATATTATCATTAACACCATATAATATAACACCACACACACCCACGTTTGAGTATTTGAACAGCAAAGGACTAACATCACTGCCAGTGGACATATTTTTTAGTCACAATAATGTCACAATGACAATGGTGTCTAGGTAGTTCTAGCTGGATTTCTTAGTGTCTGCACTGAAATTAGAAAGTGTCCCTGATCTCTGATTTGGACGGTGGAATCCGGTTCGTTGTGGAGGTTTTCTTTTATAATTTTCTAGAGACAGTTTCCAAAATATCTAATGCAGACACATTCATTATACTATGTTGTGTTACATAAAGAACATTTACATAATAGGTATAAAGGTCATCTCAGTGAAAGTTAAACTCAAATGTATCATGCAGGTGTTTTCATAGTAATTGAGAGTTTTTCATAAAAAATGGTCTGACAAGTTTACCGTTTTATCTTGTCATAATTAAATCTAATGAAACTGCAAAAACCCATATATATATAATAAAATAGATTGGCAGAAAAAAATGTAAAGCACAAAGAATATTTGTCAAAAGTTTATTTTGTCCAAACAACATGATTTCATCATTCATTTGATTTCAATTTGAGATGTTCTTTTTCTCCTCCATATTTTGGCAGGTATTATTTCTTCCATGTAGACTGCATGGGTACAATGCAAAACCAGAACATGAAAGACATCAAGATAATTACTCAGTGGCAGCTTCTGGGGGCATAAAATGACAAGACAGAGTTTTTCTGACTTGTAGAAAGACTTGGATCATCAGTGGGGTCACCATGAAGCAGCTCACACTCTTGGTTCTACCATGAAAAGAGAAATATGGAGATGTGTTATATAATACGCTTATATATTAAATAGTGTTGTATGCTCTGTTTTGTTTCATTATAATGTACTTTACCTTTAGGGTTTGGGCCCTTGGTTGGATGAAGCAAACATTCTGAGGGCATCATCATGGATGCCTGAGAATGGTGGTGAGCAGGTCTCATATTTTTCTGACAATGAAAAGACATAATGACCATTTAGCCAAAAAAAAAAAAAAGAGTTTATTCGAGATTATTAAAGAAAATAACAATTGGTTTCCATGAGCTAGAGCTGTACTGACTCACCCCCAAAAGCTTCCCTATGCGTTTTACACATGCGGATAGCCTTGCATATGATCCTTGGTGCAGCGTTATCCAGGAGTAAATCCACTATCTGCTTGAAGTACTTTCCAAATATCGTATCACACACTTTTCGAATGCCGGAGGGAAGAATACGGCAAGCCTTTTTTAGTGCCTCAGCCACAGTCTCCTGCAGAAAGAGACGTAAAGCTCACTTATATTCCACCCAACTGGAAATGCTGTGTGTGACATCTTGTGTTTGTTAATGTGGACAGTTGTTCCTTTACTGCAAGGCTTACTTCAGTCCTGTCTTTGGGCAGCAAACCCTCCACAGTCCTGATGATAGTTTCGCAGATGCTACACTGGATGAGGTTCTAATTAACAGAAACAGCAGAAGACGTTAAGCACAAAATCTTTCCTCAGATAATTTAGTTGTTTTCAAGCGTTTCCCTTCATTTTATGGTACTTAACTGACATGTTCAGTTGTTATATCTGCCTCAGGGGTCCTGGCATAAAGGCTCAGAGGCTTGTACATTTTGCTGGAGTCGCAGGCCTTCAGGGTTTCACAGATCTCTTCAGGCTGCTACACACAAAATGACATTTTTTTGTTGAGAATCCACTACTGAGAGTTATCTGAAACACACAGAAAGCAAAAAGACTACAGTCTGCTACTTACAAT
This sequence comes from Acanthochromis polyacanthus, assembly GCF_021347895.1. NCBI lineage: Eukaryota > Metazoa > Chordata > Actinopteri > Pomacentridae > Acanthochromis > Acanthochromis polyacanthus. The sequence goes on from NC_067130.1 coordinate 7,376,065, forward strand.
GAAAGCAGTAATCATGTTGATGGCCAGTGGAAGCATCTTCTTCACCTGCTTTTCACAGATTTTTGGACAGAGTGGATGACCCAGGAAGGTCAGCACAGACGTGTACAAGGAAGTCCACGATCTTTTCCTGGAATACACAATCTTATTAGCTAAACACTGTATTCACCAATATTTGACTTTCATTTGTCTGGTTATGTTTAGACTTTATGTCAGAGAGTTTTATTTGAGGACATTGCTTTAAAGCTGATCTAATTTAGTGAATCAGGTCACTCTTCAGGTCAGATGAAGGAGGATCTTTGAGGTCAGATGTGCAACAGAAACTACCTATGAGATTTCATTTCAACCTTTGTTCACAGACGTAGCACCAACAAGAGAAAAAGAAATGTTAAATCACTTTATATGCCTCTCCATGTTTGCATTTATGGAGGGATAGTACTGACTGTACAATTACATCTATCCTTATGCATCTATAAATGTAAGCAATTAGCTTTAAATGACAAAAAAAGTTGTAATAGTTCTCCAAGCAATGAAGTACAGATTGCAGAAAGTACTTCACACTTCACAAGTATGTTTCAATTTTGACTTATGGTAAAGCATATACACTGTTTAAACAATATAATATTAAAAATCAATCTGAAGTAAATAATAATCGTCTGAAATGTTTGTGAATGTTTACACTCACCTGGATGTGCTTGTTTGAAAGCAGGTCCTCCAGAAGTTCAAATATTTCGGTGCAGTCCTGGCAGACATCCCCAGTCTGAATCTGAAGTCACATGATGCAAATATATATGTGAACACTCTAAATTTAATTAAGTGGTTGTTTTCTTGTTTGAGATACATTCATTAATGATAATTCTAAACTCTTCTAGTTGTTTGATTTAAATGTAATGTGTTTTTTTAACATGTATCTGTGCTCAGTATTTTCTCTGTAACCCCCCGTTTTCTATGTAAGATTCACTTTTTTTAATCAATCCTCATCTCTTTCTTAAACACATATCTCCCTCTGCGGATGATACACCAGCAGTTAAATGAATTAGGTGTTATGATCTGTGTCAGCAACTCGGTGTGGAAATAGTTAATAGGAAACAAAAAGAGGAACTTTTTCCCTTTTTCCCCTGGTTTGATATTGGCTAGGCAGAGTGTTTCCTGTAACAACCTTGGTGGAAAAAGTGGCTGATGAACACTGCGGGACTAAAGTTGTAGTGAAGAGTAGAATCATAGCGTCGTAATTCCTTCTCTGCGGCTTAAACAGAATTTCTTGGCATTGTTATTATAAAAGATGTTGACTGTTGCATGAAAAAAATTTCAGGGCACACCCCAATTTGATTCTCAATCTATTCAGATGTTAAACTTTAATAGTATCAGCTCAAGCTCAATGGATTTGACTGATTTAACCCAATGCAGGTTCAACACTCGTCACAGGCAAATAGTGCTGTTAGGATTCTGGAGGAGAACTTCTGCTTAAAATAATTTATTTTGTTGATGCAAAATATTCTAAATAAGGTGTTCTAAATAACACCCATCATACTGTAAACCCTCAAATAATACTTACTGGAACCATCATAGTTTTTCGTTTTCAAATTTAGTCTTCAATTCAAATAACAGTTTTGTAAAGGAAAAGAATCATCACTTGCCTTTTTCAGGACATCCTGATCAATCCTAATGTCATCAGGTTTAACAGATGATGTCAGAGCTGCAGGGGAAAACTTCTTTGTTAAAAATCAGGATAATCTTCTGTAAATGGTCGTTTTCATTACACACTGAAGTTAATTGTTACATTCATCCTCACACAGCAAACAAGAAAATGTGTTCTGTTTTACCAAAGGCCTGGAGACCGACAAAGAGAAGCAACGCAGTTTTAAATGAGGCCATCATCTCTTCTTGTTTTTGAGGCTTTTAGTTCAATACTTTCCTTCCTCAGATCTATAGAGGCAACCGTAGTTCCAGCTTTTATTTGTGAGGGTCCACCTGCCTCCTGTAGTCCCCACCCAACCAAATTTTAGGAGCGTGGAGAGGAGTTGACCATGAGCCAGAAAGTTACCAGAAACTGTTTGTTTACTCGTCTTTTATCTCTTCACATCTTTGTCCATCAGACAGAATGTTGACATTTGCAGGTCAAAAAGTTTCATGATCATTTTCCCGAATCAGTCCGAGTATATCAGTCCTAGTAGATGTATCGTTGTTTATTCACGCTACATGTCTGTAAACTTGAGTCAAAGCTTACGATTCAGATTCTTTTTCTTGAAGTAAATGCAGATAATCACTATATTAATAGTGGATTGAGCTCTCAGTGTTTGCCTCCAAAGACTGTTCTGATGTGAGTCAAAGTCTTAGATTGGCATTTTGTAATTCTCTAATGTACATTCTTCCACACCTGTACACTGCTCTGCACCCGTCAAATAGGCTGAAGAATTAAAGGGGGAAAAAAACCCACAACGTTGTCCATTCAATCAGAGACTGCTCTAGAATGAAAAACAAAGAATGTCATTCTGACAGTACCTTACATGTACTTCCATACTGAACCAGACAGTCACCCTGTGACCACACCACTCAGCCAGTATCTTGGAAGGTCTTCCCCTGGTTTTCTTTGGGAGTGTCTGAACTCGGTGGCTGGGTCTTTTCAGGTACCTTCTCCTGGATCGAAGGGGAATGTCATCTCACCGATGCCTTTCGCCTTCATGCATCCCTGACGACCCCTTGACTCTGATGAGGTCCAGCATGTTTGGCATGAACCTGACCAGTACAACAACAGTGAATGCAGAGTCCTGACAGTGAAGCACGGAGATGTGAGTGTAATGTAAGGGACTGCATGAGCGCAAAAGGTGCTGGTGAGACGACATTTATAGATAGTATAAAGAATGTTCGTGGATATACTAAAATACTGTCTGAAAAGATGAATCCCAGTCTGCAGAAGCTTGAAGAAGTGGACTATTCAAGCATGATAATATCCAAAGCAGAATTGCAAAATCACACTAGAGTGCCTAAGGAAGAAGAAAGTTAAAACTAGGACCTGCCTAAGTATGCCACCTGGCTTGAATCTACACACTTCTGGGTATTTTAAAGAGAAAGGTCTAGAGCAGCACAAGTTCCAGCAAAGAACACCTGGAACTGTCATGAAGAACAACAGGACATCTTTCCATAATCTGCCATGCTGAAAAAATATGATTTGATTCTCAGTAATGAACAGTTTACTGACTCTTGTTGTAACTAGTGCCTACTATGGGGCCTGTATTTTGATTATAATACATTCAAACTGCTGGTTTTACATTAAAGGAAATATCCTACTGTTCAGTTTAGAAGTAATTATTGAAAGGTAATGATTTAGAATCATTTGACACTTAAGTCAGAAATGACACCATTCTCAGCAGATACAAATGAGGGCAAAATTGGTACTTACTAAAAAAGGCAACCTCACACAAATTAGCAAATGTTCTTGTATCGCAAACATATGGGCAGACTTTCTTGACCTGCTGCTGGAAAGAAAATGATTACAATATGACATTTTTTCTGTAACACGGCTTTGATTTTGGACCTACTGGTTATAACTGTCTTTGCGTGGGCAAGTCTTATTGAGATTTGTTCTGCAAATAAATCATCATAAGTCATTAAAAGAAACAGCATTCTTTGGACAGTATCTACATTTAATCCACAAACAGTATTGGCCATATAGATTACGATATACACCATGTGCATGTCGTTGTCCGTGGTAAAGATGGGTAATTTCCTTCTAAAAGAGAGACCCATGCTCTTTCAGTGTGACACATTTAACTATAGGTCATATAATAATAGGAAACTCTCCACTACAAGCCTTTGATCTTCCTTATTCCTGTCAGTGTGAATAAACACAGGATTTTATGTGCACTCTTGTTACCTTTCCCCACAATGATTTATGTACGTAAGAAGATAAGGGGGAAGGTCAGCAATTGTGGACAGTGGAGCAGAAAATACATTTACCCACAAAGTAAACATCTAAAATAGTGAAATCAATGACTAAAAGAGTACTCAGAGAGCACAGTTCTCCACCAAAGCCAATGCTCTGTCTTACAAGTTTCAAGAAAGTGATCCAGATCTACACCAAAATGTGATAGTTTCTTCCTTTGCAGAGGCTTCACCACCAAGTTCCATCAAATTAAGCCAGGTAGCTTTTACACTGGCACAGGAATACAATTCTGGTGTCCTGTTTATCTGCTGGCATTTACCTGAGAATTTTAAAAGGAAAGGTTTGCACACAGTACATGGGCAGAAGAACAGGTACAGCCAAATGGAGGCTGCATGAAAATCGGTAACTAACTAGAGCTCAATGAATAGAATAGAATAATACTTTATCGTTTACAGGAAATTGCTTTGTTACAGTAGTATGTTGACATGCAGACAACCCACAGTAGTCATCAGTACAACCATATATATATATATATATATATATATATATATATATATATATATATATATATATATATATATATATATATATAGTATATAAGTGAGAAAAAATTCCAAAAATTAAAACACATGCACAGTATATAATCATAACTTGAAATAGTAATGTGAATTGAAAAGCCTGATTGCAGCTGGTAGAAAAGACTTCCTGCTGTGCTCAGACCTGCATATATATGTCAGACAGTGCTAACCACCACCTTGTATCGTTCTAAACAGGTGATTTGTCACCTCAAGCTTGATTTTTCTATAAAATACTTAGGAGTAAGATTAACAAAAGATTTATCCAAACTTTTTGCAGAAAATTATCAACGAATCAATACTCGTATTAAAGAGGACTTGGACAGATGGTCTCCTTTGACCTTAGACCTGGGTAATAGAATAATGGTAATAAAAACCAATATCTTGCCAAGGCTTCTCTACTTATTCCAGGCATTGCCCATTCAAATTCCTGATAATCAATTCAGAGAATGGGATAAGGTCATTTCTCGCTTTGTTTGGAGTGGCAAAGCCCCGAGAATAAGATTAAAAACTCTGCAACTGTCAAAAATTAAAGGAGGAATGAGTTTACCATGCCTTAGAGATTACTATATGGCAGCACAAATAAGACCACTTATCCTTTGGTGCAACAATGAATATATTGCAAAATGGAAAGCTATAGAACTGTCATTGTCAAACAAACCATTACAGACTGTGTTGGGTAATCCGGTGCAAGCTAAACAATATGACTTCCAAAACCAATGGGTTAGATTCTCGATTGACGTTTGGCTGGATTTAGTGAAACAACTTAAACTTGAAAAGGAGATTTGTGTTTTAACATGGCCAGTACATAATCCACACTTTGAACCTGCTGTGTTGGATAGGAGTTTCACTGTCTGGGAAAAGCAGGGAATTACAGCATTATGTTTATTAATGGATAATATGAATTTTATAGATTTTCAAACTATGTTTGAAAGGTATGGCCTTGAACGGCGGGACTTTTACAAATATCTACAGCTTCGACACTACTTTGATAAAAATGTTAAAAGTATGCACCTGGTTACCCTATCTGGGATATTACAAATGTTTGTAAAAGCCTATAAATCAAAACTTTTCAAGAGGATAATTGGTGATCTATATCTGAATATTATAGAATTAAGAGGTCATTCAACATTTTATATCAAGGAGAAATGGGAACGAGAACTGGGAGTTGAAATAGTACCGGATGATTGGGAAAACATTATTGACACTCAAATTACTACAACTAATTCCCAAATATGGAGAGATTTCTCCTGGAAAACAATAATTAGATATTTTATAACACCAAAACAAAAATCGAGACAGACGGGTCAACCGGCCGAATGTTGGCGAGAATGTGGACACTGCCCCGCAGACCACACACATGTTTTCTGGCAATGCACTGTCCTTAACTCTTTTTGGAAAGAGGTTCAAAGGGTGACCACTGATGTTCTTGGTTTCAATGTTTTATTTACCTGCACATCTTTCTACTTAGGAAATATAGATAAAAGATTGCCCAAATCAGATAGGTATTTGCTAAAAATTTTTATGACAGCAAGCAAAAAAGCTATAACCAAGCGATGGCTAACTAAGCCCCCACCAAATATTAATCAATGGATGGCCATCGTTAATAATATTTATTGCATGGAACGCCTGACTTTTAACATAAGACTTCAAAAAGAAAAGGGTGATGCCTTGTGGGAAAAATGGGAGACATACTTAAGGGATAGGGGCAATTTTTGAACTTGTCAATATGGACAAGTCCTATATACCTAGAATCGTATTGCTTTTTATTTATTTCTTTATATATTTTGTGATTTATCTTGTAAACCCCCTCTGTTTATGTTGTTCTTGTATTGTTTGCTGTTTTTTTCCTTTTGTTGTCTGTTCTTTAACTGAAAAATTTGAATAAACATAAAGTTTAAAAAAAAAAAAAGCTTGATTTTTAATCAACTATAGCAGATTGTTTTGCTTGAAAACAGTATAAAACTTGACGCAAGCAGCATGGTATCTGGAAACCAGGGCCTTGGCATTGTCATTCGTCTTCCTGCTTCAGAGAGGGTATTAAATGACCTTCCTGCATTTGAGGCGGGACTGGGTTGTTTAATTAACCCAGTCTTCAATGTCTATACCACTGTGTCATGGATCAAACATCAAAGCAACTTGGTTACAGGGAGCCATGCAGGCATACAGGATTACCTGAAGCGTAACAGCAAATAAAACCCAGACAACTCACAACCAAATACTACCATAGATTGTTAAATGGTAAGTCTGGCTTAGGTCAACTTGGTGTATTTCCCATTAATGGCGTGGCTCAAGCTAATACTGTAATGTTCACCTCTGTTGTAGAGATTCAGGGAAATGAGATGTGCAAAGGGCATATATCACTATGTGCCACGACAGGAGACAGGTGCAGAGCATATCCTCCTGGTTTATCTGGTTTAGTCTGTTTCCCTTCAATCTTTGGGACATAGCTACAGGATTAAGATTTCTTTAAAAGCAGAAATGGAAGCTCGATGAAGAATGAGAGAGCATTCGTTGGTCAGATTAGACTAAATTTGTCAGGGTCAGATGGGGCCCAGCATTTTTAGCATGAGCCTGCGAAAAACGATCCGGATCGTAAGTTTTGACTCGAGTTTACAGGCATGTAGTGTGAATAAAAAATTACACATCTACTAGGACTCCTTTTCTGTGCTTGGATTTACTTGCTCCTTTGTGCCCATTGTTTCTGTTGGATTGCTATTTAATTTGTTTTTGAAATGCAAAGGTGCTATGAGATTATATTTATTGAACCCACGCTACCTTCTTTCATTTACACAATTACATTAAAGTCTATAGTGTATTCATAAGAAAAGGCCTACCACAATTAATAAAAGGGAAAACCTGGCAGCCAAATATTGTTCTCAGAAGACGAGATTTGGCCCTTACAGTTGACTTGCTTTGAGATTTCTGGAGGTTGCTCCAGACCTGATTCAGAAACACACCAACACTCACTGTCCTGAGATGCAGAAAGAGATTTGATGGGAGCTGGTAGCATAGTGGAAAATAGATTAAAAAACAAGGATATTCTAGTAGGAGTAAAGAGTTGTGACCCCCATAAGACCTTAATGTGGAATAATGACGATGCTGTTGATGTAAAATGACACATGGCTGGTCAGGATTTAAAGCTGTAATGAAAGAAATACTGACTGAAATATTTCAAACATATGTATAACTCGTACATTTGACTGCAAACTAACTAAAAAAAAGTGAGGTTTTCCACTCTGATTCGGGAAAACGACCATGAAACTTTTTGACCTGCAAATGTCAACATTCTGTCTGATGGACACAGACGTGAAGAGATAAAAGATGAATAAACAAAGTTTCTGGTAACTTTCTGGCTCATGGTCAACTCCACTCCACCCTCCCAAAATTTGGTAGGGTGGGGACTACAGGAGGCAGGTGGACCCTCACAAATAAAAGCTGGAACTACTGTTGCCTCTATAGCTCTGAGGAAGGAAAGTATTGAACTAAAAGCCTCAAAAACAAGAAGAGATGATGGCCTCATTCAAAACTGTGTTGCTTCTCTTTGTCGGTCTCCAGGCCTTTGGTAAAACAGAACACATTTTACTGTTTGCTGTGTGAGGATGAATGTAACAATTAACTTCAGTGTGTAATGAAAACGACCACTTACAGAAGATTATCCTGATTTCTAAAAATGTTTTCCCCTGCAGCTCTGACATCATCTGTTAAACCTGATGACATTAGGATTGATCAGGATGTCCTGAAAAAGGCAAGTGATGATTCTTTTCCTCTACAAAACTGTTCTCTGAACTTGAAACTAAATATAAAATGAATAATTGTGATGGAATTAGTGCGTATGATCTGAGGTTTTACAGTATGATGGGTGTGATTTAGAATACCTTCATTAGAACTTATTCAAACATGATGTTTATCAACAAAATAAATAACTCTAAATAAACTAGCAGAATCCTAACAGCACTATTTTCCTGTGACTTGTGTTGAACCTGCACTGGGTAAAACCAGCCAAATCCATTAAGCTTGAGCTGAGACTCCTTACTACATCTAAATAGTTTGAGAATCAAACTGGGGTGTGCACTGAAAAAAATATCCTGCAACAGTCAATATTAGTTACATTATCAATGCCAAGAAATGCTGTCTGAGCCACAGAGAAGGAATTACGACTCTATGATTCTACTCTTCACTACAACTTCAGTCCTGCAGTGTGCATGAGACGCTTTTTCAGCCAAAGTTGTTCCAGAAAACACTCTGCCTAGCCAGCATCAAACCAGGAGCAGTGGGGCAATCAGCAGTTCACGGCAAAATTCCCTCAGATCATAACTTGGTAAACACTTAATTCATTTAACTGCTGATGCTTCATATTAGCTTCAGCTAAAAGATTTTTTCAGAGAACCAAGAGAGTCCCTTTTAAATCACAGCCACTGTGGACAGCAGAAAAATGACAGACAGAAATTGCTCTTTAAATGGAGATATTGTCATGGACGTATAACCAAAAGACATATTTAAAAAATGTGAATCTAACCTTTCATACTGAGGCATAATATTGATTATCATCAGCAGAGGGAGACGTGTTGTTAAGACAGGAAACAGAGGATAGATGTAGATCATGTAGAAATGACCAAGAATGATCATAAATGAATGTTTGTCAAGCAGAGACGCAGGAAGAATAATCAGGCACTGTAATAGATTTGGGTTGTTAATTTATTTGCATCATGTGACTTCAGATTCAGACTGGGGATGTCTGCCAGGACTGCACCGAAATATTTGAACTCCTGGAGGACCTGCTTTCAAACAAGCACATCCAGGTGACTGTAAATGTTTGCGAGGATTTCCTCTTTAAATTGAAAAATATATATATTTTAATTATAATGTTTAAACAGTGTATGTTCTTTTCCGTGAGTCAAAATTGAAACACACTTGTGATATTTGACGTACTATTACTTCTTGTCATTTAAAGCTAATTGTTAGCATTTATAGATGCATACAGACGGAATTCTGGAACCCAATGCATGCTACTACCCTTGTATCCTTGTACTTGCTCTGTGCTGCTGCAATACCTGAATTTCCCCTCTGGGGATCAATAAAGGATTATCTTGTCTTATCTTATCTTATAGATGTAATTGTACAGTCAGTACTATCCCTCCATAAATACAGACATGGAGAGGCATATAAAGTGATTTAACATTTCTTTTTCTCTTGTTGGTGCTACGTCTGTGAACAAAGGTTGAAATGAAATCTCATAGGTAGTTTCTGTTGCACATCTGACCTCAAAGATCCTCCTTCATCTGACCTGAAGAGTGACCTGATTCACTAAATTAGATAAGCTTTAAAGCAATGTCCTCAAATAAAACTCTCTAACATAAAGTCTAAAGATAACCAGACAAATGAAAGTCAAATATTGGTGAATACAGTGTTTAGCTAATATGATTGTGTATTCCAGGAAAAGATCGTGGACTTCCTTGTACACGTCTGTGCTGACCTTCCTGGGTCATCCACTCTGTCCAAAATCTGTGAAAAGCAGGTGAAGAAGATGCTTCCACTGGCCATCAACATGATTACTGCTTTCATTGTAAGTAGCAGACTGTAGTCTTTTTGCTTTCTGTGTGTTTCAGATGACTCTCAGTAGTGGATTCTCAACAAAAAAATGTCATTTTGTGTGTAGCAGCCTGAAGAGATCTGTGAAACCCTGAAGGCCTGCCACTCCAGCAAAATGTACAAGCCTCTGAGCCTTTATGCCAGGACCCCTGAGGCAGATATAACAACTGAACATGTTAGTTAAGTACCATAAAATGAAGGGAAGCATGAAAACAACTAAATTATCTGAGGGAATTAATGTTTTGTGCTTAACTCCTTCTGTTGTTTCTGTTAATTAGAAGTTCTTCTTGACGTGCACCATCTGCCAAACTATCATCAGGACTGTGGAGGGTTTGCTGCCCAAAGACAGGACTGAAGTAAGTCTTGCAGTAAAGGAACAACTGTCCACATTAACAAACACAAGATGTCACACACAGCATTTCCAGTTGGGTGGAATATAAGTGAGCTTTACGTCTCTTTCTGCAGGAGACTGTGGCTGAGGCACTAAAAAAGGCTTGCCATATTCTTCCCTTCGGAATTGCTGAAGTGTGTGATGAGATAGTTGGAAAGTACTTCAAGCAGGTAGTAGATTTACTTCTGGAACACGCTGCACCAAGGGTCATATGCATGGCTATTGACATGTGTGGACTGTTTAAGGAAACTTTTGTGGGTGAGTCAACACAAACTAATTGTCATTTTCTCTAAGAATCTCGAATGAACTCTTTTTTTTTTTGACTAAATGGTCATTATGTCTTTTCATTGTCAGAAAAATGTGAGACCTGCTCACCACCATTCTCAGGCATCAATGATGATGCCCTCAGAATGTTTGCTTCATCCAACCAAGGTCCCAAACCCTAAAGGTAAAATACATTATAATGAAACAAAACAGCAGCAACAAATCTTCACATTTGATGACATTCAAATACATGCGTGGTTTGAAGACGATGTGATAATTGGGATAAATAGGTCTCTAAATGCGCTCTTGAATTCTGTTTCATTCAGTTTGTTACATTTCACAACAAGTGAATAACAGATTCTAAAGCAAACAATGTTATATAACATATCTCCATACTCCTTTCTTCAGTGTAGGACTAAGAGTGTGAGCTGCTTCATGGTGACCCCACTGATGATCCAAGTCTTTCTACAAGTCAGACATATCTGGAACTCATTCTTGTCATTTTTTTTCCACAAAATGTTACTGATTTGACGTCTTGAATGTATGATTTTATATCTATCTGGCCAACACAGAAGAACTTATGCATGACAAAGAAAACATACTGTAGTCAACATAAACTGGAAAAAATAAACATTTGACATTCGTTCTGTGATCTGTGTTTTTTTTATATATAAAATTGAAATAATATCTACAGTTTTCACACCCACCTTCAGTTTTCTGTCATTCCAACTCATAAGGATTCAGCAGTTATTACTTCATTATTGCACGATTACATAAAAACACAAAGTCCATAAATACTCTCCACCTATTGTTTTTACTGGCAGATCAACTCTGCTTTAAAACCTGTACAGTTTCGTGACTGTATGCCACACAGTTATCACGCTATTGTATTGATAAAATCTGACAGATCGACACACCTGCCTGTCAAAAACTGGTTCATACTACAATAGGTTTCTCCAGGAACACATTTTACCATGATGAAACACGCAGACAAGGTGAAAACAATACCAGCGGCTGGTAATGATTATTGCTCAACAACAAGAACCTCCTCAGTGTTGTCATTCCACTAAGGTCAGTCGCATAATAGACAAAATAACGTAGCCGTAGAGACTCTATTCATGACGCACCTACGCAGAATAAAGTAGTGTTCAGTAACCACAAAGAAGGAAGTAACAGGTGACGCAAAGATGTCACAAGTAGGCAACTGGAGATGTCTTGGCACAGATTTAACCTGACTGAAAAGGTTCAAATAATGAAGATAAAGTTAGGATAAATAAAACAACATGTTCTTGAGAGGAAGGGTTTAGTTCTGACAAGGAGGAGGCAAACGTCTGAGCAGATCACAGAAGAAAGTGGAAAGTATAGGCTGAGTTACAGAGGCAGAAGTGTACTCCAAACAGGGTTTTTCCTGCACAACAATAAATGAAACTTTAGCCAAGTCAATAAACTAATAATAAAAAGAAATTGAAAATCACTAAAACAAAGTCAAGTACACATGTGATTCCCAATTAGCCTCGCTGCATGAACATGATTAGAATAATAGTTAGCAACATCAGAACCTTGTGAGTTTTGGACCTGTGGGCTTTGTCGTCCTGCACGTCTGTATCATGGCTCCACAAGCAAAACAACTGCCAGAGAAAGACTTTATGAAGTGCTGTTTTCACAATCAAGCTCTGATAAACACACGGGCAAATGCTTTAGACTTGACACAGGGTTTATCAATGGAAATTAAAGATTTGCTGACAGTTCATGCAGTGAAAATAACAGTACATGAAGTCAACAGATGGCACCCCAAAAAAATACCTATGCTTACTCTTTGCATTAAACCACAAGACTGAACTTTACTAAAATATATGAAGAGAAATCTTATGATGATAAATTACAGGCATTCATGTTATTACAATCCCATCTGCGTGCTTTGCTGTCAGGACTATGCCTTCACTGTGGTAGTCCTGACCAGGTTAGTGCTCACTACCGTTCTCCAGGGTTCATGATGATGTCCTCAGAATGTTTGCTTCATTAGACCAAGGGCACAAACCCCAAAGATAAAGTACATTTTAATGCTATAAAACAGAGCAGCAGCAGCAAATCTTTACGTTTGATGATATTCACTACATGTGGTATCAAGATGATGTGATAATTAGATGAGTAGGTCTCTGCTGAATTATGTTTCATTCAGTTTGTTGATTTCACAGCAAATGAATAAAACATAATAAAATATATCTCCATACTTCTTTTTTCAGGGTAGGACCAAGAGTGTGAGCTGATTCATGGTGACCCCACTGATGGTCCAAGTCTTTCTAAAGGTTAGAAAAACTCTGCCTTGTAAATTTTATTTTTCCACAAACTACTACTGATTTGCTAACTGGTTTTTCTATCTATGAGTTTTTGCACTGTTATCAGTTGTTATTCGGTGCAGGCCTTGACGAGTACTCACATCCATTTTCAAACTTCATTTTAATCTCAACCATCCTGGTGAAAAGCCTGGCAGCTGAGTTCTACACAGTCTGGAGTAGAGTAATACTTTCTTCTTTTTTTTTACTTTGGATTCAATTAACTTAATTAATTCAGATTAATATGTGATTAAATACATACCTGTAAAATAGTCACTGTGACTTTAAAAGTTAAGACAGGATGATTTAAACAAAATTGCACAAGCCTTGTGGTTTGCTGCGCAGAACTCAGATTCCTGTCAAACCAGACACCAGGATTGTTTTACAACAGGCATGACATGATCCAAGAGGAACCAGCTAATGTCAGAAAACTATACGCTGTTACCCAAAACCAAAAATAAGTCCTATGTATGCTCATGTTCAAAAGTTTGGGGTCACCCAAACAGTTTCACACGTTTATCCATGTGCTAACATAACTGCACAAGGGTTTTATAATAATCAATGAGCCTTTCAGCACCATTGGCTAACACAATGTAGCATTAGAACACAGGAGTGATGGTTGCTGGAAATGTTCCTCTGTACCCCTATGGAGATATTCCATTAAAAATCAGCCGTTTCCAGCTAAAAGAGTCATTTACCACATTAACAATGTCTAGACTGTATTTCTGATTCATTTAATGTTACCGTCATTGAAAAAAAAAAGCTTTTCTTTCAAAAATAAGGACATTTCTAAGTGACCTCTAATTTTTGAATGGTAGTGTTTGTAATGAGTAAAAATTATTCTGGTACCCAGACAAACAGAAAACTCCATCAATATGCAGCCATTCCAGCCATTGCATGATTACTTACATATCCTCAAGGTCAACCTTCACCTATCTTTTAATTGTGAGGTCAACTCCAAACCTGTAAAATTTCGTGCTGCACAATTGTCATGTTATTGCATTGATAAAATCTGCCAACAGATCGACACACATACAGAATGCCTGTCAAACACTAGTTTATGCTACATTAGGTTTCTCAAGGAACACATTTTGCCATGCTTCCCACTTGGCACAGTGCTTATCGACGGAAATCTAAATTTGTCTGACAGTTTATACAATAAGATTGACAGTGCATAACATCAACCTCTGCAGATGGTGTCCATTCATTAGGTTCAGTTACGTGCATTTTAGCAAATAAGATGTTTTGTACTGTCATTCTCACTGTGTAAATTTTCATCTAAACATCTAGGTCCATTGATACTCCCTGTGCCACGTCTGTAGCATTTGTCTGTCTGTTTATCAGAGTTTGATTGTTCAAGTAGCACAAGCTGCCTCATTTTATGTGTACATCTAATTAGTGAGGGGATTCTGTACCTCTTTTGGCATTTTTTAACATATTTTTAATTGTTCACCAATCTTCCTGTATCGTTCCATATCTTTGTCAAGTCTCACTGTCAGATTTTTGTTTTTTCTGGCTTTTTTCTTTTGTTTTCCACGTGGAGCCATGATGCAGATAGATACAGACCGTAGGTCCAAAATTGAGAAAGTTCTGGTGTTCACCGGTCATCTTTGGGATCTGTATTCTCAATATAGCCTTTCTGAAATAATAGTTTTTGATTGTTTATATCAGAAATTACGCTACACGTGAACTTAGAAATAATGTAATTGTGGAGAAGTGGATTAGATTTTGAATAATCTGACACATTAGTAGTATTGAAGGTGTGCTCTCTTCTGTTGTGTGCTGTAGGATTAAGCACATTTCACGATGCCATGTCATCTGCTGCCTCTGCATTAAAGCATTTCTATGCAGTACATAGCACTGTCCAAAGTCATACGGTGGACACTAGAGTGCCTATATAATGAGAATGGCGACATGACGGGTCCAAAAAATTTTGGTCACGTGATCTATAGGAGCCATTTTGTTTCCAATTCATGAGCGCCGGTTATGCCTGTTAACGTTGTTTACAACGCAGAGAGTAATTCTCGGTCTTTTTTGGCTTCATAAATACCTGAAAAATGACGGACTGTTGTGCCTTTGGGTACACAAATCGATCGGGGAAGGGATTACACATGTTTAGATTTCCCAGGAATAGTGAAAGAATGAAACTGTGGGAAAATAAAGTCCAGAGAGTGGGATCTAAACCGACTTCATCATGATTTTTGTGCCAGGTTAGTCCCATGTATGTACTTTCATGTTATGATGTACGGGTGAATGACAGATAGAAAAGTTTGATGTGATTTTAGGCAGTTGTGGTTATTTTGACTTTGACCATTTTCATGCATGGAGATGCATGAAATACGGGCCGCTGAAGTTTAACGGGTTACCCCGTTAAACTTCAGCGGCCCATCTGAACTTCGACAACAGCCTCCCTGTTGATTCACATGATTTCCAATTCAACAAACAGCTGACAGTTTTCTGTTTCCTATTTTCTGTTTTCCGTCCAACCTGCAGTCACTTATCAGCCTCATATGACCCGAACAGGCTCCGTGTTGTTCACCTGTTTCTGGGCTGTTAGCCGCCGTTAGCATGAGGATGCTGTTAGCCATATGCTTACAGCTGCAGCACCGTACAGGCGGACGGGAAAACGTATTTTACTAAATTTCCGAAGCTGCAAGCTCGATGATAGAAACATTATACACCCATGGAAAGCTTAGATTCTCATGAATCCGCCGGTATAAACCACTTTCAGATGTGATTACCACAGCGGGTAATATGAACACATTTGTCCAACAAACAGCAAATAACGTAAACAGCACAACTCACCTTTGAAGGCTCAAAACTAGTCACAGATGAAAATATTCCACAAAACGGCCATAATCCAACCTTGGACATCCAGACAAAACAAGCCAGTGAATCATTTTGTCCAAAACATGTCTTGAAATCAGTAAACAATCCATAGTTTTCGTGAATGTGCACCTCGCGCTGCGCGTCCCATATTGAGTGAATGGAAACAAAATGGCGTCAAATCCCCAGTTGTCGCCACTCTCATTATACAGGAACTCTAGTGGACACCCATCAATCTACGGCTTCTGAAAACAAACACAGTATTCAGTTTCTGGTATTCATTTGAGAACATGACTCCATAAATATAAACTTAATCTGTCTAGCTACAGATAAACAAAAAATGTATTTTACTTTCTTTCTACCCGATTGCATAATTTCAAATGATGGCTCAAACTGAAGATTTCGCAAATAAGTATTGAAACCAACATTAATTACTAATGTGCCACAAGCAAAGTATACGTTTCAGCTTAGTTTAAATTTGGACCTTCTAAAATGGCCACTGTACAGTGAAAATGTTTGAATTTAACAGTGTCGTGTAACAGTGTGGCTGCTTTCTGTGTTGCCTCATACAGATTGAACTTTACATTGCTTCATATTGAAAAGGTCAAACAACAGCCTTTCTCTTATGCCACTGTTTTCTTGTGTGCAATGAGCAGCCTGGATCTTATATCGTAGCATCAAAGGTTCCGTGACAGCTTATACAGTGAGAGTGATTGTGCTCTTGACATCAAACTACAAGACTAAAGTTTGTTAAAATGCATGAAAAGAAGCCTGGTGATGATACTTTCATCTATAAATCTAATTTCGTTAACACTTTTTTCCCACATATAGCCCCATGTTATTACACTCCCATCTGCGTGCTTCACTGTCAGGCCTTTGCCTTCTCTGTGGTGGTAGCTGCTGTCTCTGTTGCCACTTATAGACTGAACCGTGTCCCTACTTTACATTGCAAACATCAAACCAGCTCTGTATTTATTCTCATACAACAGTTTTCTTGTGTGTAATGATCTACCTAGATGCTATACAATATTTGCTGGTTAAATATTTACCCTCCAGTTATCTGAAACACCAACCAAGAAAGATACAATTTCTGTGTTCACCATAATGTCCACTGGCTATTGTATCAGCCAGACAGGCTTAACATTGTTTCTATATCTAACTCTTTTGATAATCCCTGTTTACTGTAAAACTGTCCCACCTCATATTGTCATAGAGAGTTTCAGTAGGCGTGATTGCACACGGACACTTGATCAGAAGGGTTAGCTGACGAATGAAAGTTGTTGTGTAAAAAGAAACACGCGTGCCCTTAAGATACTACAGTCATGGAAAAACAATTAGACCACCCTTGTTTTCTTCAGTTTCTTGTTCATTTTAATGCCTGGTACAACTTAAGGTACATTTTTTTTGGACGAATATAATGATAACTACAAAAATAGCTCATAAGAGTTTGATTTAAGAGCTGATATCTAGACATTTTCCATGATTTTCTTGATAATAACGAAAATCCTTTCAGTTCTTACATCAATACCTATGGCATTATACTGCAAAAAACTGCTTTTAGGCATTCCATGTTTTCTTTTCTCTCTGTTTTAGTCTCATGATTCACACAGGAGTTAGTACTGATTGCATAATCATTGTTTCTGATGACTGCAGTCATGCGTTTCGGCATGCTCTCCACCAGCTTCTGACATTGTTCTGCTGTCACAGCAGCCCATTCCTGTTGCACTAATTCAAACTAAATTGCTTTGTTTTTGGGCTTGTGATTCTCCATTTTGCATTTGATGACTTTCCACAGGTTTTCAGTTGGATTTAGATCTGGTGATTGAGCAGCCAAGGCATGGTTCCAATGTTCTGGTTCTCCATCCAGGCTTTAACTGACCTTGCTGTGTGGTAAGGGACATTGTCTTGTTGGAAAATCCAGTCATGGAGGCAGGAAAGAGATTTCCCACTGATGGAAGAAGACTGTTTTCAAGAGTAGTCCTGTAGATGACCTGGTTGATTTGCCCTGTTCCACCCAAACTGAAACAACCCCAGATCATCACTGATCCACCCCCATGTTTTACTGTAGGGGCAGACAGTCTGGTTTGTAGCTTCTCCAGGCTTCCTCCTAACCAGTAAGTTGGCTGGAGTGGACATCAGGTGAAAATTGGATTCATCACTGAAGAGAACCTAAGCCCAATCATCAACAGTCCAATCCTTGTAATCCCAGCAAAAGGTAACCAGGCTTTCCTCTGCCTTTCTTTGATGAAGGATTTCTTCCTGCCCTGTGCGACTTCAGACCAGCTTCAAGAAGTTGGTTTCCAACTGTCCTTGCTGAACAAATCACATTTCTCCGCAGTGTTCACTCATTTTTAAGATCCCTGGAGGTCTGATGGCAGTTTCTGACACAGGAACGGAAGAGTGACGGTCATCTGGTCGGTAGAAAGACGTTTCCTGACACGACCAGCTAGCAGTTTGGTAAAACCACTTTGGGCTTTGCTGGAAATGTATCTCTGTACCCCTATGGAGATATTCCACTAAAAATCAGCTGTTTCCAGCTAAAATAGTCATCTACCACATTAACAATGTCTAGACTGTATTTCTGATTCATTTAATGTTACCGTCATTGAAAAAAAAAAAGCTTTTCTTTCAAAAATAAGGACATTTCTAAGTGACCTCTAATTTTTGAATGGTAGTGTTTGTAATGAGTAAAAATTATTCTGGTACCCAGACAAACAGAAAACTCCATCAATATGCAGCCATTCCAGCCATTGCATGATTACTTACATATCCTCAAGGTCAACCTTCACCTATCTTTTAATTGTGAGGTCAACTCCAAACCTGTAAAATTTCGTGCTGCACAATTGTCATGTTATTGCATTGATAAAATCTGCCAACAGATCGACACACATACAGAATGCCTGTCAAACACTAGTTTATGCTACATTAGGTTTCTCAAGGAACACATTTTGCCATGCTTCCCACTTGGCACAGTGCTTATCGACGGAAATCTAAATTTGTCTGACAGTTTATACAATAAGATTGACAGTGCATAACATCAACCTCTGCAGATGGTGTCCATTCATTAGGTTCAGTTACGTGCATTTTAGCAAATAAGATGTTTTGTACTGTCATTCTCACTGTGTAAATTTTCATCTAAACATCTAGGTCCATTGATACTCCCTGTGCCACGTCTGTAGCATTTGTCCGTCTGTTTATCAGAGTTTGATTGTTCAAGTAGCACAAGCTGCCTCATTTTATGTGTACATCTAATTAGTGAGGTGATTCTGTACCTCTTTTGGCATTTTTTAACATATTTTTAATTGTTCACCAATCTTCCTGTATCGTTCCATATCTTTGTCAAGTCTCACTTTCAGATTTTTGTTTTTTCTGGCTTTTTTCTTTTGTTTTCCACGTGAAGCCATGATGCAGACAGATACAGACCGTAGGTCCAAAATTGAGAAAGTTCTGGTGTTCACCGGTCATCTTTGGGATCTGTATTCTCAATATAGCCTTTCTGAAATAATAGTTTTTGATTATTTATATCAGAAATTACGCTACACGTGAACTTAGAAATAATGTAATTGTGGAGAAGTGGATTAGATTTTGAATAATCTGACACATTAGTAGTATTGAAGGTGTGCTCTCTTCTGTTGTGTGCTGTAGGATTAAGCACATTTCACGATGCCATGTCATCTGCTGCCTCTGCATTAAAACATTTCTATGCAGTACGTAGCACTGTCCAAAGTCATACGGTGGACACCCATCAATCTACGGCTTCTGAAAACAAACACGACAGTTTCTGGATTCTTTACAGTTTGCGTATCAGCCCAACATCAGTGTTGAGGATGCCGTCATTTACATGCTTCAGAGCGCGTACACACATCTGGACACCTCTGATGCATCTGTAAGGATTGCATTTGTGTTGTGGTTTGGTCTTGTTGTCTCTGTCTGTTTGTATAAATATAAATGGACATATTAGTGTATATTCATTGTAAATCATGTCCACTAGTATTATTATTGTTGTTATAATTGTTTATATGTGGCAGTATTTTAAAGTAGCAGGAAGAATAGATTCACAATCATTTGTGTAAGGAGAAGGGGTGGGACTTGATCAACTTTGACTTCTTCCCACTCCTTTTTGAGCAACTTATTCATTGTCTTTTGTTTTATTTTTATGTTGAAATGTTCAAAATAAACTTTCAGAAATATACAGTATTTGCTGGTTAAATACTTATCCTCTATTTATCTGGAACACAAACCAAGATAGACACTATTTTTACGTTCCCTGTGATGGCCACTGTCAGACAGGTTTAACATGGTTTCTGTATCTAACTATTTCCATGATCCCTGTTTACTGTCATACTGTCCCGCCTCATATTGTCATAGGGAGTTTCAGTAGGTGTGATTGAACACAGACACTTGATCGGAAGGGTTAGTTGAGGACTGAAAGTTATTGTGTGAAAACAAAACTCCTTTAAGATACTCTGTGTACCCACTGGTGATTTATCTTTATGACTTGTAGTTTATGATAAAGTAAGTGGGTCATTCCAGGAAAGGATGTCGCATGTTTCCGAAGACTGACACTGTCGGAAGTGTAAACTGTAAATTAGTAAAAAATTGATTTACCTTTGTGTTCCATCTGTGACAGAAAATGATGGCTCCTTTTGATCACGTGAGGAAGTAAACAGCCTATAATAAACTCAAGGTACAGTAAAAACAGACTGTAGAGGTGTTGATAGAGCAGCGTTGTGTAACTGCCGAGAATCACAATGCACATAATAGACAGAATACCATGACACATACCGAGAATCAGACTTCTCTCTCTCATTCTTCCTTCTAACTTTCCACCTTGGTACTTGTTCCTTTGTGCTCTCTGAACTTGTGAAATCCCTTTGGTATTCTGCACACCACTGTTTCCTACACATTTAGTGACATAACCTGCATGTCCGAGAACCAGTTCGTCTCTTCGAGGGGAAGTTCAGTGTGGCTAAAGTGCTAACTTTAATTCGCCTACGACAGGAGATGCTGAGGATGACTGTGCTGTTTTAGGCTGAGCTGACAACAGCGATCAGAAATTACCAAGAAATTTTTGTTTATGCTGCACATTTACCCATATGCTTGGCACATTACAACCAAACTTCTATACTGTGATGTTAAAATGGATGTTTGAATGTGTTAAAACTGTGACAAAATATAGTTTAGTTTCACTTTTAAGAATTACAACACTCTAATGACAGAGCCAGCTCACATAATTGGACATTTTTTAATTAATTGATAGTAGAGAAATTATTTTAAAGATTTTATCCAGTAAAATCTGGCTCTGTGTCTACAATTGGATTTCAATCAGCATTACTATGAACTGACTGTACTCCATCTTGAAATACAAGACAAAATATGACATCAAAACCTACTGAAAGTGCACACCTTACTGTCTGTGCACCGTCTATAATGCCATGTCTCACCGCGCCACGTCAAAATTGCACCATTTATCACGACAACAAGCTGTAAAAACAGAAAGAATGATCAGATTTCATACTGCTTTGACTGCTACCATTCAGTCAGTTTAAGCTTCAAATTGTCATATTTAATCAAAACCGCTTCATTCTACATCACTTATTTTAAAAATGAACTTTAACATGCACTAAACATATTCCCTAACAACATAAAATAAAATTCTGTGGTTCCTGGTGCAGCAGTGACTTGACATAATTCCAGGGACTTTACGGCTAAACGCGGCTGAACTGTCGGCTTTGTTTTCACTGAACAGACGGGAATCTGTAAAGTATGGAAGCAAAGTTAAAGTGTGAGTCATAAAATATTTATAGTCACCTACAAAAATGTTGGACAGGTTGATAGCAGGATTTTTTAGAAGACATTTTTCTAATTTACTTCTCGCCGTGTCCGTGCTGTTTCCATAGAGGTGCAGGGCTTCATATTGCAGTTTTTAAAACAAAACCCCAGTGAACAATGATGTGACGGGAGCAAACTATGCCCAGAAGCTGCACATGGTTCAATTTCCAGGTATAAAGAAGTTCAATAAAACAATTTTTCCACATCATTTGATGGCTAAATGTGTGTAAAACAGTTTTATTAGCTGTGTGTAAATACAGAATACTAAGTTTCTGCTTTTGTTTTTGTTTTTTATTACCAGGATCTTAAAATACTCATGTGAAGGAGGGATAGGATGAAAAAATGGGACTGTAATATATTGGTTTATAGACTTTTCAATGGCATAAGAATGTTATACACTGTCTTTTCAAATCAGGCTTATTCCACTTCAAGATGCATTTTTTTTGTCTTTTAAAAAAAGGAAATAAAAATGAAAAAACTAGCCGTGACCTCATGTTCCTCCAATTGGTTTTCAGTTTAGCAACACACTACTGAACTTAAATAACACGACTTCAGACCCTGATGCTGTTTATTTAACGGCATAAACTAGCCCTGATATATTTTTACTGTATCTGTAAACATATCTGGTGACTGATAAAGAATTGCCAACACATTCGTGTTTTTTATGGTGCACGTGAGCCTCTACTGAGCCAACGTGTGCTCATATTTCAATCATTCGTTATTTTTGCTGTCGCCGTGGTGACACAAACTCAGACAGGATGAGAAACTTTCATTTTGCTTTTTTTAATTTAACTGTCATGCTTTCTAGCTGCTGCAGAATTCATGTTATTAAAATACTGTTTCATTTTTTAATTATTAGATTTGTGCCCTCATGGATGAACTTATGACCTACTTGTTTTTTTAATGACCGTGTTTGGAAACTAGGTTAATGAGGTTTAAACATTTACACTGGACGAATGAAACATCCTCAGTGAGGCGTTAAGATAAGACCTCCTGCATGATGGGAACTCCTGCGGGAAGACGCTGTAGATTTTTGTCTCCAGCGCTAAGCTCACACTTCCTTATTATGTCCGTAGGCGGATTTGTATCCTTGCATAGTAAGTTATTGTTATCAAAAATACCTCACGCGTTGTCCAAAACAGCTCTGCTTCCTGGACAAGGGGGAATTACGCCAGTCACCAACAGAACTATTGTTTTCGTGTGTATCAGGTGTTTTTCAATTTGAATCTATTTTTAATTCGGTCTTGTCCACATTATTGAACAATATTGTAGCCTGATTATAAAAGCACACAGGAAAAAAAAAAAGATAAAAACAGTACATGGTGAAATGGGATATCTTGCAAAACATTGAGGTTAAAACGACATTTCAATCGTTGCTGGTAGTTTCTCCTTTTCTTTTTAACTTCCTTCAAAGAGGGATTTGGACATGACAGTGCAATGCTTCAGTTTATGTTGCAAACAGTAAAAGTGGCTTTTTTTTTCTTTGACAGCAAACAGGCAAATTAAACCCTCATTAAACTGGTGGCATTTGTTCATTTTAAAGGTCCTGTACACCCAACATGAATCCACCATGATCACTTCTTCTTCACTTATTAGTAGTTTATAGGGTCACTTCTTAAGACATGCAATAAATTTCCTCTTTTTTGGGGTCACACTTTTTATGTCTTGCTTAAACACAGGATGCAATGTTTTGTATGCATGTTTATTATGTGCGACCTTTTCTTGAACTTTTGAAGTCTACTGCAGAGGATGAATCGATTCAAACTGAGTCTTCAAATAATATCAGAGGAAACAAAGTGGTGCAGGAGATGTTGTCCATAGTGTGAAATTTTTTCCAAGGTGGTTAAATTGTTGTGTTGATGCATATTTAGGAGCTTGCCAATGTGTGCTTTTACTATTATTTCATTTATAGTATTTTATTTTATTTTAATTTTGTTATTTCTGTCGTATTTAGTGCAGAGATGTCAAACTCATTTTAGTTCAGGAGTCACATTCATCCCAGTTTGATCTCAAATGACCAGTAAAATCAGAGTGTTATAACCTATAAATAACTCTAAATTTTTCCATTTTTTAGTCCAAAAAATACCTTCTGAAAATGTTTACATTTAAGGAATAGTTGTTGTTGTTGTTTTTTTTTTACAAAACCTTATGAACAGCCTGAAATTTGTGAAGAAAATTAAGTTACATGTCAATAACATTATGCCTCAGTTTATTATTTACACATTTCAGCTTACACATCACAGATGGTATGCAAAGGAGCACAACATTTAGTGATTTGGAACTGAACAGTGTAGCAAAATGACAAACGTCAGATAAAAAACAACAAAAACAAGACAAAACATTGCAAAAATGAGACACAAAATGACAAAAGAACAATGAGCTATGTAGTGTTTTACTTAATGATCAAAATGACAAAAAAGACCAAAAAACAACAAAAAAGAAGAACAAATATTACACAAGCAAGACACAAAACAACAAAAGCGAGAAACAAAACGACAAAAAATAGACAAACAATGCATGCAAGACAAAAAGGAAACAAAAAATGACAAAAACATGAGACAAACAACAGACATCAGACAAAAAGACACGACAAAATATTACAAAAAGGAAACAAAATGACAAAAACATGGGAAAAGCAACAACCTTTAGAGAATTAAAAGACAATAAACAACAAAATCAAGACAAAACGTTCCAAAATGAGACACAAAGTGACAAAAGAACAATAAGCAATCTAGTGTTTCACTTTATGAACAAAATGACAAAAAAGACTAAAAGAATAAGAAATATTACAAAAACAAGACATAAAACAACAAAAGCGAGAAAGAAAACAACAAAAAATAGACAAATGACGCAAGCGAGACAAAAAGGAAACAGAAAATGACAAAAACATGAGACAAGAAGCAAACTTCAGACAAACAACTAAAACGACAAAATATTACAAAAATGAGTCACAAAACGACAAAAATGAGAGACAAGCAACAAACTTAAGAGAAAAAGACAATAAACGACAAAAGAACAATGAGCAACCTATTTTACTTTAAAACAACTTGTCATGGTCTAGGAATTATTTTAAATTTATTAATGTCTTCTCTGTAATTTTTACACTTTGAGGGCTGGATTGGACCCTCTGGAGGGCCGGGTTTGGCTCGTGTGTCGCACGTTTGACACCCCTGATTTAGTGAGCTTTGTGCTTCAGTAATATGAATTTGTCATTCACTTTATTATAGATAATTATTTAATTGTTCCTATTCAGGCTAGTCGTTTATTTCTCAGATTCCTGTTCCTTGTTTTTTCCACAACCTTCCCTGACAGTGAATAGTCATTAGTCACAGGAATCTCCACCCAACCACACACACCCGACCTGGTTCAAGTAAATGTATGTCTGTCCTTCCTTTTCCTCATTGCACAGCCGTGTACTTACAGATACAACCTATTATTTATTTGCCTGTTTCTCTGTGGCGAACACCTTCAGTAAATACAATCTAACCTCATTCTGCCAAGAAGGAACAAAAGGGATTTTTGGTCACTAAAGAAATAGATAAGTTCTTCAGGAGAAAATGAGGTGAATGGCTTCGCCTTTTCAAAGGTGTTCTGAAGTTCATTAGTTTTTTGTTTTGTAACCCTGCAGGCTGTCAGCCACAGTGTGACAACATAGGAAAAGCAGTGGAACAGAGAAGAAAACTGTCCAAATTCTCCCACGTGACAACTAAAGGGAAGTGATTTCTGCTCTGGAGAACAAAAATCACAGATTTCATTTAGGAGAAAGAACAGAAAAGTCACAATTCCCCTGGTTTGCATCCCTCCTTTATTTCATATCACGATCCAGAGTGAGAGCTACAGGTGGCCCAGGGGGGTTTGGTTTTTCTTAATATGATATGAGCTCTCCTGAGAATATACTTGGTGAAATTATACAGCAAAAATGTAAAGTAGTGACAATATGTCTTTTTTCTATGCATTTCTATTTTTCTGTATCGTGGATCCTGCATAAAATTAGACAATTAGTGACATATAACTCATGCAACAAAATGGTTAATCACTTGTTTTGCATGCTTTTCATTCTTGACGTCACCATCGATAAGAAGCAGCGTGGCATCGTAAACTTTATCAGAAAAGTCGGATACGCAGCATACTTTCTCGGTAGCAGCCATAAAACAAAACAAAAAAACACACCTAACCGCGATGCTACGAGCAGGACACAGCAGCAGCTACTTTTTTATTAGTTTTCTTATTCTTTTTGTTAATTTTTCATTCATAAATTATAGGTGCTTCATAAATGTTGCATGCGACGACAGTAAAATATATAAAGAAAACTAAAGGTGTATCGGATTATGCACAAGCTTCAAATTACTTAAGACAACAGTGGCATTATAATTGGAATGAACACACCTTATTACTTAAATGCTTACAACTAAATCCAAGTGTTTATTGTGCTAGTTCTGCTTTATTGCCTTTCTGAATGACATCATTGATCCTATCAGTTGACCAGAAGCCATAACTGATTAAGAAACAAAACCTTTCCTTAAAACCCAGCAAGAAGGAAGAAGGAAATGCACTTTACTGACAGTAGCTTTTGAAGGAGGGCGAGGCCTCCGCCGCCTCGAGTGAATAAAAAGAGGCCGGCGATGTTCGACACAGCATCACAAACTCCAGACCTCAGAGAGATTCTGAAACCTTCACAGGCATCTGCGCAGACACAGGTAACAAGATTATTTCTAAGGCATCATTCCTGTACACGCTTTTTCACAAATGCGGTTAAATTTGTTTTGATGCTGACTTTAGTTTGGTTATTCTTGCAGAGATGCGTGTCCCTTTCCTCTTTATTCTGGGCATCTGCCTGGTGCCCGCTCACTCTAAGCCTTCAGGTAGGCTCTATGTTTCTATAGTAGTTCTCATGTTTTCCTATTTTGTTTTTATTTCATGTTGCATTATAAATTCCTTTATTTCTTCGCAGATGGATTCCCTGGCAGTCCTTACCTTCAGCAGTGCTTTAAGGAGGCCAAGAAAATTGTTGATGACGCGTACAAATACTCCAGAGAAGAGTGAGTTTATCATTTTCACATTATTTCCTCACAAATACACAATAAAAAGACATTCATTAAAGCAACTGCATAGCTCATTGTTTGTTATTTGAATGTAAGAAAATCTCCACTTTATCGTTCAACTGTGTGACTTTTTGTTCGTCCAGGAGTCTAAGGCGAGTCCGCAGAGAGGTGGTGAGTCCTCATGATGCCCTTCGTCTCCTGAAGCAGCCTCGTGGCGACACCCGCCAAGCTGTGAGATCTGCAGACTACATGGCACAAACCCTCCGTCTGCTGCACGACAGGGTGCACCGTGTGCACAAACGCTCGCTCAACGCAACAGGTCAGACACAAAGACAACACACAGAGATCACATTGTCTTTTGTCACGGCTTTTCCTGGTTCGGGTTGAAGGTGTGAAGTGTTCTGTTTCACAATGTGGCCGCAGTGGAGCTCTTCAAAGCCGTGATTAACTATTAGACGTATGAATGAATCTGTGAAAATGTGTCTTTTCAGATTTGATCACTGAAGAACAGCTGATAACACTTGAAAGTATCAGTGGATGTGCAGCTCGAATCCGTCGTCCTGATTGCCGCACCACTCCAAATCTGAACAAGTACCGCACAGTGACCAGCGTCTGCAACAACCTGTAAGAGAATCACTGAAGTGTGATAAAATACAGATTTAAATGCTCATTCAACTCCTCGAGTACTTCTTAATAACATACAAAGCATCTTTTATTTTGCTACTTTTTCTTGCAAAAACTGCCAATCAAACTCATTTTAATATTAAAAAGATAATTGTAAGGTTTATTATCAAAAATTAATTGATTTTGTGACATTGTGACAGAAAAGGTTCATCTTCCATTTAAAGGCAACTCTTGTGAAATTCACCTAAACATCTTAGGCCATGTACCGCAGAAGATGTGTAAACTTCCCTGTGGTTTCTCAAGCAGCGTTTCCAAACATGACCATCTTTGGTTTGCCTTCAGACAAAATCCTCGCCAAGGAGCCTCCAACACCCCCTTCACCCGCTGGCTGGATGCTCAGTATGACGACGGTGTCTCTGAACCGAAAGGATTCCGAAACGGAACGTTCAACAACTTCCTGCTCCCACTGGTACGACTTCAGGATGCCGGACGCTGGTTAATATGCATAAATACTGATTCATGATTGAGACTTTACGACCGTCCTTCATTCTCAGGTGCGTCAGGTGTCCAACAACATCCTCGCAACAACAGATGCAGGCGTGGTCAACGACACCGAGTTCACCCACATGGTGACCCTGTTCGGGCAGTGGAACGACCACGACCTCACCTTCACCCCCTTCTCGCCCAGCATCAGATCCTTCAGCAACGGTGTGAACTGTGCCGAGGAATGTGAAAACACCGAGCCGTGCATCCCCATCCCGGTTGGTGTCGAACGCTGAGACGTCCTTTTCAGTCCCTACGTTTACTTCCGCCTCTCTCGTTCACATCCTGTCTTTTCTGCCAACAGATTCCCCCCGGTGACCCTCGCCTGTCCAACGAAAAATGCATCCCATCCTTCAGATCCGCCCCTGCTTGTGGAACCGGATTCTCGGCCTACAATTTTGGCGGCGAGCCCAACAGGAGGGAGCAGATCAATGCTCTGACGGCCTTCCTGGACCTCAGCCAGGTGTACGGCTCTGAGGATAAGCTGGCCCTGTACCTTCGCAACCTGACTGACGACGGCGGCCTGCTGCGCGTCAACACAGAGTTCAGAGACAACGGCTTCGAGCTGCTGCCTTTCCACCCCATGAAGTCGGAAATGTGTGCTACTCGTGGGAGAGTCACCAACGACACCAACGCCAGGGAGGTTCCTTGCTTCATTGCAGGTTAGTCACTTCTCAGATCAGTAGATTATTACTGATTTTTAGATAAGCGATAATCCAGAGGAGTAGTAATAGGAATTTGGGGCTGCCAGGTTGTGGTAACACTTAGAAAGTTTAAAGTACTTCATATGTGTCAACATCTGTAATTCCTATTGGATGGGAATAACTGGATGTTTTAAAGCATGTGATGAATGATAATATAATGGTACATAGTTAAAATAATGTCAGCTGTGGCTTCATAGGTGAAGTTGTTTAAAAATAAATACCCACATTAGAGTTTGTATCATTGGATCATAATCCTAATACGCCATCAGGTCTGCACGTATAAATCTCAAAAAATCATGGAGATGGTTTCATTCTCATCATTTCAGATGAAGAATTCAGGATATTAAAAACATTAAATTAAATATTTGAAAAGAAAACAAAGAAAATTCAAATGTTCTTAATATTTCAGCTCATTACTGACCTATAGAGCATTATTAAATCATTTTTGGTTCCAGACATGTAACCCTAAACATGAAATGAACACTTGCTTGCTTGACTTCTGTCTCTAAGGTGACGAACGCGTGGACGAGAACATCGCTCTGACGTCTCTTCACACGCTGTTCATGCGTGAACACAACCGTCTGGCTCGTGAGCTGAAGACACTGAACCCACACTGGGACAGTGAGACGCTCTACCAAGAGGCCCGAAAGATCATGGGTGCTTACACACAGGTAGCTGAGCCTGACAGTCGGTCTGCAGTCATATTTAGAGCTCCACAGACGTCTGCTCACATTAAACCTCTCTGTGTCTTTCAGGTGTTTGTGTTCAGAGACTACCTGCCTCACATTGTGGGTGATGTTGCGATGCGCAGAGTGCTCGGCCGTTACCCCGGCTACAACCCCAACGTCGACCCCAGCATCTCCAACGTCTTTGCAACAGCAGCCTACCGCTTCGCCCACTTGGCCATCCAGCCAGTCTTAGGCCGTCTGGATGCAAACTACAGGGAGAACTCTCAGTTCCCCAGCGTCCCCCTGTTCAAGGCCTTCTTCAGTCCCTGGAGAATTGTCTTTGAGGGTGAGTTGAACTGAGAAAAACACAGCCACCTTTTTATTTTGCCTGAAACATTCAACCCAATTCTTCCTTCCCTGTCTGCAGGTGGAATTGAACCTCTGCTGCGTGGTCT
Source organism: Acanthochromis polyacanthus (assembly GCF_021347895.1). Classification (NCBI taxonomy): domain Eukaryota; kingdom Metazoa; phylum Chordata; class Actinopteri; family Pomacentridae; genus Acanthochromis; species Acanthochromis polyacanthus. The sequence goes on from NC_067130.1 coordinate 7,405,794, forward strand.
GATCGGCCGTCCTGCTAAGCTCAACACCCAGGATCACATGTTGGTGAACGCTCTGAGAGAGAGGCTGTTCCAGTTCGTGGAGCATCTGGCTTTGGATCTGGGCGCTCTCAACATGCAGAGAGGACGAGACCACGGCATCCCTGGTACATCCCTCACTCACTTTCACCCTGTTTTCTTCCAGTGTTTCATCACTTTCATGTATTAACCACGTTTCCCTGTTTAGGCTACAACGCCTGGCGAAAGTTCTGTAACCTGTCTCAGCCCAGGAACGAGGCCGAGCTGGGCCAGGTTCTGGGCAACAGGGACCTGGCTCGCAGGCTGCTGGAGCTCTACGGGACCCCCGACAACATCGACATCTGGCTGGGAGGTGTAGCCGAGCCGTTTGTCAAGGGCGGCCGGGTGGGACCGCTGTTCTCCTGCCTCATCGCAGGCCAGTTCCAGAAGATCCGTCAGGGTGACAGGTCAGTACGGTCACAGGACAATGACAGTGCAATGAAATGAAACAGCCATCCTGTCAGTGCTTTTACACAATCAGACAACAATTTCATATAAATAATATAATAAAATGCAGTAAGAAATCCAGATGTCCAGAAGATGTGGAATGAAGACAGGGTTGTAAAAGCTTACAGGGTCTACGAATCAGACTAGTTCCTAGGTAAGTTTTCTGTGGATCAGACAAGGAAGAATCTGGGCTTCAAATGAAATCACAATATGAGGAATAACCTCCTTAAACAGTGTTCATTTTTGACATATTTGTGCAATACTTCTGTCACTCAAATAGGAAATACTAATTTTTGCATTGAATTTTTTGCACAAAGTTACTTTTTAAAAATTGAATACAATCTTTTTAATGTTTTCCCTTTTGGTTATTGTTGTAAGAATAGCTTTTTGGATACTCTAGGAACAGGAAAGAACTGTAACTGGTGTAACACACCTGTTCAGTAAACGTCATTATATACACTGTTTATAATGGACAAGAAGGTCTCTGAAGATGTATGTTTTTAGAAAAACAAGTGAAATCTGTGTTGTTTTTGAGATTATAGGTAAATTCTAAGCACTTCCATTCATTTTGATTCTTTATAAATTTAATGTTATATCATGAAAATGAAACATCAGATGCAGACTCTGTGTACTCTGCTCCAAAATGCTGCATTTCAGCTACCGTTTTTGTTGACACTAATTTGCTCCTTCCCCCTCTCAAACTCTCAGGCTGTGGTACCAGAACCCAGGCGTCTTCACCCCGAGGCAGCGAGCCGCTCTGAACCTCTCCCGTTTGTCCAGGATCATCTGCGATAACACCGGCATCAAGTCCGTCCCCAGAGACGCCTTCAGCGTCATCTCCAGCAGGAACCGCCTCGTCCGATGCTCCTCACTTCCTCGCCTGAACCTGTCGGCCTGGAGGGAGAGGCCCTGCTTTGGTAAAAACTAAAACACACACTGGAGCTAACTTTTGTTTAACCACGGGGGGAACTCTCAGATCATACTGTGTTTTTCATTCTGAACTTAACCTGGTGTTGTGTTTTTCTTCTCTAACCCTACTTAACTCTAAACTCCTCTTCGTTTGTGGTGTTTAATCTTGCAGGCGGCTGTAAAGCGGAAGTCAGTGAAGGAGAGGTCGGTGTTAACCACTAACATGTAGTGGTCACATTTTAAACGCACATTAATATCCTGTAACACCTGTTTCTCTTAACTATTTGACATATTGGTGAAGGTGGTCTTTGTGCCAAATTTATCTGTTGATAATTTACTGATACGAGCACATTTTTATTAAATTCTTCTTCAAACACAGGATGCAAACCAGGAGGACACTATGACTTCTCAGGAGAACGAGGTATTTACTCCTTTATCTCATTATCTCACTTTTGTTTCTCCTGTTCATACATTTGAATGTCTTCCCAGTAGCGTATACTGTTTAATTGATGTCAAATCTTTATTAAGGACATGATAATGTTGTTAAATTGTAAAAAAAAATAAAAAAATTCATTCTGAAAGTCTAAGTTAAGGAGTAAATGAAAAAACAAAAAGAAACTTCATTTGGAAACAGCAGGATTTAAAATCAGCACCCAGATAGATACTTTATTGATCCTGAGGGAAATTCAAGTGTACATGTGCAGTTTGTTATTTTAAGTGGAGAATTGATGAAAACTGTCAACTCCTTACAAGCAGCTGTGAGGTTTTGGTGAAGTTGGTCCTCACGTCAACAGAAACCATTTAAAATTTACTGATACAAGCACAAGCATTTGTTAGAAGTAATGTTAAATTACGAAGCCTAATTTAGTGTCTGTATCTTCTTTAGATTCCGGATCTGGACCAATTGGACTACGAGGACGTCGAGGGCCAAGAGGACCCCCAGGACCTAGAGGACAACGAGGTCCTCGAGGTCAGTTTACTTCTTTATCTTACTGTGTCGCTTTTATTATGTCGTCTTTTTCAACACCGTTTACAAATGTGATCTTTAACTCATCAGACTGACACTTTACATATCAGATGGTTTTAGAAAGGACACGATAGTCGAGCTAAATACTAATTATAGTTTATTCTGAAGGCCTGGTTAATAAGTAATTAAATACATTTTTAAGAAATAAGTGAGGAAACAGAAGGACTGGGTTCATGTGTTGTTTTAGTTTTTCACTGAGGGCCTGCAGACACAAATTCAAATATCAGAAATGCAAATGTAGTTTACTACCAGCTGAACTATGGGGAACATGGTTATTGTGATGTTTATAAATGTGTAGTTTTGATTTTAAAAATATGGCAACAGAGGCATCAAGTTCTGGATCAGTGAAAAGCACATCCTTAACTTACATAAGAAAGCATCAAGAAGCTTAAATATGGACATAAGTAGGATATTAAAAGAATAAAGCGTCATATAAAATATCTAAAAGTAGAATAAATAGAAGAATTAAAGCTGTACAGTGAAAATAAATTGTAGGGGCAAAAAGAATGGATTGGCTCGAGGTGACATTAAAGTAAGTGGTGTGTAGAAAGTGAAAATGCTCCTTCTAATTTTTTAAATAAAATAAGAGAGATCAAAAAAGCCTTTATCAAACACACGGTGTGGATATTTGCAGTGTTACAACAAGCAAAGATTTTAAAAATTTACTAAAAACATAAAAATACACCCAAACACCAGCGAAGGTCGATATGTAACTGAGGGACTTTTGAAGTCTATGGGATATATCTTGCATACATTTTTATTAAAAGTACTTATATCTGTGTCTGAGAAATCACTTTCAACTAAGTTCCCCATTACAAAAACACCTCTCAAGGAAGTGTGTTAATTCCAGATCACATGACCTGCTCCACATGATGTCATTTCCTCCTGAAGAAAAGACTGAAAGACTCCAAGGCTTTCTGACTTATTTAATATAAAGTAGAGTGTGAGTCAAGTGTGGATTGGTGGCATGTCAACAGGTTTACTACAATATCTTTATAAATAACTTTAAATTTTGCTCAATTGTTTATATAATATTTAGAAGAATCTTTGTGTAAAAATACCATGTGGTGTTTGGTTATAGGCGGCCATGTTGGTTTTAGGCCTGAAAACAGCATAAAATGTCAACTATGATACAAAAAGCCCCACAATTATAATTGACCCATGTTCTAGTTTATGCAGAAAAGTAGCTAATGCACAGTGCAAAGTATTCATACTTTACAGAATGAGTAACTCGACTTGTTCCAGACAACAGGAGCTTCCTTCTTCCAGCATCTTGACTTAATTTGTGTTTTTGTCCCTGCAGGTCGTGTAGGACCCCGCGGCCTCAGAGGCCCTCCTGGACCAGCATTCAACATCAGTGCCATTCAGACCCAGTCCGCTTTCATGGTCCGCCTGGGCGACAGCAACACATCTTCAGAGCGAATCATTCATTTCCGTCAGGTCGTCTACAACGAACAGAACCACTACAGCTCGCAGACAGGCCGGTTCACGTGCATCATCCCTGGTGTGTATCAGTTCAGCTTCCTCTGCTCGTCCCCCACCAATGCAACAAACGTCGAGCTGAAGCAGAACGACCGGCTGATGCAGCGCAGCGTCAACATCTACCGGGGAGGACACCACCTCTCAACAGGAGACGACGTTCTCTGGCTCAAATCGGGAGACCAGGTGTGGCTGGAAGCAGCCAACGGGACCGCGGGTCTGAGCCCCAAAAGCTTCTTCTCAGGACACATGGTCTTCCCCGTGAACACAAACACTTCCTCTCCTGCCTGAACCGCCACTTTCCTAAACACCAGTAGTTTGTCTGCTTTACGATCTGTCTTCATTCCTCTGCTTCTGCACTGAACTTCACCTCACTGTAACGTCATTTGTGTTTTTCTTTTGCGGCCAGACAAGGACACACCATGCACAGTACACATGTTTTATATTTTAATGGCAGGTGAACAAATCGTAGCCTAATGAGCATTGAATGTGATTGCAGCCAATTTGTTGAACTGTTACAGCATGCAGTCTATTGAAGTGAGCATTTTGTTGATGGGATTCACCAGTATTATTATGAAAAGTTTATGCACTGATGAAATGTAAACGTGTCTTGAAAATGTTGCGTGTTGTGCTTTGTCTGCAGAGCTTGTTTTACTGCCACTTTCTTGTGTTTTATTTTGCATTTAATAAAATAACTGAGCTGCAACTAACGCTGTGTTTATGGTGTCTGATTAATGAGGCGTCATAAAGAATTTATTGTGTGTACCGCAAAACAAAGAGCGACGGAAACTACCTAGAAGTTGATTTTCAGGTGTTGAACTGGACTTATTTAGCTCCTGAAGATGGTATGAAAGTGTATAACTAAGACACTGTGCTTCATTTCTGGCAAGAAAACTAAGAAACTAAGAGAAGTTGAACAGTTTCAGCGCATTTTCTTTGCGAATCTCACAGTTTTAGTCATTTTGGGATCATTTTTAACTACAATTTAAAGTCGTGCACCTCTATGGAAACGGCACAACCGAGTAGAGAGAACTCAAAGGTGTCTTCTGAGAAGCAAAATCATGACACAAACCATAAAAAAGGGCTTTGAGTATTTATTTAAGGCATCTGGAATCAACACGTGCAAAGGCTGTTGTTTTTTTCCACATCCCAACGGGTGTAAACCAAACTGAAAAATAGCACATCTACATGGACTGGATAATTTGTTTCTTATTATCTTATTATAACAATAATCTTAGCAGTGATCTTAAAATGAAGGATTCAGCTACACTCACCTGTAGATGGAGCCATTGTTCCTTTTTAAGCAAAACAAATAAACTGACTTAATTTTGACAATTAGACATTTACAGTGCTGCATCTGAAGTATTAATGTTTTAGTCAAACTCATATGAATCCTATTTCATTCATTCTGAAAGGAGCAGCTCTCAGATTTTTACACTTGTTTGTACGTTTTAAAGAGGCAGTGCGCTGCTAAACCTGCTTTACCAGCTGTAGAAGGTCTCTGTCATGAACATGTTCATTTATCTGCTGGCATTTGCTGTTGTGTTTGCTGAACTAATTTTAGAAATGTCTTTGTTTCACCCTGGAAGAACTTGCTCATATCTGATACAAAAACACAGCTTAAGTTTATCTAGCGTGGAACATTTGTCACGTAGCGGCTACAATTTATGTAACAATGGCTGAGCTGCATTTCAGTAGCATGAACAGCTGAGAATTTTCAGAACTGCTTCAATGGAATTAATGTTGCTGACTCACTGTTGAAAGGCTGTTATAGATGCTGTCTGTTTTACAGCTTTGATTAAGGAGAAGTTAGAAAATGTCCTTATTTCTGAAGATTTTCAATCTCAGTCATCACTGGAGCTGGTTCAGTTTGGCCTCACAGCTGTTACTGACAAAATTTTAGTTGATGTTTCAGATTAAAGATATTTTTTAAAAGCTTAACTTAAGGAGTTAAAACTGCCTCTGCAAGTCATCCCACCTTCTGAAACTATTTTGTTCTTGTAGAGATTTGGGTATAATTGAGGAACTTTTGACGTCCATGGGATATATCTTGAATACATTTTTAATTAAAAAAGTTCTGTTTTTTATGCTCATTATGCTTCATTATGTTTTGTGGGCATGTTAGGTCTTTTCGTGGTCATTTTGTGCTTTTTTGGAGGCGTTGTCAGTCTGTTTGTGGTGATTTTAGGTGTTTTTGTGGTCATTTTGCACTTTTTGGAGTTATTCTCATCATTTAGTGTCTTTATATGATAGTTTTCTGTCTCATTGAGTCATTGTGTGTTTTTCTGTGGTCCTTTTGTGTCATTTTTTGTCATTTTTGTCTGATTTCGGGGTCACAGTGTATCTTTTTGTTTTTGTTTTGTGTGTCTTTGTGGCCATTTTGCAATTTTTTGTAGTTATTTTGTGTGTCTCTTGTCATTTTGTGTCTTAATATGATAATTACCTGTCTCACTGAGTCACTTTGTGTTTTTCTGTGGTCATGTTGTGTCATTTTTTTGTCATTTTGTGCATTTTTGTGTTCATGCTGTGTCTTTTTGTGGTTGTTTTATGTGTCTTTGTGGTCATTTTGTTTCTTTTTTGGTCATTTTCAGACTGCTTTGTAGGCATTTTAGATCTTTTTGTGGTCATTTTGCGCCCCATTGTGGCCGTTTCTAGTCTGTGTCTGGTAATAGTTGGTGTTTTGTGGTCATTTTGTGTGCCCCTCGTCATTTTTGTATCTTTTTTATGGTAATTATGTGTCTCACTGAGACATTTTGTGTCTTTTTGATCCCTTTTTGGTCAAAACTCCAAGACTCCAAGGCTTTCTGAGTTATTTAATATAAAGTAGTGTGTGAGTCAAATGTGGATTTATGGCATGTCAGCAGGTTTACTACAATATCTTTATAAATAACTTTCAGTTTCAATTTTACTCAGTTATATGTATAATATTTAGAATAATCTTTCTGTAAAAATGCCATGTGGTGTTTGGTTATAGGCGGCCATGTTGATTTTAGGCCTGAAAACAACAAAAAATGTCAACTATGATACAAAAGGTTCTAACCTGCAACGGACAAATGTCTGTTTCTGTAAGTGAGTGAAACACTTACACACTTACTACACCTTCAGTATCAAGTTTTATTGATAAGATGAAAGGGAAATGTTCTGTTTAGTTGCAGATTCACGGAAACAGCCATTCCCCCCTTCACCATTTTGTTGTCATGTGAAAGTTATTAGGGAGGCTTGAATCTGCCCACCAGGAGCTACATGTGAGGGGAGGGACGGACAACACTAACATTTACACCTGTGGTCAACTTACTCTGCATTCTCCGGCCCACCTGGGCTGCATGTGTTTGCACCGCGGAGGGAAACGGAGGTGAATGTGGGAAGAAAAACATGCAAACTTTACACAGGAAAGGGGGCAGAGATTAGAACTGAAGATTTTCTTGCTGAGAGGTGACAGTGTTTATAGCCTGTGAGCAAAAGCGCATTTGTAGGTGTTTGAGAAATGTTGTTCCTGTGATTCTGTGGAATTCATTGGGGTTGGTTTGCAGAAATGGAATATATTATTCATAATTATGTTTTGATTAATGCGTAATCACCGAGGAAATAAGCCTTAAATGAGTCCTGAATACCACAGAGCAGATTTCCTTGCATGTTTCTACAGCAGCCCTGGTTAGAAGTGAAGCTACTGTAGGAGATGTGAGGGAGGAGTGTTTAGTTGGTTGCAATCTGCAGCCCAACCACTAGATGCCATTAAATCCTACACACTGGAGCTTTAAATTCCAACATAAGGTGTTTGGCATCCTCCACGACTTTCCAGATCTCAATAAATCTGTCAGTGAAGCGAGCTGATTTATTTTGTTCTTGTTATTCTTCTCCAGAAAAACAGAACATTGTGTGATGGAATGAGGCTGAACAATGGTTTTATTTATTTCCTGTTTTATTTTTGACAACCCCTGTCCTTGTGTTTGCTTATCTGTTTTCCTTATGTTCCTCATTAGTTTTGTTTTAGCTGTTTGGATACCCATACTTGTACATTTTTTGAGTTGTCTTCAGATTAGTTTTTTGAACTTTTGAACCTTGTATTTCCCTGGATTCTGCAGCTGTATTTGTTTAGCTGCCTTTGTTTACCGTGTTAAGTTCTGGTTAAAGTTTAGTTTTGTTAATTTTTCTCTCCCTGCAGTGTGTCTGCATTTGAATTCATCATTTGAATACTACTTGACAGAATAGTTGTTTTCCAAACCCTAATTACAAAATTGACAAAGCAAATGTGTCACTTATGTGCATCAGTAGTGAAGTATCTTATGCTCTTATCTTTACAGAGTCTTTCTGCACATTGTTTTGGTTTTTCTGCCCACAACTTTACTGCTTTGATTCACTCTCACGGCTAAAGTCACAAGTCAGACAGAGTTACCCATTAGTTGTAAATACAGTGCAGCATTTTGCAGCTAAAGAGACAATTATTTACTGATATCCAGAGTTGGTATAGACTAAAATAGAGCAGAAACAGAATAGATTTTGAACTTACATTCAGCAGGTGGCCAGACTTAAGGTAGAAATATGTCAAGGTTGTGTTTGCAATTTAATATCTTTGTTATTTGCCTCTGAGAGAACAAAAAACGTTTTACAGGTTTATTCATAATTCATAGTTTTAACCAGTAGGGTCAATATATAACTCTGGGACTTTTTGTATCATAGTTGACATTTTGCTGTTTTCAGGCCTAAAATCAACATGTGATAATATTTAGATTCTTCTAAATATTATATATACAACTGACTGAAATTTAAAGTTATTTATAAAGATATTGTAGTAAACCTGTTACGTCATAAATCCACACTTGACTCACACACTACTTTATATTAAATAACTCAGAAAGCCTTGGAGTCTTCCAGTCTTTTCTTCAGGAGGAAATGACATCATGTGGAGCAGGGCATGTGATCTGGAATTCACACACTTCCTTGAGAGGTGTTTTTGTAATGGGGAACTTAGTGGAAATAGATATCTGGGACACAGATAAATTTGTTATTTTCCATATAAAATTTGATTTATTGCCAGAAAAGAAATATCTGTCATGATTATCTCAACTTAATAAAAAGAAAACAATCAAAATATTTTTGAATAAGTTCATTTTATTATTGGTTAGCTAATTAGAAGGTGGTTGTTACTAAATTGGGACGGTTGTGGTCGGTGTTTATTCTGTTGTTGTGAACAAAGAGGTCACTGGTTTAATTGTGTTTCTTTGTGAGTCTTTGTGGGATCAGAAGACAAACAGGGAATGTAAAGAGACGTGAATGTAAAGTTTGTTGGCTCACTGCTGGGACAAAAGTGCTCCTCCTCCTGGTTGCAGAAGCTACAGTGCATGTGCAGATTGCCACGTAGTCCACCAGACTGTCTGTGTGTGTGTGTGTGTGTGTGTGTGTGTGTGTGTGTCCAACAGTAATGGAAACCCAGTATTTATGAGAGAGGAGAAAGTATCTGAATTGTCTGTTTCTGTCATATCGTGGCGGTTTGAGCCTCACTTGAATCGACTGTTTGGTCTAGAAACGGGTGAAAGGAAAATGTGCTACTAGGAGGAAATGTTGGAGCGTAAATCTGAGAGAAGAGGCAGAATGTTATGGGATTGAAGATTAAAGTGGAGGGATGTGATGTCAAAGTCTCAGGAATAGCTCAGAGGAAGAAGGCTTCGCTGTGGATGCTTTTAAAGATGTGTGTGGTCCCGTTTCACAGTGATGAGATCATAATGACGGACAATGAGTAATTAAATGCAAATGGGAAACACTGCAGACACTTATTCTCAGGCTGAAGCTCAGATCTGAAGGACTGTAAGCCACCAGAGTTGCAGCATTGTGGGTTTTAATATCACACCAGCATTTAGTAATAAAAGTAATATTTATTAAAATGTCTATCTGGTGTAAATCGAGACAAACGTTTCTGTTAATGCTTAAATATACCACTAACATGTGAGGAACAATCTTTACCAGATGCTGGCTCAGTGATGGCACTAAAAATCGGTTTTATGGTAAATTTAGCATCATGACAGGACTGAGATCTTTTTTTTCCCCTCTTAGCTCAGTGACGTGTCTCATGTTTTTCTCCCCCCATCCTGCATCTCAGACGTGGATTTATTCAAATTCTTTTTGCTCCCCAAAAAATCAGGGACAGGGGTGAATTCCAGCAACGTGGACAAAAGAACTCGGCTAATTCTTTGCAGATGTGCGAGGGGAACGCTGTGCCGACGAGGGAGAGTAGAGAAAGGGTTCTGCACGGAGAAAGTTCAATGAATTACGAGCGAATTATATCAGTGACTGTGTACAGCTGCTTCTCTACTGTCTGTGTGCTGTTCCAGAGAAAAGGAAAGGAGGCAACCCCGCAACACATGCACATAGTTTTCCCTCTCTGGAGGAACTGTTGGTATGCAGAATCACAGTAGTGCATGTTAATCATCCTCAAAGCAAAAACACACTCATGTGTTGGCCCAAAAAAAAGTGCTAGACGGCATCTGTGGAGACACAACAGGAAACATTTGCAAAGCAACGGCGACTGTCAGCGCTGCTGGTGCTGTGACTCAGTTAGGAAAAGTATGGATCCAAAAGTTTTTATTTGCTTATATTCATCTTTGTCAGTCACTTCAGGGGAACAAATTAGAAGGAAAACAGGTCTCTGTTTCAAAAATGCCTCATTTGACTTATTTAGATTAATGTGCGTTTGGCTTCTGAATGAAGAAGTGATGTCACTCTGCATGGAGGATGTATTTTCTGGATCTCGGTGTTGGCTCTGATTCGTTTACATAAGCTGAAATGTAGCCTCATGTGACTGAGAGACGATGTGTGCCCAAGAACAATACGCCTGGCTTAGCTGTAATTTACAGCATGACTTAATCAGCTCACTCTACCATTAAATAAAACCCATTCTCAGGCTGTAAAGTATTTTTAGGATGCTTTTCTCCTCTTGATGTCTTTCTCAGCTACTGTTCAGGCAGACTGGATTTTACAGGAACAATATGTTCATTTCATGGAAGTCATGAAACCAGATTTACACAACAAGGTTGTCCTGGTTGACAGAATTGTTGATCGCGATATCATCATGGTATTTGTAAAATATCTGGAAAACAATAATGCTATCAGTCAAATGCAATTTTAACTGTGTATATTGGGTGTTTTGTCCGGTTTTCGGCCAGTGAATAGCACTCAAAATGCAAGTGCAGGGCGCTGGAGATGATTGAATATCAACTGGATAGTTACTGCAGCTGGATATTTATGATGTTCTCATATTGT